>NW_004524717.1:5958566-5969802 GCF_000260255.1 Octodon degus
GGAGCACAAAGGGACCCCACAACAGCTCCCATCTCACCAGAGGAAGACTGCAGCAGAGATGGATGATGGTGACAGTGCAACCTGTAAGGCAAAGAAAGGGAAGTTAATACCATACCTAGGGTGAGGAGTAAGAAATAGGACTGTGCTGTTGAGATAGCTGCCTGCCTGATAAATGCAAGGTCCTGAGTTCTATCCCTGGTACCGCAAAAAAAAAAAAAAAAAAAAAAACTAGGACCAAGAAACCCTGGACTGCAACAGGCAGGAGCAGAGGACCAGACTGTGTCACAGCATCCAACCCTACCTGCAACAAAGGACCTAAGAGGACAGAGACTTGCTGGTGGAAATGAAACACAAGGCTGAGCAAAGCTCACTAGGAAGAGACAACAGTGCACAAGAATGGGAAGAATACTGAGCAGTTTGGGGGCTACTTAACCAAATGGGACAAGGAAGGGCAGTATTCTCTTCAGCCTTTGTATTCTATGGTATGCTACTCAGCCTCAAGGTACCATTTCAGAACTTCATTCTTCATAAATTCTAAAACACCTTAGATCTTCCTTTATTTTTCTCTACCATACAATGCTGCTTTGAGGACTTTTAACAAGATGGTCACAAACTTGCCTTTTCCTGGTATTACCTAGAGTCTCTCTCCTGGACCATCCCCATTTTTCCAGCTTCTGATTATATATCTACTATGATAGCCAGGCCTGGCCCAGTCTCGCAAGGAAGAAACAAAAGACTATCTTAGGATCTGCTTTCCTCACATTTCTGCCTAAGATGGTATTGCGATAAAGGAAAACTGAAGTGTTTCCTTTCTCTTCTCCAACAACCAATACAGATTAAAGCTGTCATCTCTGGTGACCAAACATAGGATTTCTCCCCACCAGCAATTTGGCACCCTTCTCAAATCTCCCACACACCAGCTCTTTGCACTGGAAGAGTATTCCCCAATACATCCACAGAATTTGTTCTTACATTTCCCTGAATTTTATTGTTACTGTGGTATTTGTTTGTTTTTGTAATCCGGATTAAAGCCAGAGCCTTCACACTGAGCTACAGTCCCAGGTTCTCTTCCCCCCTTTATTTTTGAGACAGAGTCTCATAGGTTTGCCATGCTGGATTCCAACTCTTGATCCTCCTACCTCAGCCTCCCAGAATGCCACAGTTATAGGCAGAGCCACCACAGCTGAAGCGCCTCCACCAACGCCCTCAGAGCTGTTAAGAGACGCTTCTGTGCATGGAAATCTGCTGAGTTTGACAACTCACTTGAGCACGTTTCTCAAGTTTATTAAAAATGGCTCAACATGATACCCTTCAAACTGCCCAGCAATGCCACATAGGCGAATTGAGAGCAAAGCTCCGCCCGCGTCGCGCTCCCAGAAATCAAAAGGAAGGGCTGTTGTCGCGTTAAGTCACGTTGGGGCGCAAAAGCCGCAAAGCGATCCTTATGCGTGTGTGCCGTACAATTCCTGCCTTTCGCTTTTCCATTGCTCTCTTGAGGCTTTTAAACACTTAATAGGACTATTTTCAGAATGAGATTGTACAGCGCTGAAAAATACTATGTTGTGTGGCGAAAGAGACCTTAATTTGCGATTTCACTTCGCTTTTTGTGTGTGTGTGTGTGTGTGTGTGTGTGTGTGTGTGTTATATAGGGCCGCCATCTTGATGAACGGCGAACAATGGGGGCCGCCATTTTGATGAATGGCGAACGATGGGGGCTGCCATTTTTCTCGGGCAGGCGGGTATTTCCGTTTCCGGTGGAGGCCTGCTCTTTCTTTTTCATGCCGGCTAGGCTGCTGGAGCGGTCTCTCTGCATGTCTCTGTGAACCATCTGTTGCCATCCTCGTCGGTGCAGAGACACCCGCACCTTTCGTCAACATGACTGAGCAGATGACCCTTCGTGGGACCCTCAAGGGTCACAACGGCTGGGTAACGCAGATTGCTACCACCCCACAGTTCCCGGACATGATACTGTCTGCCTCTCGAGGTACGGGCTGAGTTTGCGGGCGAGAAGGTTGGGTGACTGGGGTTTGCGTGTAACTCGTGCCTGGGCCAGGCCCCGTAGACTCCACCGGGGCATAAATTAGGGCGTGCGGGCTTGAACCTAGATCTCAAACCGAGGGAACCATTTCACAGATGATCCCACTGAGACAACCCCTGCTAGCCAGCAAGGATGGGTACTTTCTAAATCACTTGCCTGAACGTCCGCAAGTGTGGCTGAGTGCGCCCAGAAGCCTGCAGGACCGGCGGAGCGGTGATGACCCCAACATGCCATCTGAGTCTTTGTGCTGAAATCCAGAGGCTGTTTCTGAGCTACCGCCTGGCTCCCAGCTGGGGGGAAAGTGGAAGCGTGGAGAGGCCATCTAAGGCCCATTGAGGCTTCCTTGAGCCTTTCATTTGCTGTTAAGAGGTTTCTAGATGCACGTTCCCTGCCCGGACTTACTTGGTCCTCCATTAAACTTAAAAGTACAGAACAATGTTGAATTAGTCTGATTCAGGAATAGATAACTATAGTTTCTTAATCTGAAGTCTGTACTTCAGATCTGCACCCCTGTAATTGCAGTACTTGGGAGGCTGAGGCAGGAGGATTGTTATTCAGGGTTGGCCCGGAATAACAACTGCTTACAAAACCTACAGTTACCTCCTGACTTAGATAACCTTAATTTGGCCACCCATTCAGGACTTTGAGACATCTGGAATTTCTTACTAGTTTTCCTTGTTTTTGTTTTACCTCCCTTTTATAGACAAGACTATCATCATGTGGAAGCTGACCAGGGATGAAACTAATTATGGCATCCCTCAGCGTGCTCTGAGGGGTCACTCTCACTTTGTGAGTGATGTCGTCATCTCCTCAGATGGCCAGTTTGCCCTCTCTGGTTCCTGGGATGGGACCCTGCGCCTCTGGGATCTTACAACGCAAGTAGCTGCTCTGGGGCCTTGGGGAAGAAAACTGGGCAGAAATAAGGTAGATGCCCTTGGGAGGTTGGTGTCCCAGGGGAGATCTGGTCCATCTGGGGAAAGATAAAACAATACAGAAGGCAGTTGGCAATTGTTTAGCCTTTCTTTTGAGGTAGGCACTCTGGGTTGCTGAGAATTAGTCTAGTTGAACACTTTTTGCCAGCTATAGAGTTAGGACTGGGCAAAAGTTTGAACATGTTTTATCTTAACAACAATCTTGGATTCAGCCTGTTGAATATTTAGTAGATATAATAGAGAATCCTGGTGATGACAGATGACATTGTCAGCCAATCCCCACAAGGGAATGAGGACATGTCCTGCAATTCTGATTGGATTCTCTGGCATATACTCAAAAGAATTGCTGTGATCCAAATTGTATCTGGTTGTCTGAGTAACATAGCCTCTTTGGTCAGGGACAGGCTAGAGTAAGTATCTGACTGGCAGGAGAAAGTTTTAAGTCTGTGAGTTCTCTTTGCTCAGGGGCACCACCACAAGACGATTTGTAGGCCATACCAAGGATGTGCTGAGCGTGGCCTTCTCTTCTGACAACCGGCAGATTGTGTCTGGATCCCGAGACAAAACCATAAAATTGTGGAATACTCTGGGTGTTTGCAAATACACTGTCCAGGTAAAGTGAAAGCAGTGGCAGAGAGCACAGGGTCAGTGTTCTCCCCCACCATTTTAACCCTTGCTTTGTGTGTGGTGGTTTTAATTCTACCTCAAACCTAATCTGGATCTTTAAAGTTACTTATTCCATGGGTAGGAGTAAGGAATCTAACATCCTGGGATGGGACTTTTTCTTCTCATTCTCTAGGATGAGTCTCACTCGGAGTGGGTGTCTTGTGTCCGTTTCTCACCCAACAGCAGCAACCCTATCATTGTCTCCTGTGGCTGGGACAAACTGGTCAAGGTGAGCTTCAAGCCAGGGTACAGGGCATTTAACACCACAATGTGGTACCATTTCTTCCTGGGTAGTTCTATACCTCTAGCTTTTGAGTATTTTGTAGGTTATCTTAGTTTACTTTTTTTTTTTTTTTTTTTCAGACAGGGTTTCACTATAGCTGATATTCCCTTGAACTCACTGTGTAGCTCAGATTGGCCTTGAATTTGCAGTGATCCTCCTGCCCTAGCCTTCTGAGTGCTGGGATTACAGACATGTGTTACTGTGCCTGCAATTGTTTAATTTTTGATTTTTGTTCGGAAGTAGTTGATACTTATCATCTAACAGCTTGTTAACTTGTTTTAATCTCAGTTGACATTGACCAAGATGACTGCTTTAAATTTCTATTTTATTATTGGTAGAATTTTATTTATTTTATGAATTTAGTATAGGGTCTCACTACACAGATCAGACTCATAGTGGTCCTCCTGTTTTTCAGCCTCCCAAGCGTTGGGATTACAGGCGCACACCACCATGCTAAGTCTCAATCTCAGCCAGCACCACAGGGGTAGGGCTAGCATGGCATACCAGGGATTGAATCCCAGCCGCTGTGCCTAAGCAGGTGCTTTAGTCCACTGAGCTATCCGGCTGGCCCTTTTTTGTGGTAGAATTATAATTAGCTGTCATCGGGAATATTTTAAACAAGTTATGCCCTTTTCTTTGTTGAACTTAGACCCTCTTCATTCTGGCCAGTTGAGAGCTAGATTGATTAATCCATAAACCCCTATCTTTGTAGGTATGGAATTTGGCAAATTGTAAGCTGAAGACCAACCATATTGGTCATACTGGCTATCTGAACACTGTGACGGTCTCCCCAGATGGATCCCTCTGTGCTTCTGGAGGCAAGGTATTTATTTGGGAGGCTAGACATCCTTGGACATGGTGGAATAGTGAATACTATTATAGAATATTGTAGGTTTTGTCTTTGACATAAAGTGGCAACTTAAAAATTAGGCATGTTGTCTGAAAATGTGTTCTTGAAGCTGTTTCTGTGTAGTTTCTTTGAAGCAAATAGGTGTGTGTTTGCAGAACTTAGAGTTACTTGTAAGTTGATCAGAGGCTCTTGATACAGGTAGTGCATTGAAGAAAAGGTTTAGAGAAATAAGCAGATGCTTGAGTCATTCAGCTTTTAGGAAGCCAGAATACTTTGGGAAAAATAGGAATCACTTTTTGTATATTTTTCAGATGCCTGGGATTGACATTTGGAAGAGGTTATGTGGCACTAACACATCTTTTGCTCTATGCAGGATGGCCAGGCCATGCTGTGGGATCTCAATGAAGGCAAGCATCTTTACACTTTAGATGGAGGGGACATCATCAATGCCCTGTGTTTCAGCCCTAACCGGTATTGGCTCTGTGCTGCCACTGGCCCCAGCATCAAGATCTGGGTAAGTGTGGGCTACGTTACAGATTTAATACCTGGCTTTGTTCTAAGCACCACCACTGTGCCCCAGCAATATTGTGATGACCGTATATGCCACTGGACCTGAAGTCAAGCTTCTTGGCCCCTAAACTGTTAATGGAGACAGTGGAGACCAAGAATGCTAAAATTTCCTAGTATTTGAATTTTTGTAACAGTTGGAGATACTGTTAAAGTAGATGACCACATTTAGTATGATCCGCTTGCTCAACCTTGGTACAACTTGTTTTGGTCTAGATAGTCATTTTCTCATGAGGTCAGTATTGTAAGGCTGTCCTTATGCTGGCTTTGACCTGTTCCCAGGACTTGGAGGGCAAGATCATTGTGGATGAACTGAAGCAAGAAGTTATCAGTACAAGCAGCAAGGCAGAGCCTCCCCAGTGCACCTCTCTGGCCTGGTCTGCTGATGGCCAGGTAAGTGGTCTGTCCTCACTCAACTGCTTGTGACTTGTGTCCCCCCTTTTTTTTTCTGCTGCTGTCTAATCAGACAGTTAGCAAGGTTGCTCAGCTGTGCCAGTGAGTACCAAGTATGTATTTCTGCATCAGAGGAGCTAGTGATCTAGAGGGTAGTGGTAGTGGAGACTTACGATGTCCGAGTCCTCATCACCAGTTGTTCTTGCGCTAGGAGAATGTGTTCAACTCCTGCAATCTGGTGGTTAAGGGGAGGGGGCTCGTAAAGCAAAGGCCATCTTTGGACTGTAGAGCCAATTGGCTGAGCCTGATCTATCGTTGTTGTTTCTCCTTTACAGACTCTGTTTGCTGGCTACACAGATAACCTGGTGCGAGTGTGGCAGGTGACTATTGGCACCCGCTAGAAACGTGTCAGCTTTAAAAAAAATAAAAAAAACTGGCTTTCTAAAACTGGCTTTAGTTCTCACTTTTAGATAGTATTTTTTTCTTGACCAGCAGTAGTGATACATGCTTGTGATCTGAACTACTTGGGAGAGAGACAAAGGTAGGAGATCGTTGAGCCCAGCCAGGACTAGATACCAAGACCCAGCTTCAAAAAACAGAATAAAACAAGACACTTTTCTGCCAAGGAAAACAAAGCCTCTTATCTGTGCTGTTTACAGGTTGGCACTGGCAAGCCAAAGCAAAAATTGACCAGGGGGAAAGGGAGATGTCAGTCTGGTTTCAATAGGTTTGAGCTGCCATCAAAAGTGAAATTTATGGGAAGTCACATAGGTTAGTTTCCCCTATGTTCTGTTTTTTTTTTTTTTTTTTGTGGAACCGGGGATTGAACTCAGGCCCTTGCACTTGCCAGGGAAGTGTTTATTCTACTGAGCCATCTCCCCGGCCCCCACCCATATGTTCTTGTTAACTACAGTGTAGGTAAGATTTGTGACATGTCAGGTCCAGCTCCTAACAGTGAATTAAACAGGTAAAAGTACCTACTCCTTCAAAGGTAAACATTTGGGAAACCACCTGGGATTTGAGGTTGCTATAATCTCCCATCAGTTTGGTGAAGACATTTTGCTTTACTATCATTTTAAGCTATCTTTATACAGGGAGGTAATCACTCAAAATTAAGACCCCATAGTCCTTGCAGTTCCTTCTGTGGGATTTTGGTAAATGGTAGTGTTTTTAATGGCCAGTCCAGCTCCTTTACTTGCTGCTGACCAAATGAAGAGTTCACAATTGGCTCTGGAGACACATGGTCTCATTGGCCACAAATCAGCATCTCACTGTGTGAAGGTGGGTGAGAGCTTTAATAGGAAGTGGGGGAGCACAAAATTACAAAGTTACATTTTGCAGGATGTCCCATTTTAAGGCACATATCTACCCTGAATGTCTTACTCCCCCAGTTCATAATGGTAAGGAGACCTAGGCATTCTGACTCAGCTGGGTACCATCACAGAAAATGTGCACTAAGGTCTTGGTTTTATCTTTCTAGTTTTTGAGTAAACTTGAGTCACCTAGATCTTCAGCAGAAGTAGAAAATGTAGTGAAAGTGGCAGATGGTCTCAGAATAAGTCATGTGCTATTAAATCAGATGGGGGGAGGCAATTAAAGTCCAATCCTAGAGAGGATCCTCCATGTTGTGAACACCTGGCACATGTAACAGCTAAACATGAGCCAATCAGATTGTGTTCAGAAGAAATGGCCTCTACAAAGAAGCAAATAAACACTTTATTTTTGCAACACAATTCACGTTTTCCTTTTCCCCAAGAACATATAAATTGACCTCAGCCATGAAAAACTGATTAAATGACAGAAGGTAAGGAGTTACTAGAAAAATATATTCTGCCCAAGTTTCTCCTCCCAGGCACCCAGATTGTCCCTGGCCTTCCCCTCAGGGCTGCCAAGTAGAATCCAAAGGTTGGGAGAGGCTGGAAACAAACAATTCCAGTGCACAAACTGGAAAGGGCCCTGGCGGTGAGCAGTCCTGGGGTAGTACATAAGGTAGGGTGAGTTATGGTCTTTAGATCGATTGCTGGGAAAATAATTTATCAGATGCAATAGTGTTTATTGTCATGCGGATATCCCAGATCTCACAGGCTAAATCCTGGCCAGTCTAAGGAGGTAGAAATTGGGGGTGGAAGGAAGTTTAGAACCCCTCCATCTTCCCCAGGAGAGCAAACATTTTTTACCCAGCTTGACCCTTTTGTCCACCATGCCTCCCCCAAAAGTTCCCAAATCCCCTACCTAAACTTTGCACCAGAAAACAATGGGATGAGGGTGTTCTCAAGTCTTGCTCGAGCCCTCCAGCCTCAGGACTGACATGATTATAGAGTAGGGATAAGGAAGAATCAAATTATAATCCTCCCTTCTCAGATCCCAGTGGCTGGACTAGGTTGGCAGACAGGGAAGACCAAGCAGCTGTTCTCATTATCAAAGACCCATGCAGACCTGTTGGACAGATACAGTAGGTGAGAGAAGGCAGAGCTGGAGGCCAGGAGGGCTCTTAGGTTCCTAAAGGGAAAAGCAGGAGACAACGCAGTAATGGGCCACTATCCACTGCCACCCGCCCCCAGTGCTGACCAGAGGGACCCCTGCGGGTGGCAGGCTAATCAAGGGCAGAGCTTTATGCGGGTGCCCTTTGAGAGCACCCGGAAAAAGGGGAAGACACGCTCGCCCAGAAAGGCGGCTGAGAAGGTGTGTACGTGGGCGAGAGTCTCAGCATTGTAGAAGCCCAGGCGTCCTGCCTCATAGTCCAGGTACACGCCAAAGCGCCGAGGTTTTTCGCTTGGGCTCAACAGCGTCTGCTCTGTTGAGCTCTGTGCCTGGTAGCGTTTGCCATTGGTGCCCACGCACCACACTTCCCGCTGGAGAAGGGGCTGCGGGGGCAGGTGGAGCCTGCGGCGGCGATGGTGGTGGCGTGAAGAGCTGGGATCTCCACTGCTCATAGAGGAACCCCCGGAGCCCACCTTTTCTTTGTGGTGGGTTGACTCACGGGCAGCACCCACCGCCCAGCCGCGCCGCCCACCGACCTCTACCTCCCAGTAGTGCCGGCCGGAACGGAAGCCCTGGGCCCCCAGTACGCAGCAGTCGGCCGAGAAGTGCTTGGGATGGTCAGCAACCTCCTGCCGCCGTTCTGCCAAGCGGACACCCCGGCGGTCAGGGGACAGCATCAGGGCAGGGTGAGCCGTGTCGGGGTCCAGCGTCAGGTCCACTTGGGAGGAGGGAGGACAAATACGCCAGGGCTGTTCCCAATCAGCAGCCGACTCCACAGGTTGGGCCTTTCCTGTGTGCTTCCTCCCACCCCACCCCCACCCCCAAATCCTGTCATCTTCCCCCGTCTGCTTTCCTCAGCTCCCCACACCATCAGGGAGGCCAGGCTGTTTCTTTTAGCATCCACACTTTACTCCATTCTTGTTCCCAGGACACCTGACAGGCCAGCCCTTTCTCCTGGCTCTTGCCACCTCACCCCAGACCTACCTGGACTAGGATAGAGGCTACTCTTTGGTTTGAAAAACCAGAATGATCTACTCTTGGCCCCCCATACTTCCACAAAGCCCATCTTCCTCAGAACCCACTCAGGTCTGAAAGGAAAGGCAAAGGAAGGTCGTACAAGTGACCTCCCTACCTCTCGCAGCCTGACAGAACATCCGGCTCATTTTCCTCACGATGGCATCTGTCAGGAAGTCATGGCTATGGGGTTGGCACGGGTCAGGGGACCAGATCTCTGGGGGCTGCAGCTGTACCTCTTCACACCTGGAGGAAGGGGACCGGGCAGGGGGTGGGACCATGGTAATCCCAGAGGGAAGAGCAGAAGTAAAGGGGAAGGACAGGAGGGTCCAGGAAGCAGAATTTCAGGTCCTAGGGAAGGAAGGAAGGAGAGGAGAGGGATACCCGAGAAAGGCAGGGATGGGGAACCAGATACTACTGGGTCACAAAAAGTAACGTGGAAACACACCTATTGAAAGTCTCCTTGATGTCCTGGGAATAATAAAGAGGAGAAAAGAGATAAAGAGAGTGTCAGCTATACAGGGACAACTATTTTCTCCCAATCTCCAGCCAGAGATAGGTCTGACCTTGACCAGGGAGGGAGAGGCAGAGCTCTCAATAAACTTGCATCCCCCTCAACCTGGACCACCCCATGCCTCACCATACCTAGCTCTTCTCATCCTGCTATAAGCTCAGTAAAAACAATTTTCATAATATGATTTGGTCCCTTTTTCAGGATGTCACTGTCAAAAATTATTTAACTTTATTGTTTATCACTTAAATCCCTCCTAAACTTCATCTTCCTTCTTTTCATTATGTGTAACTATCATACCACATTCAATGCTATCTCCAACTTTAGGAAAACATTTGTGATCAAGTCACTGGCTATTTCCCAGTGGGAAAAGAGGGCAGTTGTGAGGAGTACAGTGAGTGCTGCCTGACACGGCTAGGGGAGTAGCAGACAGGACAGAGGATGCTCACCTGGAGTAACCGCAGGCCCCCCTGCTGGCTTCTCTCCTGGGCCTCTGCCAGCAGGCGGCTCAGCTGGGCAGCCTGCTCTGTGAGGCGGCTGGCCACAGCTCCAGCGTGCCCCAGCTGGGCTTCATGCATCTCTCGGAGGCGCCGCTCCAGCCCTGCCTGTTCTTCGGCCAGAAACCGTGTTAACCGCCCAAACTCGGAGGCCACAGCTGCCAGCTCTGACTTCATCTGGCTCTGGAATGATGCAAAAGGTATGTAGATACCACCTAAACACATGAGAAGGCACACCTCCAGTTTTCTAACTGCTGCCTCAATCCAAGCCAGAGGAACCACAGTCCCCCAAGTCTATAGAAATCACCTTCCTCCCCTCTAGGCCCTCATATACCACTCCCACGTTTCTGGCACACTAGCCCTAAACTCACCAACTTGATACTCTTCTTACCTGCACCTGACTTGCCTCAATCTTGAGGTTCAAGTTCACGTGTTCCAAAAGAAACCTTTTCCTTCACATCTAAATCAATACTACCTCCATAAATACCACTTTTCCCTCCATGGCATATACAAAATTGGAAGTGGTATAAGTATGTTGATAATGTATTTTTCTAAATTCTCCTTTACTGTACCTTAAGGACTCTGGTATAGTGTCAATTGTGTCACAAAAGCAAGTACTTTTTTTTCTTTTTTAAATGAGACTTAAGCCACTGTGTTCTATAGGCTGGTCTTCAATTTGCTTATATAGGCCAGGCTGGCCTCAAACTCAAGGAGATCCTCCTGCCTCAGTCGGGTACCACCATACTCAGCTACAAATATTTTTAAATGGGTAAGAAAATTCAGGAATTAAGAAATGTTGAGTCCTCACTATATGCTTAGTGACTTTTCTTTTTTCTTTTTTTTTGTCTTTTTGAGACAGAGTCTCACTATGCAGTTCAGGTGGGCCTTGAGCTCACTTTGTAGTCCAGAGGGGCTTCAAACTTGCAGTGATCCTCCTGCCTGCCTTCCAAGTACTGAGATGATAGGTCTGTGCTACCACACCCAGCTAATTACCAGGACTTTAA
>NW_004524717.1:5969902-5990112 GCF_000260255.1 Octodon degus
ACACACACACACACACACACACACACACACACACACACACACACAGTCACTCAAGCCCTCTGGATCAGGAATCAGAACTCTTTTTTGTTTGTTGTTGGTACTAGGAATCAAACTCTGGGCTTTGAACTGTCTCCCTGGCCGAAGAACCAGACCTCTTCCTCTAAAGGTCAGATAGTATTTTACATTTTGTTGGCCTAGAGACAAAAATCAAGGGTGGGTGCAGGGTCATTAGCTAGTCAGGAGGGTTTGGTTCCAGAATAACAAAACTGACAGATGCTCAAGTCCCTTATATAAAGTGGCATATTTGCACATAACCTACACATCTTCCTATATATTTGAAACATATCTATATTACTTTTAATATCAAAGACAATGTAAATGCTATACAAATAGCTGTTCTGTATTGTTTAGGGAATTATGACAAGGAAAACAGTCTGTACGTGTTCAGTACAGATCCAGTTGTTTTTCTAAATACTTTCAATCCAAACTTGGGTGAATGCATAGATGTGTATCCCATGGATACAAAGGACCAACTCTGTTGCATACAGAAAACTCTGGCTAGCACAACCCAGTTTGCCTGGAGCAACTTTAGAAGTGGGCACATTTTTCATCTATTACTATCCAGACAAAGAGTAGGCAGAGTACGAAGGAGATCTTGTAGGTCAACTGGGTGAGGGAAACAGCTATCACGTCAGTGTCATTCTGATTTAATGATATTCTGATCTTGGCACATCTCTGCATTCCAGAGAGCTCAAAAGTATCAGTTTGGGCCATTGGTCAGTGGCAGGACCACTCCCCAAATTCCAGACTCAGATGGGCAGATGGCAATGACAAGTGGCAATTTTTATTTTTTAAAATTTATTATTATTATTATTATTGGCAGAACCAGGGATTGAACTCAGGCCCTTGCGCTTGCCAGGGAAGCACTTATTCCACTGAGCCATCTCCCCAGCCCGAAGTGGCAATTTTTAAAAAGATAAAAGATTTATATAATCTGAAGAGAAACCAGAGTATGGGTAGCAATTTTAGATTCTGACCACAGAGGCAGGTGCTGGAAAAGAAGGGGCAGAAACAAATGTTCCTGGCTTAGTCTGTAGCTCATAATGCCAGTCTATTCCAGCAGGGCTGCTGGTCTTACCAAAGCATGCAGGAGGTGATGGGAATTAATAAGAAAATGTTTTAAAAGATGCCATGGGGAGGGTTGAGCAACAATGGAAAAGGGCTGAGAAACACTAACCAATGAAATAGTAGGTCCTACCATGCCAGTATTAACTAATTCCTCCCTTCCCCTACACACCTTGGGCCGCTTTTGGGACATCAAAAGCCTCCCAGGACCACATCTCATGCTCACAGTTGCTCAGCCAACCTGCCTGTATCTATCCTGTGACCTGGGGCTTCTCTGATAGGTTTAACCCTTTCTTTCCCACTGTCATGGGTTAGGTGTCTGGATAGAAAGCCTTGGGCCAGGCTCCTAGCATTGTCAAGCCAGGCTTCTTCACTACTGTGGAACCTAGCGAGTAACATGCTTCCTAAACCTTAAAGGCTCCTCATTTCCTCAGATCCTTGGAAAAGCATCTACCCTTCTTCCAGGCCTTGTCCCTTCCTGAGAATCTAGTCACCACTTGTGATGGGCAGCCTCATTTTCTTTGCCCTGACCAGAAAATCAGTTAGCCTGATGCAGTACATTCACCCACCTTTAGCTCTGTCACTCGCCTCTCCTCCTTGGCCTTCATCTTCTGCACAGCCTCCAGGTGCTTCCTAAGTGGTTCAAGATGCCCCTGCAGTTTGGCCTGAGGGAATAGGAAAGGGAAGGTTAGAGGTGCAAGCCAGGAGAGGACCCTGTCCTTCAAAGCCTATCTCTCCAATTCTCCCTAGAGTGCCTTGGGTCTCAAAGCTAGATAACTCAGGATAGGTGTCAAGCCTTTCCTCCCTGTTCTCTCAGATGACAAAAAAGCTTCCAATCCAACCTCCCCTATTCTCACATACATAAGTACTGTGTGCACTCTCTAAAGATGAGATCCTTGGGGCTACAGAGCTCCACAATCAATAGTTGAGATGAACATGGATTAAGCTTCTTACCACACAAAGTTCTTGTTGCTCTTCTTTAAAATTTTTTTCTCAGGATCTTGGGCCCAAGCTAAAAATCTTTCAGTGGTTCTCTATCATTTCCAAATTATTCACCCTACATTTTTGGCCCTACCTCCTCCACCATCCCTTTTTAACTTATCATGAAAATAGTATTTTGCTTTTTTTTTTTTTTTGAGACAAGGTTTCACCACATAGTTTAAGCTGGCCTTGAACTTGTGGCACTCCTGCCTCATCCTCCTCCTAAGTGATGGAATTACAAGCAAGCACACTCTGCAACAACCTATTGTTTCTTAAGTATAGTTTCATCCAGCGCAGTATTCCATTAAAAGCCATCTCCATGACATAGGCTTGATTGCCCCTGTCCCCAAGTTCTTCTGTGATCTCAAAGAAACTGGAATAAAATTTTCACACTACTTCCCATGGCACTACTAATTTTAAAAAATATTTCTCCCAGGGCACTTCTGGGTCCCTGCCTCCATCTAATACTTAGATTTCTGTCTGCTTTTTCTTCTGCTTAATTACTAAATGGAAAATAAAAACAAAACTCTTCTCTCCCCTGCCTTTTTTTGGTACTGGTTAATGGACCCAGTGCCTTCACACAGAGCTATGTCCCCAGCCCTTTTGAGACAGGCTCTCACTTAGTCACTAAATTGCTCGGGGTAGGCTTCAGTTTGCAATCCTACTGCCTCAGTCTCTCAGAGTGCAGGATTATAGGCATGTGCTACCATGCACAGCTTTCTTTCAAATTTATAATTTTTACAGCAATTGGGCACATGGATCTTTGTATTCCAACAATCTGTAGCTAAGTTTTTTTCTTTAAGAGCCTGTTAGAACAAGGCATATCCATGTTTGTAATTCTAGCACTCAGAAGACTGAGGCAAGAGGATCACTGAGAGTTCAAGGCCAGCCTGAGTTACAAAGTAAGTTCAAGGCCATCCTGAACTACATAGTGAAACCCTAGCTCAAACAAACAGACCTACTAGAGAGACTAAGATATATGAAATAAGCCCCACCTATTTCTTTTTTCTGTCTACTACTGTCTTGTTAGTGTCTTCCTTGGGGGAAAATATCAGGATAGAACTCAAGTCTAGACTCCCATCAGGTCAGGAATACAGCTTAGTGATTTGAAATAAGCCATGCTTCCAGTTTCCTCAGCTTAAAATGGCAACCTCATGGATGGTATACTTACCACAGTGTCAGGCAAAAAAAATCAGTAAATATTATTTAACATTTGCTACCTAAGTAGGAAGCTGCCAGGGACATCCTGAACTAACCTTGAACTAAAGAAGTTACAGAACCAAAGTACAAAAGGCAGTTGTTGCACAACTGGCTACAAAAACTTACAATAAAATTACTGTATTACAATAATATAATTTTGTCTCTTGATATTGTTTCTTCATAGTAGTCAATAATTTATAATCCACTAATTCAGAATTTGCAATTCTTAAATTTACCATTTAATATTCTTAAATCCCTGACAAATATTCCTAAACAGAAATCAATTTCCGAGTGCTATTTAAGAGAAATTTTCAAAGACACTTAACTTTTTAGAGAATTGTTTATGTACAATTTATTATCCATTCAATAAGAAAATATTTCTACAGAACACTGTGCCAAGTTGATGCTAAGGCACAAGAAGAATCACCTAACTATAAAATAGCCTATAAATCTGAAAGGGACTCACTCAAGTTATATTTATATAACATAGTGTATTACACATTTACATTTGCTAATCAGTTTATGTCCGATTAACTGTTAATCTGGCTTCAAACTGAAGAGCCCAAGAAAGGGACTATGACTTCTTTGATTCCTCATCAACTTTAGGATAAGGTTTTCAGGAATCAGGCATTCAACAGATGTGGATAATACAAATTAAAATCCAGTTTCAGAAGCTCTTTGGAAGTACTATAGTGTACAGATGAACAGGAAAGTCAGGACCATCCATGAATAGTCTGCCCTGCATTCTAGTTAACAAACACATCATACATTGTACAATGTACAAGTAGTTAGGAGCTGAGGGAATACAAAAAGGACAAAAATTCCTGACAGCCTGCTGAAGTAGAGGGTATCAGGCAGGCTGTGTTAATGCAGTAATTTCCATGATTGAACCCAGGGCCTTTACCCTGAGCTACATCCTAAGTTTTTTGTTTTTTGGGTTTTTTTTTTAAAGGCAGGGTCGCATGAAGACTCCCTGTTGGCTTTGCTGGGCTCAAACCTGGCCAACCTCTTGCCTTAGCCTCCCAGAGTGCCAGGACTACAAATGCACATCATCACACTCAATTAGGCTGGACTTTCTAAACACATTTCTCTTCACTGATTCAGAATCCCTAGTGTAGAGGTAACTGTACTTTGACAATTTCTCTTAGTAACTCTCATAATCAACCACGCTTGACAAGCACTGTGTGCAGTGTGATGAAGTGATGACAGTTTCTCTTACCACTCAGAGCTAAGAAATCTCACACACATTACTCTAAAACTGTAATGACGCTGGCTGTGGTGGCAAATGCCTGCAATCCCAGAACTCTTGAGGTTGGGGCAGGAAGAGTTCAAGGCCAGCCTGAGCTACCTAGCAAGACCCTATTAAAAAAAATTATGAGGGGCTGGGGAGATGGCTCAGTGGAATAAGCGCTTCCCTGGCAAGCATAAGGACTTGAGTTCAATCCCTGGTTCAAAAAAAAAAAAAGAAGTGGTGGTAGGGGCTGGGGAGATGGCTCAGTAGAATAAGCGCTTGCCTGGCAAGTGCAAGGGCTTGAGTTCAATCCCCAGTTATGCCAAAAAAAAAAATAAAATTATGGTGATAATAATAGTCCTTAAAATTAAGTGAATGAAAGCATCAGAATGTCTTTTAGAGGTAAAAACACCAGTCAAAATAAAAGAGCTCTGTGTAAACTAAACAGAGACTACCTTATCTTTCTTCCGGTCCTACTGCTTCAAAGCCCACTCAGGTCACTGGAAAGCAGTGCTATTTGTGCTGAGTGACCAATAAACAAATCTCTTTTATTTACTTTCAAAGAGTTTGAATCAAAGTAGGAAGCAAGACATTAACTAAACTAGAAGTAGACTCCAAAAAAGGTCACATCTCAGAAAACTCAAAGTAAAAGCAAACAAAAAGATTATGGTGTCATTATAAACAGTATATCCCGGGGGGAAGAATAGTCATAACCAAGTCCATCACGAGTGTTGCATGTGACCCTGTCAACAGTACTTAAATTTCTCTGTTTCCCAATATGTAAAGTGGGAAAAGAAAACATTAAACTTCCAGGACGGTTGACTTTTCTATGATAACCCATGAAAAGTGCACTGTACATTAAGCAGCCAGTAAATACTGCATTAACTGTTAATCCTAGGAACATTAAAAGTTCAGAGACACTCAGCAACATCACCAAGATTTGAAAGTGAGGTAGAGTCACTGCCTTCAAAGCCTCTCTCAAGGAACCTGGCATGATGGTGCATGCCTGTCATCCCAGCACTCAGAAGGTTCAGTGAGGAAGATTTTTGCGAGTTCGAGACCAGCTTTGGGGCTACAAAAAAAAGTGAGCATAAGGCCAAACCAAACTGCATAACGAGACCCTGTCTCAAAAAGAAAAATTAAATTTTTTTTAATAAAGAGCCTCTCTCAAGAAGCCAGGTGTGGCGAACACCTCTAATTGCCACTACTTGGGAGGTTGAGGCAGAAGAATCACCTCCACTTTGAAGCCAGTCAAGGTTAGAGATGAAGACCAGCCTGAACTACACAGAGATCCTGTCTCAAAAATTTAAATAGTAAAAAAAAAAAAAAATAAATAAATAAATAAAAAGCTTCTTTTCCTCTTTTCTGGTCAGTATATCTGACCAGTCCAGTACCAACCAAAGTCATGGGTGAACAAGCTCTATCATGGGGTTGGTGCAAGTGCAGAGCACTTGGGTCTAACACTACTCATTTCTATGCTCTTATTTCAGAGTCTTTTTGTTGAGGCCCCCATTTCTTTTCATCTTGAAGAACGCCAGTCAAGGACTTAATACTGACCCAGAAAAAAATCAAACTGGTAGTAAAGTCTTAAGGAGCTGTCACTTGCACTCCAACTCTCAGCAATAGCGAAAGTGTGGCAGTGGCCTCTTCCCAAAACGAAAGCCTAGGGACCCGGCACTGCCCTACCTTCTTGTTTCCTGTCATCTTCTCTGTGAACAGGGTCCTCCTCACTCCAACCTACCTTGGTGCCATTAAGTGCTCAGACAGATCAGCTCACCAGTACATGAAGTTCTTTGAGGGGAACAGAGGTCTCGTTCCCTTAACTTCTCTCCACCCCACTGAACTCCTGTCTGCTCTCTTCGCTCCTCTCACCTTGTACTCCTGCACCACCTCTTCCAGTGGCACCACACTGTGCTGTTTGTGGCTCCTGGATTCTCGGCACACCACACAGATGGCCTCTTCATCCACCTCGCAGAACAACTTCAGGGCTTCTTGGTGCTTAGGGCAGATACCCTGCTCGTGCACACGGCTCCCTCGACCAGCAATTGGGTGCATCTGCCGAATCACCTGGACCATGTTGGCCAGCTGCAGGTTGGGGCGGAAGCTCCGCCGAGGAAAGCTCTTTCGGCACTGGGGACAGGTGAAGCACCTCCGGGGGGCTGGAGGTGGGGACAGCGGGGTGACGGGGTCTAGCTCCTCTTCCTCGTCCTCCTCCAGCACCTCTTCCTCGTCCTCTTCATCCTCCCCCCTCAAGTCCTCCATGTCCCCCAAATAGTAATCCAGTTCTTCCTCTTCGTCCTCCTCCCACATGTAGTCCATGTTGTCCCAGCTGGACCCACCCATGCCACTGGTCCAAAATACACCCTCCTCTTCCTCCTCCACCTCCTCCTCCATGTCGCCCTCAAAATCTTCCTCCCTCATAGGAGTGTCCCAGCCCCCGCTGGCTCCCACTGCCTCCACTTCCTCCTCCTCTCCGTCCTCCTCTTCCTCCTCTTCCTCCTCCCGCACCAACTCATCCCTGTCCTCCTCATCCTCCCCGCCCCACAACTGGGTTACACACACTCGGCAGAAGTTGTGCCCGCAGCCGATGGACACCGGGTCCGTGAAGTAATCGAGGCAGATGGCGCACACCGCCTCCTCCTGAAGGGTCTGCACAGGGTTGGGTGTCATGGCAACGGCAGCCATCTTAGTGTCCAGTCAGCCAGTGTAGATGTGCGGTGGGGGATGCGGGGGGAGGGGGGGTCTTCCCTCTCAGACGCCCTGGAGACCCGGCCCCACCCCCAGCCCTGCCTCTGCACACTGTCTCGAGCGTAGCCAGGAAACTTCCAACAACCCGCCCCCTCCACAGAGGTCCCAGCCCCCAGACGACAACCGTGTCTCTACGAGGGGAGGGGACAGAGCTGAGCCCCCACGGACAAGTCCTGAGTGCAAATTTACCCCAACGCTCCCCCGGCCTCCTCATAAGCCCCCGCCCCTCCTCACTTCCTGGCCCCGCCCCCTGCCTTCCGGCCTCCCTCCCAACACTTCCGGCGTCTGCGCGCCGCCTAAGCTCGCGAGTTCCCTCTGCGGTCCCGCTACGCCCTTCTTCCCCTCCCCAGGGCCCCAGGGTGACAGGAAACGGCGAGGAGACGCTCTAGCTGACATTCGGGAGCTGATGGGAAGGCTAGGACGCTGGAGGCCCACGTCTCCGTAACGCGAAATAGCAGGGCACGAGGGCAGAATGGAGCCGCCCCTGCCCATCCTCCGCCACTGTTCCAAAACTATGGGGGTCGGTGGTCCCGTTTGGCAGCTGGCAGCTGTCGGGGTTATGACCGCACCGGCCAGGCGCCATGACACCAACCGAGAACTGACGACTGCCCCAGGGACTCCCCAGGGCTGGCGCACCGGATGTGGAGGGGAGGCTACCAGTGCGCACCTCGAGGCACTTCCGGCCCTTCTAGGCCGAGGACTTCCTCGTTTCGGAGTCGGGCGGACCCCGGGGCGGGGCGGGGTGGGCGGGGCCAGCGATGAGCCCGCCCCCGAGCCGTGCGGTAGTTGGCGCTTCCGCACTGCTGTGAGAAACTTCCAGTGTCGCCGGTTTAATAAACCTCTGGTCAGGGCGGGTTGAGGATGAATGAGAGGAACGCGCCTTAGCTGTAAAAAAGAGAATCCTCTTCCGAAGGTGTTAAATGAACAAGTTGTTGATTTTAAAAAGGGGAGGGAACGTAAAATGTATTTGATATCTTTATATCCCTGTGCTTGCTTAGTCATCATTTTCCAATGTTTTGTGAGAGTGTAAAAGCAGTGAAAGCGTTGCTTAGCGTACGGCGAGAGCAAGAGGGATAGGAAAGGGATCTCCGTACGCTGATGTCTTTTTTTTAAAGAAAAAAAAAACTCTCTTAGTGTCATTTACTCATTCAAAAAACACCATTTGAGTTGTTCACCATTTATGCTTCTGGTCCGAGGACCACAGTAAAGATGCTGCTCTGTTCCCCGAGAACGTCTCTGCCAGTTGATTTTTTGTGCGATAGAAATAGTACTTGGGGTTTACTTCAGTATCTTATTTAATTTTTAAGTGGGGAGGAATTACAGAACCATGATTTATGCAGCGAATTTCCAGTGGTGTCGGGCACTGCGCGATGCCGGGGCTCTGCACTTAGGAGATGCGGGGTGAAAAGCTACAGGTGGACGCTGCTCTGCGCTTCCTGTGAAGCTGCTCGGCGCCGGCCTGCGCACGTCAGACCGAGCGCTCCCAACCCGCGAGCCTCCGCCCGAGAGATCTACGAGAGATCTGCAGACGCTGCTGGCGCGGAGAAGTCTGTCACAGGAACTGGACACAGTTCCGCGGCCACTGCAGAGGCACAAGTCCCGGTCCTGATGGACTTCCGGCCGTTCATAGCGGTTAGTCTTTGAAATCTGTAGGTCTCGGGTAGAGGGAGGGCTCTGCAAGGTGGTTTCCGTAGTGTAGTGGTTATCACGTTCGCCTCACACGCGAAAGGTCCCCGGTTCGAAACCGGGCGGAAACAGCTTTTTTTTTTTTTTTTTTTCTTCTATTAATCTAGCTTCTCCGCCTCCCCTATCCCTCTCCCGTTTTGCGAAGAGGGGTTTGTCCCATAGAAACACAGACATCTGTGTTTATCTGTTCTCTGGTTTGGGGGAATCAGGTAGTGAGTTATGACTGAAGCAAAGCAAAGTTCTTGAATCCGAACGTGAATGTAAAGCCTTCCCTCACCTAACGTCTTGCTCTTCCGTTGGAAAGTTGACACGGCAACCTTTCTCAAGTAGAGGCATTGTAGGCTTCAGATCCTCCATCTGGGATGCCTTGGACCAAGGCGGAGGCAGTAAGTGTGGGTTAGACAGTACAGTGCGGTTGCTTCTTAAAGCATGAGGTGCTTCTGCGTTTAAATCTGCTCCTGAGGTGCAACTCGTGATTTCTTTGATGTTCCCTGGGTAGCTCGGTACAGCCAGAGACTCTTAACTTCACAGTACTGTGTACAATAATAGAAACACTTGTTACAAAGAAAAGACAGCTCTCCTGACCAAGAGGTTGGTCAGGCTACTTTCTATAGTAGCTGGGCAGAAGAAAAACGTTAGTTTAATCCTACAGTTCTAGGACTTTTTCTAGCCCTAGAGGAAAGAGTGAGAAATGTGTACTGGTTGACAAATTCCTGGCAGTCTAAAAGGCCTCCACCTACAGTTGATACATAGCTGTTAGGTACCTCCTGTGAACCAAACGACTGCCCAAATATGGGCTCTAAGTACTAAAGGGGCTGGTGCAGGTAGTGAGATCCCTAGGCATTTGTGACCTTCCAAAATGTTAGTATTCAGTGCTTCCTCTATAGCAGCCTGATATTTTTTTTCAAGTGTTTTCTCCATTCACAATAGCTTCAGATAAAGATACCTGGGGATCAGTCTAACCAAGGAGATGAAAAGAAAGCTCTCTACACTGAAAATTTGAGAACATCGAAAAAAGGAATTGAAGACACCAGATGATGGAAAAGACTTCCCATGTTATGGACTGGCAGAATACAGTGGACCCCCAAAATTCAAGAGGGTTACATTCCTACAGCACCTGCAAATTGTGAAAAACCATGTAGTCAGAAAAATGGTTATACATGCCTATTTGTATAGTTTCAACCCTAAGTATACAGTTATGCAACTTAATTTAATAAAATTATTAATAAAGCTTTAGAAGGTGCAGGACATCTTAGGGGATTTTAGGACTTAAAAAAATACTGAAAAGATGCTATATGGGGTACAAAAACCTATTACAATGCAAAAATTTGGATGCTTCTGCCAGAAATGGGTTACAGGACAGTAGCCAGTCAGCAGCAAGGAGAACTGACTAACGCTCTCAGGTTGGCTACTTGCAATTCTTGCAAAGAAACAATTGTGGAGGATATTTGCGGTTTTAGCAAAATTTTAGAACTCTGAACTGCAACTTTGCAAGGGTATATTATATTGCCAAAATGGCTGTTACCAAAAAACAATTTACAAATTCATGCCACCTTCTTCAAAATACCAGTGACAGTCTTCACAGAACTAGAATATCCTACATGAAGCCAGGCATGGTGGTGCACACATGTAATCCCAGCCATTGGGACCTGAGACAGGAGGATCACCTTAAATTGAAGACCAGTCTGGGCTACATAGTGAGTTCACAGACAGCCTAAACTACAAAGCAAGACCCTCTCTCAAAAAACAAAAAAGTGTATGAAGATCTCAAAAAACTCAACAAAAATGTCAAAGAGCCTGATCATTAAGGATATTTAAAAAATAAAGAAATTATTTGGACGCATCTTAAAAGAAGAAAAATTGGCCAATAAATATATGAAAGAAGGTTCAATATCTGTAGCTATTAAGGAAATGCAAATCAGAGCTACCCTGAAGCTGGGCATGCACTCCGAAGGTTGAGACAGGTGGATTGCCATTAGTTCAGGCCCATCCTGGTCCATAGTGCGTTCAACATAGAGGGCCTTCCTGGTCCTTGTCTTGGTCTGGGAAATTTATATTTGTAACCTCATGGAATAAATTATTGGAATTCTAGCAATTCTAATAATTATTGTTAATTCTAATCTGTTACTCCCAGTGCAATGCATGACATAAAGACAATTTTTTTTTGGTGGAACCAGGGATTGAACTCAGGCCCTTGTGCTTGCCAGGGAAGCTCTTACTCCACTGAGCCATCTCCCCAGCCCCCATAAAGACCATTATGATGAATAAAAAATTAAAAAAATAAAAATACATATATACAGATGATGGGGAACCAAGGAGGTCCTAAGTCCAGCTGGGATGATAGTTAACTGAAACAAAGGCCTTGACCTGGGGCTAAAAAAGTATTTTATTAATTTATGAAGAGGGTAGTGGCTTGATGATGAATGACTCTGAGAATGATGGGAAGTATCAGTATATGGAAATAAGGCAGGGTTAGCCAGAATGGATATAATTGCTCTTCTTTCTTTTTTTTTTTTTAGTTTATTATTATTTTTATTTATTTATTTATTTTTCAACAAATAATACACTGCATATATTCTTCTTAGTGGTTAATTGCTGTACAAGATGCGGACTTGTGATCCTATTTACAAACTCCATTAGAACAAATCATTCTATTCATTAACAGAATGTAACTATATATCTATCCCAACCACTTTGAATACACAGATACAAAATGGACATTCATCTGTATACCCCATTTTTTCTAAGTTCCGTTATTGAATATTATAGGTGTGTAAACTCAGCAAAATATTCTAAAAGAGTCCAGTAGCCCATAATAGCATTGGGTCTTCTGTTTACCTGGCAATGTCAGAAATTATTGACCTGAGTCCCCCACAGCTCAACTTAACAGCATGGCTTTATTTCTTATAATTTCGTCTTCATACTTTTCTGCTGGATGGTTAAGACCAAGGTAAAGCAGGACCTATGCAGCAAGAGTTGTAATTGCTCTTCTTTCAAAGTGTATCATCTAGGTGGTCCTCCACAAGTTCAAGGCCAGCAAGCATTACAAAGTGACATACTATCTCAAAAAAGAAAACAAAACAAAAACAACCCACATTGAGACTTCATTTCACCTCATTCAGAATAGCTGTCATCAAGAATAGAAAATATTGGCCAGGACTTGGAGGAGGGGAACCCATCTGCATGACATGTAGGAATGTAAATTACTACAGGTACTACATTCAGTCTGGAGGTTCCTTAAAATAGAGCTACCATTTGATCAAGTAGCTAACCACTCCTAGGGATATACCTGAAGCAATCAAAATCAACATATTAAGCCAGGTATGGTGATGCATGTCTATAATCTCAGCTCTTGGGAGGATAAGGTAGAAGGATTGCCTCGAGTTTGAGGCCAGCCTAGGCTACATAATGAGCTCACGACCAGCCTGGACTATATAGTGAGATCTTGCCTCAAAAATAACAGCAACAAAAAAGGGGGCCAGCAAGATAGTTCAGCAGTCTAAAGCGCCTGCTTAGGCAAGGCACAGGGACCAAGGTTTGGTCCTGGCACCACATGCCATGCAAGCCCTGCCCCCATAGTAGGCTGAGCTAACCACAAAAAAATAAAGTAAAAAATGTCAGCATATAATAGGAATACCTGCATATCTGTGTTTATTGTGGCACAATTCATAATAGCTGAGATTTAGAACAAGCAGATTCCCATCAGGAGGTGACTACATAAAATAAATACAATCTGTATACACAATAGAATATTATTCAGCTATAAAGAATAATGAAATTCTGTCATTTGAAAGAAAATGAATGGATCTGGAGTCATCATGTTAGCAAAATAAGCTACTCACACAAGTATTGCATGATCTCCCTCATATGTGAAATCTAAAAAGAAGATAAGAAAGTAGAAAGGCAACTATTATTAGATAAGAGGAAGGAAACCAGGAGAAGGAGATGTGGGGCAGATAACAAGGGGGCACATGTGAGCAAGATGCATTATACACATTGAAATTCCCAAAAATGTGAAACTAGGGGAGGGGGCAGGACATAGGGAGAGATGGAGTCAAAATGATCAAATATGTATATGTGAATCTGCCAAAATAAAGCCATTATAATGAATAAAACTTGAATTAAAAAATGTTCTTATTGTGAAAAAACCCTTATCTTCAGTTTATTTTCTTTTTGAATCAGGAGTCCCATTTTTTTTTTAATATTTATTTGTGTGTGTATGTGTGTGTGTGTGTGTGTGTGTGTGTGGCCAGCTCAGCCCACCAGGGGGCGGGGCTGGCTGGCATGTGGTGCTGGGGGATTGAACCGCAGTCCCTGTTCTTTGCTAAGCTTGTTCTAAGTAGGTGATTTAGACCACTGAGCCATCTCACCAGCCCAGGAGTCCCATTTTTGTGGGACGTTGCCTGACATTCCAGCCAAAAATGTCCTCTGTTTTGAAACACTGTAACGCAAGTATCCTCATTTTACTAGCCGTGAAAATCTTCCTTAACTTCAGTTGAAATTCATTTGTTTATACTGACTGCTTTCTTAGTCCTACAAATACAACCCATTTTTTATTTCTGGTTGTTGGAGTCTGCCCAGTAAACATCCCAAATCACAAGAGATGTGTGTAGATCACATAAACTAGTTTATTAAACTTGATAGGCAAAGCATACCATCACCTTCTGGTCCAGAAGTATGTCAAAGGCCAAAGTTAGACAAAGTAGAATGTATCTCTGAGGGAAATCTGGGTAGGAATAGGTCAGAATTTGTGAAATAGGCAAAATTGCTAGCATAGTCCTAGCATGTGTTCCTGAAGAGTTAGTGTGACTAGGGGCTTATCTTGAACAAATGGGACTAAAAAAGCTAGTGTTTACTTAAACACTGACTTAAAGTTTCATATTCATTAGTTTCAATTTTACCTTCATACAAATTTACTACTTAGGCAAATTTACTAATTTTGCATAATTAGAAGAACTGTACCTTTTTTGAGACAGGGTTTCACTATGCAGTTCAGGCTGGCTGTGAGTTCACTTTGTAGCTCAGGCTGTTCTCAACCTTGGTGCAATCCTCCTGCCTCAATGTTCCTAGTGCTGGGTTTACAGGGATGTGCCACCACATCTAGCTAATTTTTGAAGGCAAATGTAGAAATAGTTTTATTTATTGACTTTATACTTACTAAAATTTACATTTTGATAAATATATTAAAACATGGTGGTGGCATACATGTGATCTCAGCACTCGGAGAGACTGATACAGGATGAGAGCAAGTTTGAGTCCAGTCTGGGCAAATTAGCAATTTATCCAGATCCTACTGTAAAAGGTTAACAGAATTTTGTGCCTTAACTGTGGGAAATTATTTTTTAAAAAACCTTGCATTTCCTGTTATCTACTCTAAGAATTGTATTTTTCCTCTTGGCTCAAGGCTGTTGAACAATGAATAACTGTTTCTTGACAGGGCAGCAAGTTAAGACAAACTCGCTCCCTAACTATCTTCTGTAATGCAGTCAGCTTAAGATGTATCTTGTAAAAATATACACTTATCACTAAGCTGCAAAAGACCCTTTAGTTATGAACAGTTTGCAGCTATGTCAAGTGAATGTAGTTTTCTGTTGTTCTGTACTAGATAACAAACTCGCTTACCAAACTGGATGTGATTTATGTTATAAATACCCCCCTGCTACCTATGTTCGGATGCCAAGCAGCCTTCTCCTGCATGAGACGTGGCTGATGGACCTGAGCTCAGCAAATAAAAGGCTCTATTCAAATTTCTATCTGGCTGATCTGATTCCTATGCAGAGTGACCCATAACACCTACCTCAAAAAATAAAAAGGGCTGAGATACACCTCAGTGGTGGAGTGCCCCTGAGTTCAAGTTCCAGTACTGTCAAAAACAAAAATCTCAAATATTTTGAATGATTTTTAAAAAATCCTCTCAACACTGTCAGTGGAGCACAAGTTACAAAATGCTGGTTGTAACTAATACCACCAAACATGCAGGCCACACTCTACAGTTTGACAAGCATTGTGTAGGGCCAGAGGTCTAATATTCCAGGATGGAACTATTATAGACAGCTAAGTTAGGCAGAAATGTTATAGCACTCAGGTATGGCTGGACCCTCCAGTTAGTGCAAGAAACAAAACTTCATTACAACCGTGGATAGAATCACTTCTGTTGGAGACAAGGCCTCAAATAAAGACAAATAACCAGGCCTGAGATAAGAGATAACACCTGAAGTCTAGATAGACATCAGTCACCTCAGTCAGTAAACAAGACTCACCGACTCATCCTTTCCTGGAAAATTCTTTGCTTTTCCATGCGCATTTGCTATGTGACTTTCTTCCCTATTGGATCAGTATTATCTAAGCAACTATGCTTATAATCTTATTGCTTGCTGTTAACCACATTGTAACCATGCACTTGTGTTCTATAAAACTTCCCCTGCGCAGTGGGATCCTCAGCAACCCACTTTCCCTTCCTGCCTCTCAGGTGCTGTATCTCTCCCTCTCAATAAATATTTTATGGGGCTGGTGAGATGGCTCAGTGGTCTAAAGCACCTATTAAGAACAAGCTTAGCAAAGCACAGGGACTGCAGTTTAATCCCCCAGCACCACATGCCAGCCAGCCCAGCCCCCTGGTGGGCTGAACTGGCCACACACACGCAAAATAAATAAATAAACAAATAAAAATAAAAAAAATAAATAAATATTTTATACTCTTAGCCTCTGTTGTTTCTCAGAATTCGTTCTTTGATTTTGGGGAACATGAACTTAGCATATCAGACATCTAGCAGGTTGGGAGTTATATTTCCTCTATCAGAGCTATCCCAAGGACTTTGATTTAGGGGGCAGAGTTCAAAAACTTAGGCAATAATGACAGGTCTTTTAAAGTTTATGTCTCAGAAGAGTCTGGAAGCTACTTCTGTAGTGTAATGATTATCACGTTTGTCTACCACATGAAAGGTCCGCTGCCCAAAATTGTGCAAGGAGTATATTTGCTCAGTAAATTCTTTCAATTCAGTCATTCATCATTGGAATGTGTGAATATATATATATATATATGTGTGTGTGTGTGTGTGTGTGTGTGTGTGTGTGTGTGTGTGGTTTTATTCACTGTGTAGTCAGGGTTTACAAGGGAAAGGATTTAATTTAATATAGGACACATAATTTATAGGATTATTTTATAATATCCACCCAAAGAGTCAAATGAAGAAGAGTACAGGGGCTCTGTCCACACACTAGACACCCAAAGAATCCAGCTGAGTCCCTGGACTCCATGGCAATGTCCTGCATGAGTCTTGCTGAAGACCTAGAGCCCATGGCAATGTCTCAGGCAAGGATCTGCATTGGGAAGGCCCAAAGGTCAGCAGATGAAGCTAGCAAGTCTGTGTCAGTGGGATGAAGGATCTGTGCCAGCAGGCTGAGGGAGCTGCACTAGAGCTGGGGAGCCATGTTGAAGGTACGTACGAGAGCTCCTCTGAAAAGAACTGCAGCCATCCTCAGCAACACTGAGGACCTGGGCTCCTCTGCTAAGGAGAATAGCTGAGTTCGTATCAGGAAAGCCAGTCCCCTTTCCTTGGCTTTTTCTCCAGGAAAGCCAAGCTTCGCCAGGAGAATCAACGGCATGTCTTCCCACCCACTTCTCTTATGCTGTTGACAACAATCCTCAGGTGAACCCTCCACACCCTGAACCATGCTAATTCAGTTCAGCTGGGTGTTTCAAGTTGCCCATTAGTTAATCTACCACATCCATATTCTTGTATTTTCTAACTTGTTACCATTTCACTTCAATCAGTATATTCCAGATAGAAGGCTATAGGTGGAAGGTGAGTCTAAATCATTACACACACACACACACACACACACACACACACACACACACACACAGAGTCTTAGTAGATCAAATACAGCCAACAGCCCATAAATGCCAAGAAATGATAACAAGATATTAAAAGGTACAAGAAATTATGGACTAGAAATGTATATTGGATGTTCAGGATACTGGGAAAGTGTGTTAATAGGAAAGATGGCTGAGGTGGGTAGCTAGTAACTGTATATGTAACACAGTGTTTCTCTCAGAGAAGCCTAACAATTCTGTGAAGGAGATAAATCATTGTTCTTATTTAAAATGAGGCCCCTGACTCATAGCCATGTCATATACAGTGATGAAACACTGGTAGAGGAAGTACAAGATGGAGCTCAAGCACCAAGAAAGGGCAAAAAATGCAGGGTACCAAGAGAAAGTAGAAAGCCAGGAAAGTAGCATTCATTGGCCAAAGAACTTGGTGACTAGGTGGAATGGGGAAATCAATTCTAAGAAGAGTTCATTGGCAAAAATTCATAGGCCTGGTAGCTGTGACACCACACAGATGGCCATCCCAGCAGTTCCTACCCTGTGGACACCAGTATAAGTGACCTTGAGTTTTTCCCATAGTATTTACTCTCTCAGCTGGGCACAGCCAATCCACTGCCCTCTCCATGCCTTAACTTCCTCTCTTGCTCCCTCCTTCCTCCACAGTGTGGTGCCAACTATTGGTGTCTACACACACACACACACACACACACACACACACACATTTTGTCCTTTAACAAACCCCTTGACAAACACCCAATAGTGGTGAAGAGAAGTCAAAAGGACCATCTGTCAGCCTCTCTTCACTAATCCTCGCTTTCACAGCAGAGGCCATCAGCCAGTGGGACTTGATAGATGTGCTGAGAAATCAGCTCCACAGGTGGCCTCCTCAACAGTCAAGGAGGAAGGCCAAGACAGGTCTGTGGGAAGCAACCAGATAGGGGCCAGGACCCCCAGTCTATAACTCCAGGCTGTGAGAGGGCAGTAGAGACTCAGAATGTGGACCCCCAGCCCAACTTCCTCACCTGGAAAATAAGATTCCTGCCTTCACAAACTCAACTAGACAGACTTACACGTGTGACAGGGAACTTCTCAGTATTTCTACCAGATTGAAAGTCAAATAGATGAAAGATAAAAGCAGGACATAAAGTTCTCTTTAAAGCATCATACATCTGAACTGTAGACTAAAGCATAACCAAATTGTCTCATGGTAGCAAAATGGTATTAACTACCTCACATTAACAAGTGTGTTAGTCAACCATCTGTCCCTATAATACAGTACTCAAAAACAAAGACAAACACAAAAACAATTTGTAAAAGATTCTAGAGTTTTCAGCACATCATCATCTGGCTCCGTTGCTCTTAGGCTTGTGTGTGAGTCAGAAGCATCTTGGCAGAAGGGCATAGGAGAGGAGAGCTGCAAGAAGGCAGAAGGGAAGAGAGGGAGGCAGAGGAGAGAGATGCTAAGGTGAAGCTCCCCATAATCCCTTCCATTCAACTAGACTCCTCCTCTTAAATTCCTGTCACCTCCAGATAATGCCTTCAAATTATGAGTCAACCAGTGGATTCATCCTTTTCATATAGGGGAATGAAACTTTCAACCTGAAAGATACCCGGGCAGAGTTTGCATTCTCTAAAACTACAGAATGAATTTTAGGAGTCCCGAGCGAGCAGGAGACTGTCGACTGCAGCAGTGGAGCAATGCCTAAATCAAAGGAACTTGTTTCTTCAAGCTCTTCAGGCAGTGATTCTGACAGTGAAGTTGACAAAAAGTTAAAGAGGAAAAAGCAAGTTGCTCCAGAAAAGCCTGTAAAGAAGCAGAAAACTGGTGAGACTTCAAGGGCTCTGTCATCTTCTAAGCAGAGCAGCAGCAGCAGAGATGATAACATGTTTCAGATTGGGAAAATGAGATATGTCAGCGTTCGGGACTTTAAAGGGAAAGTTCTAATTGATATTAGAGAATATTGAATGGACCCAGAGGTGAAATGAAACCAGGAAGAAAAGGTATTTCTTTAAATCCAGAGCAGTGGAGCCAGCTGAAGGAGCAGATTTCTGACATTGATGATGCAGTAAGAAAACTGTAGAATCTGAGCCATAAAAACCTGTAGTGTTGTAGTTGTTTTACTCTGTCTTTTTACATTGGCTTTTGTTTTCTAAACGTTGTTTTCCAAGCTGTTGTATATTTGAATTGCAGAACAATTTGTAAGATGAATACTTTTTAAAATGTGCATTATTAAAAATGTTCAGAGTGAAGCTAATTGTCAACTTTATTAAGGAGGATTGCTTTGTGCCCACCACCTAGTGTAAAATAAAATCAAGTAATTCCACTCCAAAAAAAAAAAAAAATGAATTTTAGGAAGAAATGGAGGTTAACAGCAGAATATATTTAATGGGGGAAAGACAGTTCCAGTCCCAGAGAGGGACAGAAGGGGGACCCGAGTGTGTTCCCTCAAGCTGTCTTTTCTGGGGATTTTTATAGAACAAAATCATGTGGTGAGGTGGGTCTAAGCTAGAGAACTTGGAAACTCACTAGGTGGGCATGTGGTGGGACAAAACTATGGTCAACTAATAAGATTACAAGCACAATTGCTCAGGTAAAATCGATTAAATTCAGGGCCAAATAGGAAAGCCAGTCACATAGCAAGTGGTCATGATGCAGTACAAGGGCTTTTCCTGTAGGAGACTGGGTTAGTGACTCTTCCAGGCATCCTCAAGGTGAGAGACCTATTTAGAATATCAATCCCTGATGTCTATCCTTGGGGAGGTATGCATTTGTTTGATCTTTTGTCATGAGGTCTGGCTCACAGCAGGAATGTCTGTCTCTCCCAAAGTTGCAAAGTCATTTTGTCTTCAATCTTGTCTCCTTGAGGGCCTAGCCCTGTCTGACTGCCTATACTATTTTTAACTCAGCTGCTTGCAACATTCCCCCCTCTTAAGCAGTAACCCAAACTGCCATGAGGGAACAATGAGCGATGGCCACTCTAGCTTCTTTAGGCTGAAATGGGTGTTTATTGGCAGTTAGAGATACTCTCCAGAGGTTTGGTCTAAAGGCTCCTGATAAAATAAAATAAAATAAAATAAAATAAAATAAAATAAAATAAAATAAATAAAGGCTCCTGATAGACAGCAGGCATTTTTTTCTTGGGTAGTCATATAACTTTGAGGAGACAAAGCCAAAGAAACAGTTAAACATGCATGGACCAAATAACATCAACAGGATAATTATGAATATAGTCAAAGATTTTCACCAAGAGGAGACAGTGATGAGTTTTTATAAGGAGGATAAGGGTAAGATCTAGGAGACTTTAGCATCTGACATATCATTGATTTGATGTCTAGTATCTTGAAAGCTACTGAGACATTAACAGAAGGATCAGGATTATAATAACTTTTTTTTTTTTTTTTTTT
>NW_004524717.1:5990212-5991272 GCF_000260255.1 Octodon degus
CTTATTCCACTGAGCCATCTCCCCAGCCTATAATAACCTTTTTTTATCAGTTTTTTTTTTTTTAATTTTAGTACAGGGTCCACAGGGTCTCATGACAGGTTGGACTCATGGTGATCCTACTATTTGCAGCCTCTCAAACACTGCGATTACAGGCATGTACCACCACACCCAGTCTCAATCACAGTCTCAGTGTGCCCTGGGGGCAGGGCCAGCAGTAATAACCTTTTTTTGTTTGTTTGTAATTATAAAAAGACTAATCAGAACTTTTTGTAGGTCAATTAGCAGAGATCTCTTATAAGAATTTGAAAAACATAGAAAGCCTCTTATCTTTTTTTTTTTGAGACAGGCTCTCACTATACAGTTCAGGCTTGCCTTGTGCTCACTTTTGAAACTCCCAGGTTGGTCTCAAACTTGCAGCAATCCTCCTGTCTCAACCTCCTGAGTGCTGGGATTATAGGAGTGCACCACCACTTCTGGTTTTTTTTTTTTTAAAAAAAGTCTATTATCTACAGTGAATATGTTTTTAGTAGTTTACTCTCTGTAACTCTTATTGAGGGAGCCTTGTCCAGTTTAGTCAGCATTTTTCTCATTCTGCATCCTCCCATTCAAAAGCAAACGAGTCTTGAGATGCAATAATCCAGAGAATACAGAAAATGCAACCTTCAGGTCCAATACAAGTTTGAGTGGGAGAAAGCACACTGAGCAAAGTGTAAGGCTTAGGTAGGTACAGTAGGGTGAAAACCACAGCACTGAGAGCTCATAGTCCTGGACAATATTTACTCGACATCTCAGTTGTCTTGCTATTTTCTCAGGAGATTCTTATTGTGTTATACAGTGTATGGTTAACAGGAACATAAAATAATCAATAAAATAAATTATTTAGGGGCTGGTGAAATGGCTCAGTGGTCTAAAGCACCTACTTCAACAAGCTTGGCAAAGCACAAGGACCACGGTTTGATCCCCCAGCACCACAAGCCAGCCTGCCCCGCCCCCTGGTGGGCTGAGCTGGCCACACATACACACACACACAAACATAAATAAATAAATAAAATTAAAAATA
>NW_004524717.1:5991627-5992270 GCF_000260255.1 Octodon degus
GGGGGGGCAGAACCCGGGATTGAACTCAGGCCCTTGTGCTTGCCAGGGAAGCGCTTATTCTACTGAGCCATCTCCCGACCCCAATAGTAGGTCTTTGTGATGCTGTGCCTGACTGTTCACTAGTCAGTTCACTAGTGTGTTCCACATTTTTTTTTTTTGCATAGTTCTTTAGGCAGAAGCATTTTGCTTTTCTTCTACTCTCTTATGAGCTCCCATCCCAATCCTCTAAGAAACTTTCTCTGTGATATTTTGCACTTGTCATTTTCTTTGTAATCTGTCAAACTATTTATGCCACACATGTTTAGGATTAAGTAAAACACAACCATTGGTCAATGCTTTGTGCTTCAAGTGACTACAAACCTGCCACAAAATTTACCAACAGCCTCTACTCTACCTTCTGTTTTGTTGTTGAAAGTTTCCATCTCAAGCTTCCATTCCGTCAAGGCTCCCCTACCATTATTTCTATCATGGTGTAATGTTGACATCAGCAGTACCAGTTGTTGTTCCTTACCGCATATGAGGCCAATGTTGTATCTTTCTGAAATGCAAAGATTGTACTATACAGTTCTCTGTTCTGAAATTACAACATTTAATTTGGAATTTCTGCTTTGTCCCTGCATACAGTTCCTGTACTTGTCAACTG
>NW_004524717.1:5992763-6006728 GCF_000260255.1 Octodon degus
AAAAAAAAAAAGCATTACAAGTCTTCAGATCTACACGGACTTAAATTTTTATGCCATATTTAGACCCATCGCTTTTCACTAAGTCTTTTACATCCCTGCAATCACCATGAGAAATCTGAGATAAGTACAGCAGACCAATAAATCCTTTCCATTAAGTTAGTGAGGTGTCATAATTGTTGTAACTCAAAAATCAGATGATAACGAGGCAAGTCCAAAAGTTAAAGAAGCACTTTATTTTAGCTGGTACCCAGCGGCAGACACCCCCGCAAGATGCTGAGGTGTGCCCCCAGGAGGAGAGAGACAAGGGTTTTTAAGGCTGAAAACCGCAAAGGGGAGGTCTTACGACTTGAGCGCATGGGCACAGGGGTCAGCGTCCACTTTTGGGAAAACAGATTACATTTTTAACATGCGGTTACAATTTTCAGGAACAAATAATTACAATTTATGGTTCAATGTTGATCAGGGGACATATTGTGTGGAGAGCTCTGGGGTAAGAAATAGTTCAGATCTTAACCTTTAACACACTGTGGTTTAGAACAAAGGAATAGTTTGAACATTAACAAAATGTGTTCAGAGGTCCGCTGGATAGCTTGAGCCACCAAGATGGAGTTTAAATTGTCAGCTTATACCAAACAATCCTCATTAATAAAGTTACAGTGGAAATGTACAGAAGTGTATAATACAATGCCCATTCTGGTTACAAAATGGAGTGGGTATTTAAGCCAATAAACCACAAAAGCTGACATCAAGGGTTTATCTTGGGGCTACAGTTGAAAAATTACCTGTTTCTAATGAACAATAACAAGTGCAGTGGTGGGTACAGTTTGTAGCTGGGAACGAGGGCGAGATCAGGGCATTGGGCCGGAACTAGATTCAGGTGTGCACAAAGGACAGCGTGAGAAAGGCCCAATTGCAGGTTCTCAAGTAGAGAAAGGGCACAGTGGAAAGTTACAGCATTTAGATTGGCGCATACAGAACAAGATGGTGACACTTTGGTCAGGTTATAACAGTTAATAAAGTTACAGTGGAAGCATATGGAGTTACAAAATTGGAATCAATTGCACAGGTTATAACAATAATAAATGCATTTTTAAATATGGCTACTGGTGCATACAGAATGTTTTACTTGCATTTCAGTCTTTGTGTATTTCACAGCCTCTTGTAGTTTTTCTTTTGTTACAATTTCCAACATTGAGTGGTAATACTAGCATTCTGGCCAATATCTTTGACCCATGCCTAGACCTTCACTGCATTTTTGGACCTAGTTGTAGGGATGGGTTGTATTATAGGGAAACCTCCAAATGACACAGGAAGAAAAACTGATCTCCCCAACCTAAAAGGTACCTGGGATGAGTTTGTGTTCTCTAAAACCGAAGAATGAATTTTAGGAACAAATAGAGGTTATGAGCAGAATATATTTATTGAGGGAAAGAAAGCTCCTGTCTGAGAGAGGGACTGGAGGGGGGTCCCAAGTGGGTGGTCCTCAGGAAGCGGTCTCTTCTGGGGACTTTTATAGAGGGAAACTATGTGGTAATGCAGGTCTGAGGTGGTGGAGAAGACATGGGAACTCGCTTAGGTGGGCATGAGGGAAACTATGATCAACCAATGAGATTACAGGCACTATTGCTCAGGTAAAACTGATTAAATCCAGCACCAAATGGGGAAGCGAGTCATGTAGCAAGCGGGCATGGTAGCAGTCCAGCATGAATACAGGACGGAGTCTCTTCCTGTTGGGGGTTGGTCTAGTGACTCATTTGGGCTCTTTCAAGGTGATTGATACCTATTTAAAATATCAATCCCTGATGCCCATCCCTAGGGAAGTATGTAGCTGTGTTTCCTCTTTTCTCTTGACATCTGGCCCATATGGTAGTGTCCATCTCTTCTAAATCGTAAAGTTACCTTGTCTTCCACATTGTCTCCTTGAGGGCCTGGCCCTATGTGACTGCGTATAATATTTCTACCTAATTCAGCTGTCTACAACAGTTGGACTCTCAGTGTATCCCAGGAAGGAATGGCAGTGAGAATGAGGAAAAGATAAGACAAGAGACAATAGCTGCGTCAGGGGGCGCTCCTCTCTCTCCTAAATGGAGCACAGAAACTGCCCAGGAATGGTAGAGCATTTATTTATACCCTCGAGAGGTCGTTATTAATTTCAACCTCTGAGCCAGGCAGCCAGGTAACAAGGTGCAACAGCTCATTTACATGCTTCAAGGAGCTCTTGTGTTTTCAGGCTGGCTTCATCCTGAACTTGTAATTACGTTCCAACTTCAGCCACTCCCAACACCTAGATCTAACACTGAGTCATTCCATTTGTTGCATGGCCACTTCACATTTCCACTAGTCAAATATGTACTCACATGCTTTTTTCTTTATTATCTGAATTTAAGAGGTCTTAATTCTCTGTTTCTGTATCGGTTGATTCTTGCTCCCTTTCATTGTCACAGGAATTTTGGCTCCTGGGGCTGGTGGCAAAGTCCTCCTCCTCCTGCTCATCCACCTGTACACCCTCTTCCATTTCGCAAGCATGTATTTTACCATAATGGATCATCTTCATCATTCACGCATGAGTAACCTGATGATTCACTTTTGAGCTCCTCAAAAACTTGCAAATCTGGTTTCATGTGCTATTGTGCTAAATTGGGCTACTGCTGCCAGAAAAATCAAAAGAAAACTTTTTTTAAAAAATAAAGACTGGAGTGGTGTGGCTCTATTGGACCCTCTGTGATACGTGGGTAAGCATTCCAAAAACTATTCCACACAGTATAAAGGGAGTCCACAGCCCATGTTGCCACTTTTGCACATATGCACACTCCTTGCTGTTCATCATACTGTTGCAGGCAGCCAAATTAGATAGAAATATTATAGGCAGTTAGACAGGGTCAGGTCCTCAAGGAGACAAAATGGAAGACAAGGAGACCTTGCAATTTGGAAGAGACAGACACTCCCATATAGGCCACACTTCAGACCAAGACAAAAAGAGGAAGCACAGCTACATACTTCCCTAAGGATGGGCATCAGGGATTGATATCCTAAGTAGGTATCAATCACCTTGAAAGAGCCCAAATGAGTCACTAACCCAATCCCCAAGAGGAAGAGACCCTGTCCCTTTTCATGCCTGCTTGCTATGTGCCTCACTTCCCCATTTGGTCCTGGACTTAATCAATTTTACTTGAGTAATGGTGCTTGTAATCTCATTAGTTGACCATAGTGTTGTCCCACTCATGCCCACCTAAGCGAGTTCCCATGTCTTCTCCACTACCTTAGAGCTGCCTCACCACATGGTTTTCCTCTATAAAAGTCTCTAGAAGAGACAACTTCCTGGGGAACTACCCACTTGGGCCCCCCTCCTGTCCCTTTCTCAGACAGGAGCTTTCTTTCCTTCAATAAATATATTCTGCTTGGGAGCCTGCCCCGTAGCTCAGTTCTTTAAGTGGCTGCTTCAACAAAGCAGTCAGTCTCAGGTTGCTGTGGTTCGATCCCCACAACTCAAGCCAGCCAAACCTGCCCTGAAGACATTAGGAGCAAAAAAAAAAAAATCCTTCTGCCTTTTTTTATCAATAAAGTTATGGGAAAAAATAAAATAAAATTTTAAAAAATAAAATAATCAAATATATATATATATATAAAATATATATATATATATATATATATATATATATTCTGCTCATAACCTCTACTTGTTCCTAAAATTCATTCTTCGGTTTTAGAGAACATGAACTAATCCAGGTCAGGTTGGGAGTTCATTTTTCCCTATGTCATTTGAAGGTTCTCTGTATCAGGTGTTTTTTTTTTTTTTTTTTTTTTTTTTTTTTTTTTGGCAGAACTGGGAATTCCCTTGCCAGGGAAGCACTTATTCCACTGAGCCATCTCCCCACCCACTTATATTATTTGGAGGTCACCCACCCGAGATCAGTTTTTCTCCCTGTGTCAATACCAAGTGGGTAAACACATAGGCTGCTTCCTGTATCTCTCAAAGAAATGTATTGAGATGCACAGTCAGTTACTATAACACCGAAGTAGTAAGGGATGTGTCCCCTGGACCCAGGCTTAACCCTGAAGGAGTAATTTGGTGGATTATAAAACCAAGGGAAACCAGGCACAGTGGCACACATTTGGAACCCCAGCACTTGGGAGACTGAGGCAGGAGAATCACAAGAGCTAAGAGGTCAGCCTGGCCTATATAGTGAATTCAAGGCCAGCCTGGACTACATAGCAAGACCCTGTCTCAAAAAAAAGAAAGAAAGGAAAGGAAAGGAAAGGAAAGGAAAGGAAAGGAAAGGAAAGGAAAGGAAAGGAAAAGTGATTTTAAAAAAGAAAGAGTAAAAGAAATGAAATGGAAAAGAAACAACCAACGGAAGGCCAGGGAGGTCAGGAGCATAAGAAGCCATTGTTACAGTTCACAAATCTGCATTCTGATTATTCCACCTACTATTGTGTTTACTCTGCAAAGCAAATAGAAAATGAGTGGAGAATGTTGAATTTGCAGTTGTAGGGGACTCCCAGACAAACAAGACACACAGTAGGATTTCAGTGCAGAATTAAGAAACAGAGATGGCCTTTCCGGCGGTGACGAACCCCCTACGAGAACATGCCTCTCGCAAAAGATCTCCTTCATCCCTCTCCGGAGGAGGAGAAGAGGAAGCACAAGAAGAAGCGCCTGGTGCAGAGCCCCAATTCCTACTTCATGGATGTGGAGTGCCCAGGATGCTATAAAATCACCACGGTCTTTAGCCATGCACAGACGGTAGTTCTGTGTGTTGGCTGCTCCACTGTCCTGTGCCAGCCTACAGGAGGGAAAGCAAGGCTTACAGAAGGATGTTCCTTCAGGAGGAAGCAGCACTAACAGTACCCTCAATCAAGATGAGTGGGAAGCCATCCCAATAAATACATTTTGGATATAAAAAAAAAAAAAAGAAACAGAGATGGATAACTAAAAATCCCTATTTGGAAAATTACAAGTAAACAATATACACAGGATTTCTAAAAGAATGAAATTCATAAATGACTCTCCACTTCCAGATGTGTGAAGCCAAGGGTAGTGGCACACAATTGTAATTCCAGCACTTGGGAGGCTGATGCAGGAGGACTACCATGAGTTTGAGACCACCCTAGGTTGTAGAGTGAGTCCAAGTCTAGACTGGAGTACATCCTGAGACCTTCTCAACAAACAAGCAAACAAACAAACAAACAGATATGTGATCTAATTTCTCAGTGCCTACATCTCCTTGTCTAATTAATGAAGGTTCAGAAGTATAATGTTTGTAATTTCAATTTGAAATATCCATGAGAATATATCCATCACTAATTGTTTAGACTTTCAGAATGACTGCATTTAATAACCTGAATTTATGACAGAAGCAGTGAAAGGGGTTGTTCTTTCAAAACCTGCTTTATAAATAACAATACAAGTAAGCTGACGTCAAAGTCTTAAAAAAATTAACCTTTAACATTTACAATCATATTAAATTGGATGCCAATCATAAAGAAAATATATATTCTTTTCCACATTCAAAAACTTCTTCCCTTCCCCTCAGACACTGAACATATCAAGTGACAGTGACAAACTGCAAGGGCTTCCCAAAATATCCAGTGATCTTAATACAGTTGGTCCTGGCATAAAGGAGGTTATTCTGGGTCATCATGTTGGCCACTGTGCCTGTTGTAGAGCTTCTTCCAGAACTAGGTTGCTGTGGTTGACATATTTGTTCTCTCCTTGCCCCAAATCCACATGCCACTAGACATCTGCATTGACGGTCACCTGTCTTTTCCTGGTTAAGCAGTACGCTTACGCCACCGTGTTCTGTGTCAACAACAGTGGACTAGTGAAACAAACATTTGGTGGTGACCGAGTCATATGTTCTGATGTCACATAAACCATACAAGAATATTCTTCTCAAGATTAGTATTAAAGAAATAGCCTGAAATATGTCAAACCTGGAGAAAATTTTGTTTCAAACAATTTAAATGAAAACATTCAGATGCTGTAGGTGGTTAATAATTTACATAAAATTATGTATAAAATCATTCTTATTACTTTTTTTTTTTTTTTTTTTTTTTGAGACTAGGTCTCATTTTGTAGTGCAGGCTGGCCTTGAACTCACCATATAGCCCAGTTGGCCTTGAGCATGCAGCAATCCTCAGCCTCTCAGGTTCTGGGATTGCAGGCACGCACTGCCATGCCCAGTTTATAAAATCATTCTTGTATACCACTTTACAAAACACAACTATTAACCCAGTAATTTATATATGCCTCATAAAACATCAAGTTCTCAGAAAGAATATCATGAATTTAATTTTTATATGTGGTTGGAATTTTTTCCAAGGGAGAAAATTTGCGGACTAACAAATAGCTGAATAGGCAGTTTGGTAAAGTTAACTTTGAGAGATTTTTATCTCCAAATAAAAAATAAAAAAAGGCCTGGGGCTGTAGGTCAGTGTGGAGGTCCTGGGTTCAATCTCTAGTACCGCAAAGGGAAGAGAAGGGAGGGGAAATAGCTGAATAGGCCTTTTTGTTGTTGCCCTGGCTTTACAAGTGAATGCAACTTGGTAAGCACCAGCGAACTAGGCCTGAAGAGAGAGAAAAACCATTTTCGTTATACAGAATTGGATTAGAAATGATAAGCAATGTTATAACTTTCAAAGTCTTTTTTATCAGAGTATGCCCTTATTATGCCTCTACCAAAGGCCTTACAATTAGTCTTTTCCTGCACTACAGGAAGAAAGATGTACTGGAAATTTTAAGAGAGGGAATCACATATTTCCTAGCACTTGGAAGCTAAGGGAGGATTATTATTGGGAGTTTGAGGATAGCCTGGCCAGGCCTACACGATGAATTCAAGCCTGAACTAAATCGTGAGAAGTTTTCTGAAAAAATAATGAAAACAAAACCACAAACAACAGAAAGGTGATATATTTATTGCCAAAGCAGCCCTTTTTTTCCAGAATGGAGAATGGGGATGGCGTGCAGCATTTGTGTGTGTGTGTTGGGGGGTGAGGGTCATGCACAGAATCAAGCAATCTCATTTATGACTAATAGGAAGGGTGCACCTGGGTGATTTATGTATCTTGAAAATTACTGTTGCATATAAGTTTGATCAGCAAATCACATTTCTGGTGATTAACCACATGGACCTATGAAAATGTGTAAAATTATACTTGCCAAAACCTTGTTAACTGCAGCATTAATTAGAATAACAAAAGATTGGAAGCAGTATAAATGCCCATCAGTAATTAATTTGTTAAATAAATATCATCCATCTGCAGCAGAATATTGGGTTTTTTTTCTTTTTTTTGCCATAATTTTATTGATAAACAAATAGCAATGAGACAGTTTCCAATCAAATCGGTAGGACAGTTTCAATAATTAACACACTACATACATTCTTCTTAGTGGTTAATTGCTGTACAAGATGCAGACTTGATATCCTATTTACAAACACCATTAGAACAAAGAATATTGTTTATCTGCAAAAAAATTGAAGTAATTTGTGTCTTTTTTTTTTAGTGGAACCAGGAATTGAACTCAGACCCTTATATTTGCTAGGGAAGCACTTATTCCACTGAGCCATCTCCCTGACCCTAGTAACTTGTGTCTTGAAGTGGAAAGAACTTCACTATATAACAGATTCATAACTACTCTTCTGAGTAAAAGAAAAAATAAAATTGTATTTGCTTACAAACTCAGGAAGAATATATACATAGGTACTAAAATTGTTGCCTAAGGTGGTCGAATGGGAGAAAATCTGTAGTCACTAACCATAGATGTTCAAAGTTTGAATTTTGTAGTATGTTACTACTGGAAAGATGTTTAGAAAATTCTATTTTGTGGTGTAGTGCCTGTGAAACTATATAATGATTCCTCAAAAATTTTAAAATACTATATCCAGCAGTTCCACCTCTGGGTGTATACTATACTATACTATACTATACTATACTATACTATACTATACTATACTATACTCAGAAAGCATGTGCTCAGACACTTTTGTATGCCCATGTTCATAGCATCACTCGCAATAGCCCAAAGGTGGAAGGAACCCAAATATCCGTAGGCAAATGAATGAATCAAAATATAGTATGTGCATACAATGGAATGCTTCTCAGCATTAAAAGGAAAAAAATTTGATAAATGCTACAACACATAAGCTTGAAGATGTTATGCTAATTGAAATAAGAGATTTGAAAAGAGGGCTAGGGATTGAAGTAGGAGGATTAAAAACAAGTTTGAGGTCAGCCAAAACTGTTGTGAGTTCAAAACCAGCTCTATCAACATGGAAAGACCCTCACTCAAGAAAGAAAGAGAGGTATAAAAAGAATAAAAACAGTATTACCCAGGTGTGGAGGCGCATGCCTCGAATCCCAGGAATGGAGGAGGTTGAGGACACAGGATCAACAATTGGACCGTGGAATGGTTAGTTCAGCAGGTCCTGTCTCAAAATGAAAAAGGTATGGAATGTAGCTCAGTGAGAAGGCCCTCGGCTTAATCCCCAGTCCCGCAGAGAAAAGAAGATGAAGACAAGAATATCACTTTTTCTATGGTAATCAACTTCATAGAGACGGAAAGAATGGTGGTTGCCGGTGTCGAGGGCGAGTGGGGAACAGGAAATAAAAACAAATTCTGGGTAGAAAGACGAAAAAGAACTGGGTAAGGACGATGGTGCTGACTCTGCTGCACAATGAACGCGCCGTAATTTAATGCCGTATATTGTACAATTAAAAACAGTTCAAATAAGGGGAAGGGAGTGGCATGCAGAAGGCCCCCCTTTACAAAAAAAAAGTATGGGGGAGTTAAAATGGTCAATTTTAGATGCGTGTTTTATCACAAAAGATCCCCATTCATTTTAGCCGAGCATGGTGGCATACCCTGTAATCCCAGCACTAGGGAGGCTGAGGCACTAGGATCATTATGCATTGGAGTCCAGCCTGGGCTACAAAGTGAACTCAAGGCCAGCCTGAACTGCATAGTACGACCCTGTCGCAAAAAGACACACACACACACACACACACACACACACACACACACACACAGAGCACCTCCTCACAATAGGGCCGCGTGACCATTGCGTAGAGCGGCTTTCACACAGGATTTATTTTCCCGCCGGTGTGCGACGAAAGCTACCTTCCTGAATCTAAGGTTTAACAACCAAAAGTGTACGCGCCCAACGTGGGGCTCGAACCCACGACCCTGAGATTAAGAGTCTCATGCTCTACCGACTGAGCTAGCCGGGCACCTATGACACAAGTGTTAATGAATTTCCTTTAGGTTACTGATCTACCATTTTCCACACTCGAAATTCAATTTCATTGGAATATGACAGAATTATTAAAGTGACCCGGTAATTTAGAAAATTCAAACTGTGCCGTCAGGGCGAGACAGCAACTCACACTTGGCCCTTTTGCTCTTTATGCTTTTACACCAGTAACTTATTCTTTCCCCGCGCGTGATAAAACCGACAAACACCAAGACGGCAGTGGAGGGCTCGCGCTCGCGCTCTCGCTCTCGCTCTCGCTCTCGCTCTCGCTGTTTGGACCTTCGACCAGGAAAGAAAATTAATGCCTGAGACTTGGAGAAGAGCCGGGAAGTCCTGTGCACACTTTCTACTCCGTTCCGAATCCGCTCTCTGGTGTTTTTTAAAGCGCCACGTGCAAAAAGAGTGGAGATGCCGGGGATCGAACCCGGGGCCTCATACATGCAAAGCATGCGCTCTACCACTGAGCTACATCCCCACGTGCTGGGCGGTGCTTTCTTATTGTCTGCTAAGGCACTATAGTACTAGTTTCGCTCTTTCTTCTGGGAGATGGTTGCTAAGAGACGATCTCGCAGAGTTGCCGGCTGCTTCAGGCTCCTCCCTAGACCTTCCAGACTTTCACCAGAAGGGCCCGGGAATTCAAAGGGAGCCTCAATACGAAGCAGGAAACTGCTGTGGCAAAAGGGTAGGAAATATTCAGGCACCATGCCCAAAATGAGCTCTGACCAGAGAAAGGGAAGTAGGGAAGATTGTGTGCAGTATGATACGTTTAAATTTTTTTAAAGGATTGTAAAACACAGAATATTTAAATAAAGTATTCCAGAATAGTAAAAACAGTTGCTTGCAGTGGAGAAAGAATGTGGGACACAGGTGTTCGTTTATCTTCTGAATTTTGAACTATATTTAATCTGTTCAGTACAAGAAAGTGTTTACTAAATGTGCTAACGAGTGCCCTGAAAACCAGGAGTTTAACAGTGAACAGCACAGTCCATCCCGCTTAGACTCACATTCTAGAGGAGGGGGCTAGGAGCAGCAGCCAGCAAAGAGGAAGGGAGCTTTTTTTTTTTTTTTTTTCTTGTGTGTGTGTTTGATAGGTTTTTGTTTTGTTTTTTGGTTCTTTGAGACAAAGTCTCTCCGTGTAGTTCAGGCTGACTTTGAACTCGCTTTGTAGCCACAGTGATCCTCCTGCCTCAGCCTCCCCAGATGTTGAGATTCCAGGTGTGCACCCCAGGAAACTTGAGACACTTTTTTCTTTAATTTTACTTTTTATTAGCACACGTTCACACACATAATGATTGCATGGACTGTGGGAAGTTGGCACATAAACAGTGTGTGTGGTCAGTGTAGGTAGGGTTCAAGGACAAGGTGACAATTGAAACAAGATTGGAAAGAGGGGGAGAATGAGTTGCACAGGTACCTGGGAGAAGACAGGGCAAAAGGGTACAACCAGTGGGAAGGCCATGAAGTAGGAGTCTTTCTGAGGTAGTGTAGGGATACCAAAGAGATCCAGGTGGCTGGGATGGAGTTAAGAACAGAGAGAAAGAAGGGTAGAACAGAGGCGAGATGTGGGAATTGGGGGCAAAGAATGGAGGGGACCCTGAGTGTACTGTAAGGACCATGACTTTCACTGAGTGGAGACATCAGAGAAGGGAGGGCCTTTTAAACCAAGAAGGTGAAAGACAACAAAGGAGTAAGTGTAGGCAGAGGCCCAAGGCCTGAACAAGGGCAGAGAGGGGAAAAGGAAAACACAAGGCCAAGAAGAAATTAGGAGGCCACAGACGTGGGACAACTGTCAGAGGAATTAGTGTCCTAGGTAGCTGAGAAGAAGGTGTCAGGAAAGAGGGAGCAGCAGAGGAAAAGCGAGATGAGTGCTGCACTTTGGGTTAGAATCCCAGGGGTCACTGAGGAAGGCAGGCGAGAAAACTTGAGCCCAACTGCCTCCAGCAGCAACAGAGAAGAAAGGGTGTGGACTGGGCAGTGGAGAGTTCCTAGAGGCACAGAGATGGCTGGCGAGAGGAGCAATACTAGCTATGAACTGAGAAAGTTGATTATATGTTGTTATGGTTTGTGTCTAGTTGTCCCCCCAAAGCCTCATGCAGTCATGGGGTGAGGACTTCTAGAGTTTGTGTTAACTCAGGATCCACTGGGATTATGTGTGATCCAAGGCTGGGATTATGGGTTTTAGTACTGCTGGGATTACCCATAGGTGGGTAAATACTGGGAAGTACCCTTAGGTGTGAGTACTTCCCCTACCCTGGGGCAGGTAATTTGCATTACAATGTAAGGTGGGAAGAGAAGCTAGCTGCTTGAGCTGCTGCTACCCCTCCCTTGCACTCTTGCTCTTTGCCGCAGCCATGAAAGGTTGCTTTCTTCTCTGTGCTGCTCTGCCTTGGACCCAGAATAGTATGGAACTGAAACCTCCAGTAACTGTGAGCTAAATAAACCTTTCCTTCCTTCATTTCGAGTGTCGGGTATTTGTCTCAGCAACAAGAGAAGAGTAAGACATATGTATTACTGCTTCAAAAATTAAAGAAGTGGGGCTGGGGATTTGGCTCAGCGGTAGAATGCTTGCCTAGCAAGCTGGAAGCCCTGGGTTCGGTCCTTGGCACAAAAAACAAAAGATAAACCTCCCCCCAAAATTAAAGAAGAAATGGAAAGATATCCCTTGCTCTTGGGTAGGAAAAGCCAGTATAATGAAAATGGCCATCTTCCAAAACCGTTCTACAAATTTAATGCAATTCCAATCAAAGTTCTAAAAGCATATCTCACGGAACTAGAAAAAACAATGCTGAAATTCATCTGGAACCAGAAGAGACCTAGATAGCAAAGGCAATTCTGGGCAACAAAGGCAAGGCAGGGGCATCACAACCCCTGACTTGAAGCTACTGTGATAAAAACAGCGTGGTACTGGCAAAACAAGACAAAACAAAACAAGAACAGCAATAACAAACACCCAGAAAAACAAAAACAAAAACAAAAACAAAAAAACCCACCAAGGTCAACAGAACAGATTAGAACACACAGAAACAACTCCAGACATACTCAGCCATCTTATATTTGACAAAGATGTCAAACACGCTCAACTGGAAAAAGATAACTTCTTTAATAAGTGGTGCTGGAAAAAATGGCTTTGAACATGCTCAACATCAAAAACTGGACCCATATCTTTCACCATGCACTACATTCAAAATGGATCGACGATCTAAATATTAAAACAGAAACATTAATCTGCTGGAAGATAGAATAGGTAAAACTTATGAAGACATTGGTGTAGGCAAAGACTTTATGAATAAAACCCGGATTGCACAGGAAGTATCGCAAAGAATGAAGAACTGGGATCTCATCTTATTAAAAAGCTTTTGCACAACAGGAGAAACCACCACCAGAGTGAAGAGACAACCAACAATGTGGAACTACAAGGTTGCTCAAAGGATTATTACCAAGAACAAATAACTAAAAAAAAAAAAAAAAAAAAAAAAAAAAATCAGGCCTTCCAAATCTAAAGACCCATTCCAAAAAGGGCATCTGAAACAAACCGACACTACTTAGATGAAGTAGAAATGACAAATAAATACATGAAAAAATGTTCAACATCATTGGTGACTTGCACTGAGATTCCATCTTACCCCAAAGAATGGCTATCATCAAGAAAGCCATTAATAAATGCTGGAGGATTGTGAGGAAAAAGCAACCCTTCTCCACCGTTGGCTGGAGTGTAAACTGGACAACCGCAGTGGAAATCAGTGTGGAGATTCCTCAAAGAAGCTAACTAGGACTACAGACAGGGGATGTAACTTAGGGGCACAGGTGCTGCCTGGCCTGCATGAGGTAGTGAGTTCAATTTCCAGTATTAACAAACAAGGAATACAGGTCACATTTGACCCAGCTATTTCCCCTCAACACTTCGTACCACAGCGACATACATGCATCTACTGTTTATATAGCAGCACAATTTATAATAGCTAGATCTTGGAAACAATCCAAGTGCCCATCAACCAAAGAATGGATAAAAAAAGATGTGGAAGATTTATATAATGGGGTACTACATAAAGAAGGGTAAACTTGAGGCTTTTATAGGCAAATGGACGGAATCTGAGATCATACTCATAAGTGAAATAAATCAGACTCACATGTACAAATATATTGTCTCCCTAGTCTGAGAACCTGAAAGAGGAATTAAAATCCAAAATGTATAACAGATACTGTAAAATGGGAAGAAACTGTTTGAAAGAAAAGAGAAACTGAGATGGGGAAAGGGGAAAAGAAGGGATATACAGTTAAGATAGTTATATTAATAATTTTCTTAGTACATTGAAAAGAAAAGTTTAGGCCAATATTGTTTGGAAAATTAAATGCCTAAGTCTTGCACCCTGAGTAATTTAAAGATAACAATACACAATGTATTAACCATTGTTACTCTACTGTTTTCAATTTTTTTTCTCTTTAAGATAATTTTTTTTTTTTAATTAAAGAAGAAGGGGAGAACGCTGTAGGAAATAGTTGCAGAGGTGGATACAAGGCCACCCTTGGGCATGCGAGGCCAGGGCCGGGTGCCAGCCCCTAAGTTTAGCTCAGCGAAGGCAGGGCCAGAGTGAACTCAAGCGCGGAGCCTGACCCTGCGCCGGGCGCCAGGCCTTCGCCGGCAGCGTCGGTCGGCTCGGCAGCCCGAGGGCAGCGGCGCACACCCGGCCTGTGCGCCCGCCGGCGGGCGGCTGTC
>NW_004524717.1:6007213-6025429 GCF_000260255.1 Octodon degus
CGTGGCCACGCTGCTCCGGCGCTTCAGCCTGCCCGCAGCCGCGCCGGGGAAGCGCAGCCCTCCGGAGGCCGCGGCCGCCGCCCGCTGCCCGCTGCACGCGGAGCCGCTCAAGCTCTACTGCCAGGACGACGGCTGCGCCATCTGCGTGGTGTGCGACCGCGCCCGCGAGCACCGCGCGCACGCAGTGCTGCCCCTGGACGAGGCGGTGCAGGAGGCCAAGGTGAGCGCAGGCTTCCCGCCTGCGGGCTGCAGGACCCTGGGCTCGGGGTCGCCTTCCTGCCCACGTGGTTTGGAAGAGACCGGCGGGCCAGGGACCCGGTGAATCCTGGCCTCCTTTCTCCGCTCCCCTGTTGCCAAGATCAGTTCCAGGCTGCGAGCGAGCGATTCCCCTGTCATCCCTCATTTCAACCCCCACACTATACTTTCCCGTGTGAAACGTAGGCCTGCGTGATGATCCCAGGGCCTTGGCCACTTTCCTCCAGTCTGTCCCCGGTCTCTAAGCCAAGCATAAGTGTATCTCTTTGCCCCTGTAGGAAGTCAGTGTCACACTCACATGTCTGCAGTACCCCCTTTCCTCCCCTTCCCCAGCAGGGCTCCCCTCAGTCTCCACTTCCTTGGGCAGGCAGGACCACTTTCCAAGGGGTGGAGGAGAGAGGTGTGTATTCTTTGGGTTAGGTAGAGTGCCTGGAGACCTCTGGGCTATGCAAGTGGTGGATTTTGGGCACCCTTACACACACACACACACACCCACACACACCCCCACACACACTGTGTTCTTGGTAAAGGTGACGTCACCAGAGGTGGGCAGAGACCTCTGGCACAGTCTTTCTTTGCTCTCCTGCCCTGACCCAGTCCTTTCACTTAAGGGCTTTCTGTTGGAGTGGAGGGGGACAGACAGGGGACAAGATGGTTGGACTATGAAGGCCCTGTGTTTCAGCTGAGATCTTTTGGGGGAGTGAGAATTTGAGGACTTAGGGGCACCCTGTGGTTGCCCTGTTGTCCTACACACATCTCAGACAGACTTCATTCCAACATCTGGAGAGGAATTCTGCTCTACTCAGCCTCGTCCTGCAGAAGCAGTCTTCCCTTTCTGGAGCATGGCTCTGGGAAGGGCCCTGTGAGGGTGGGATGATCCAGTCCTCTCCCTTTTCACCCACAGGAACACTTGGATTCCAAGTTGAGGGTCTTGAAGAAAGATCTGGAGGACTATGAGGTGTTCCGGTCTACGGAAGAGAAGGAAAGCAAGGAGCTACTGGTGAGCTGTGTGTGGAGCAACCCTGGGCCACACACCACCATTGCACCACTGTATTAGCTTCTTTATAAAAAACCACTAAGGTGGTCAGGTAGGTCCCCACCCTCGTTGAAGAATCTTTATTACCTCCCAAAGGAAGTTCCTGCTTCCAAATACCACTAAGATATAAATTTATACATTAAATTTTCCAACATGAGTCTTTTGGGGGTATTTTAAAACCCAAGAGATTTTGGTAATCATGGGCATTTGTATTTTTTGCCATGGGCGGCAACATGATATAGTTGTCAAAAGTTCATCCTGTGGGATCAGCTTTCCTGGCTCAGACTCCTGGCTTATCACTGTCTACTAATGGGTCCCTCTACCTCTGTCCCCTCACTGCTAAAGCAGGATGAGAAGTGTGCCCTCTTCACTGGGGTCTCAGGATGAGGGAGTTAATATCTACAAAGTGCTCTGTGCAGCTGCTGTTTGCCCAGTATCTGATGATGCAGGCAAGGTAGGGAATTGTGGGAAGTGTGGGGAGCCAAGATCCATATCCAGTGCCCTTAGCTCAACACCATGGCCCCCAACTGCAGATCTACTCCTCCAGGCACCTGCTTCTCTTCCCTAGAGTTTTCAGGAGAAAGCAACTCTGATAATTGAGCTTGTCCTGGTGGGACACAATTCTTATTGTCACTGAGCATGAGAGGTCATGCTCATTATCAGGATGAGTGCCACATGATTGCCCATGTACAGCATCAGGAGATCAGAAGAGGAATCTGCATCTAGCACATAGAAGTGAGACATTCTGTGTACTGCGCCAGTGGAAAGAAGACAACACCCAGCTTCACACAGCGTATTCTGCTAGGTCTCATGGGTGGTCTGCTACCTCTGGCTGCTGGTGTCATGTTTGAGTCCCTTCATCCCTGCTTCTCCCAAGCTCTGTATTTTGAAATGCATTATCACTATAGATGCTGAATGTGTGCTTTTAAAAGAAGTAAAATGAAGAGTGACATGGAAGGGTGACAAAATAAATGTTTTGGGAAAGATAAAAAGCAGTGTAAGTGTAATGCCCCAGGAGACACTCATTTATCCTCATTTCTCAGATCAGACAACTACAACTTGAGGTAGATCTGGGGAAGTGTAAAGTTGCCCTAGTTTAAGTACAGCTCAAGCCCAGAGAGAGAGCCTGCCATGCCTGTAGTTGAGGAGAACAAGGCGGGCTAACTTGGGGGAGCCTCTGGTCCCTGAAGCAGTAAGGGGGATGGAACCCCGTCCTGCTGAAGAGCTCAGACACTCCGGTCCGCGCTGTATGTCTTCTGCTCAGTTCTCCTCACCTCTCCAACTTCTCCTCCTCCTGGGACAGAAGCAGATGGCAGCAGAGAGAGAGAAGATAGGGGCAGAGTTCCAGACACTGCGGGCCTTCCTGGTGGAACAGGAAGGCCGGCTCCTGGGCCGCCTGGAGGAGTTGTCCCGGGAAGTGACCCAGAAGCAAAATGAGAATCTGGCCCAGCTGGGAGGCCAGATCACTCAGCTCTCCAAGCTCAGCAGCCAGATCCAGGAAACAGCTCAAAAGCCTGACCTTGACTTCCTCCAGGTGAGTCTGGCCCAGGGCTTCAACAAAGGCAATTATCCCAATGTAGTACTTACTCTTGAAGCACCAGAATGGCAGCTAGAGAGTAGTATCTAGAACTGAAGAGGAGCAGAGAGAGAGAGGCCCTGATTTTTCTGGAGTTGCAAGTTGAAAAGGATGGGTTACTTTCTTGTATTCTTTTTATGTGGTGCTGGGGAGCACACCCTGGGCCTTGCACATGCTATGCAGTCGCTATACCACTGAGCTGCGTTCCCAGCTCCTTAAAACTTTCTTGGCTGTGAGCTGCAGCCATGTGTTTTACATTATACTCCTTATACATATACTTGAGACAAAAGCCTCTGAAAATATTACTGTTGCTGACTGTACTGCACCTTGATGATTTTTTTTTTTTAAATTTTATTTATGTGTGTGTGTGTGTGTGTGTGTGTGTGGCCAGCTCTGCCCACCAGGGGGCGGGGCTGGCTGGCATGTGGTGCTGGGGGATTGAACCGCAGTCCCTGTGCTTTGCTAAGCTTGTTCTAAGTAGGTGCTTTAGACCACTGAGCCATCTCACCAGCCCCATGCACCTTGATGACTGTAAATTCTATTTTTTTTAAAAAAAGAGTTATAGTGCCTACTTATGCAAGCACAATGACCAGGGTTCAATCTTTAGTGTGCAGTGGCAGCTCCGCCCCTGGGATCAGCTGCGATGGTCACTGAGACTGGGTGTGGTGATGTGCCCCTGTAATTCCAGTGCTTGGTAGGCTGAAAACAGGAGGATCATTATGAGTCTGACTTGTGTAGTGAGACCCTGTAAGACCCTGTACTAAAATACATAAAAATAAATAAATAAAATTTAAAAAATAAAAGAAGTTATAACCCACTAGATAAACTTCATAAACCACAAATAGGTCAAGAATAGTCACTTAGCTGGGTGTGACATCATCTACCTATAATCCCAGATATTGCAATCCCAGAGGGGTGGGGATAAGGGTTTAAGGAAGGAAGGAGAAGACAGTTTGAGGCTCACTGGGATAATTTAGCAAGACCCTGTTTCACAATAAAGAATAAAAAGGATTAGGGTATAACTTAGTGGTAGAGTACTTGCCTAGTGTATGCAATGTACCAGGTTCAGTCCTCAGTACTGGGGGAAGAAAGACACTGGTGCAAGTGACCCATCCTTGTCTATGATCTGTGATTTGTTTCCGGTTATTTCAAGAGCAGATTCAGACACTGGATACCAACCAGATGGCTCCAATTGTGATTCTGTAGTGAATAAAAATTTCTCAGAGCTGTAGTAAGGGTTTGAGGATCACTCCGCAGCCAGACATGCTGGACACGGTCATTTGGTAGGCCTTTCACACAGGTGGTGGGTATTATACACCTGCATATTGCTCACTTGTTGCTTATTTTCCTGAAGATAGGGACAGGTGTGAGCTTTCTTTTCTCAGAGATGAATGGAGGTCCCGGATGCTGACTTGGTTTTCTTCCATTTTTCCTTCCAGGAATTCAAGAATGCACTAAGCAAGTGAGTGAGTCTAAGTTCTTTGGGTCTTTCTACCCTGGTTCTCTCTTTTGTCTCCTCCTCTGTCTCTCACCTTCTTTTTTTTTTTTTTTTCCAAAGTTTTATTGATAAACAGATAGCAATGAGACAGTTTCAAATCAAATCGGAAGTACAGTTTCAACAAATAATACACTGCATATATTCTTCTTAGTGGTTAATTGCTGTACAAGATGCGGATGTCTCTCACCTTCTGATTCCCAAACCCTGACATATTTATCTGGATGCCTCCTGGGGCAAGTGATCCCTTGCATGGCTATGGGTATTTGCTGCACAAGACCCAACTTTTCCTTACCCCTTTCTACCACTTTCTGCCAAGATAACCTCACCATCTGAGGTCTTAGTTAGCTCTGCATACTGTGACAAAACAGTCTAAGGTAATCAACTTAAGAGAAGTAGAAGGTTTATTTGGGCTCATGGTTTCAGAGTTTCACTTGATGGTTGCTTGGCCTAACTGTTTTTGAGCTGGTGGTCAAGTGATGTAAGAGTGTGTGGTGGAGGAAGTGGCTGGGAAACAAAAGAGAAGAGAGGAGGGACCAGAGTCCTAACATCCCCTTCAGGAGTATGCCACCAGTGATCCCACTTCTTCCTGCTAGGCTTCATCTCCTGACAGTTCCACCACTTCTCCAGAGCACCATGGACTGGGGCCAAGCCTTTAACACGTAGGCTTTGGGGGACAACACTTATTTCAACCATAGAACCATTACAATCATCATATCCCTGTGGTAGTAGAGTGGTATTGTGTTCTTTCTTTTTTCTCTGTCTGTCTGTCTGTCTGTCTGTCTGTCTGTCTGTCTGTCTGTCTTTTTGAGATAGGGTCTTGCTATGCAGTTCAAGCTGGCCTTCAGCTCACTTTATAGCCCAGGCTAGTCTCAAACTGGTAACAGTCCTGCCTCAGCTTCCCCAGTGCTGGGATTATAGGCATGTGTCACCATGCCTGGCAGGAGTGGTATTCATATGCATTTCTAAGGGTCTCTGTGCTGCAGGTGCAGCAATGTGCCTGCCCCCAAGCCAACCACAGTTTCCTCTAAGATGAAGAATAAAGTCTGGAATGTTTCTCTCAAGACCTTTGTCTTAAAAGGATTGCTGAAGAAGTTCAAAGGTAAAGGCCCGAGCATAAGCTGGTTCATGCAGTGTGAGATAGTGGCACATTTCTGGGAGCTCAGGTATTCTGGGGTGTGCAGTCCCAGAGCCTGTGTGAAGGAGCGGGCACTGAGAGGTGACAAGACCGGGTTGGTGTAGTATAGAAAGAAAGTAGTAGGAAGTCTATTCGTGGGTTCTCCCAGGGCATGCAGCTTTCCGTGGGGTTATACACGGTGAGGGGGTACTGGGGACAGGAGTGGAGAAGGAGAGCTCAGCTCAGACTGGATCGGTGGAGGTGGGGAGAGGGAGAGCAGGTGGGAAGGGGTCGGTCCCCTGTCCACTTTGCTCCCATGCTGGGCCCTGTGCCTCTACACCAACTCTTGCTTTCAGAGTACCGTGGGAATGAGTGAATCAGATGGGTCATCAACATTGGAGGAGTGGTGTTCTTGCCAGATAGTCTCCCATGTTGTTCATGCATGCTCTGCTTTGTTTCTTCTTTTCAGAGGACCTTCAAGGGGAGATGGAGAAAGAGGAGAAAGGTATGGACAGTGGCTAATAGTGAGTAGAACAGAGAACTTAACCCTGCTGTTGGTTGTCTCTGGGCTTTGCACACTGTTGGCTCCTTGTGGCAACCTGCCTCGATGACTATACTGTTCCAGTCCCTTCCTGGGTTTCACCTTAGCAACTTTGCCACTCTGGTGTCAGTGAATGAGGAGGGTATTGTGGCCTCAGGGTACTTAGACTTGGGAAAGCCTCTCTCTCACCGGGATGAGACTTTCTTATTTATCTCCACATCAACATAGATGAAAACCTCTCCTGGGTATAAGGGTTATGTTCAGGGGACCAGGGGAAGCTGGTAGGCAGATGGTAGGCAGGAAGAAAGGTAGGTATTATTCCTGAGAGCTCTAGGGTGTGTGGTACCTAACTCCAAGGGTGAGAGGTAGGGCGCGTAGTACTTACATTGAAGACTGAGCTAAGTCAGAGCACACATGGTAAGATCTAACCAAATTTGGCTGAAACTGTGTTTCTCCCTTGCTCAGCATCCTGCAATACCCCTGTCTCATACATTTAGTAAACCCTATGCTCCTTACAATGGCCTTCAAGGCCCCAGAGGACCGGGGCTCTCTGCACACACTACCCCTGCTCACTCTGCAATTGCTCACTATCCTTGCTGCTGCTACAATATACCAGGCATGCATCCAGGGTCCTTGCACTGCATTCTAGCCCTCAGCCTGGAGTATGCCTCCCGACTGGATCCCTCGTCTCCTTTGTGTTTTTGCTTAAACACTCCTTTCTAATGAGGCTTTCCTTGGCCTAGTGGTTAAAATTACAGTCTGGTCTTCTGATCCCTCTAACCTCCTGTTTATCATTTATTGCCTCTCTCCCTCTGCTAGAAAGGTAGTGTTAGGAGAGTAGGGATGCTCAATTGTTTTGTTCTCTGTGATATTTCCAAGACCTAGGACAGTGTCTGGAAAATAATGTTGCTCACAAAAGTACATATTTTAACTTTTTATTATGGAGATTTTGAACCATATGCATATAACAAATGTATAGTTACTACAAACAGCACTGATCAGTTTGTAGGTAAGATTTTTCAAACCTTGTATCTACATCTCAATTATTTTTAAAGCAAATCACAGGTATTTCCATACAAATCTGAGTGTGTTATCATCTCTAAAGAGATGTTTATAGAACAGAACTACAAAACCATTATCACATGTAGAAAATGATTCAAATATCTAGTGCTCAAATTTTCCGTTGTCTTTGAAGCTGGATCCATTAATCTGCTTGGACAAGGGTCCAGATCAGATTCACACATTGCATTTGTTTGATTTCAGAGAGCACTGGCTGAGTAGGGGCGTGGTGCAGCAAAATACCTGTGTGGAAGAGGGTGGAGGGTTGACTGGTCCTTGGCACTGGAAAGGTTCTTCTGGGAAGGGAAGACAGATTTGCAAGGAAGGGAGGGAGTATGGCTCCAGGAGGAGGGGGCTGTGGGAAGAACTTGCACGAGGACATCTTCCCTTTGTTCTGCCCTACAGTGGAGCTCACCTTGGACCCCAACACCGCCAACCCTCGTCTTATCCTCTCTTTGGATCTTAAGAGTGTGCGCCTTGGCCATCGGGCTCAGGACCTGCCCAGTCACCCTCACCGCTTTGACACCAATACTCGTGTCCTGGCATCCTGTGGTTTCTCCTCTGGGCGTCACCACTGGGAGGTAGAAGTGGGCTCCAAGGACGGCTGGGCTTTTGGTGTGGCCCGTGAGAGTGTGCGCCGCAAGGGTCTCACGCCCTTCACCCCAGAGGAAGGTGTCTGGGCGCTGCAGCTCAACAACGGGCAGTACTGGGCGGTCACCAGCCCTGAGCGGACACCCCTCAGCTGTGGGCACCTGTCACGTGTGCGGGTGGCCCTGGACCTGGAGGTGGGGGCTGTGTCCTTCTATGCTGTGGAGGACATGCGCCACCTCTATACCTTCCGAGTCAACTTCCAGGAGCGTGTGTTGCCCCTTTTCTCAGTCTGCTCCACTGGTACCTACTTGCGGATCTGGCCTTGAAGGAGGAGAGCCTCCAGGGAGGAGCGTGCATCAGTTGTGTGTGAACTCTTCTCCTCCTACTCTCAGTCTTGGGCCTGCCCGCCCCACTCCTGCTCCAGGCTGCCCTACAGAGCACAACATGGGAAACATGGAGAGTTGATTGATGGAGGTAAAGGCTCTATGATCAACTTAGTAGGGGAAGAGACGCCTTGGACTTTAGGGGCAGTTTTCCTCTCTATTGCTGGACGTGTAAATGTGGCCTTGATTTTGAAGATGTGGCTGAAGACAAAATCCTTTGTTGGCATGGGTGCTTCTTGTTACATGAAACTTCCTGCTTGATTTATTTTATTTTATTTTTTGTGGAACCGGGGATTGAACTTAGGCCCTTAAACTTGCCAGACAAGCTGCTATTCTACTGAGCCATCTCCCCAGCCCCCTTACTGCTTGATTTAAAAAGTGTTCTGGTTGCATGGAGTGATGCCACACTGTGGCCCTGATGCAAGGGGCAGGTTTGGCCCACGGTCAGCCATGTTGATTATTACTTTGTCCTCTTGCCACCTCTGCTTTGAGAATTCATGAGATCTCTGGCTGTAGCTGGCCTTGCACCTGGCTACCTACTAAGAAAAACACACTGTCCTCCTAGCTCAGTGTTCAGTCTGGTTAGAACTAGGAGACTCTTGACCCACAGAAGAAGGGAAGGGTGAGGACAACAGTTTATGGGTGTTACTACTCTCCAGCACCGCTCAGCCTGATAATGCAGAGGGATCTGTACATTCTCGACCTGTGTTCTCACAGATACCTAAACTTATTTCTAGCATCAGGGTACAGTCTCCTTGTGGTGAGGAAATCAAAGGTTCTAGAATTTTTAAACACATGTTGGACACAGATAATTTCACAGATACAACTAGCACTGGCACAGAAAGCCACAGAACCTAAACATGCTCCCAACAGACTATTGGAACTTGCCAAATGCATGCTAACAGTAGTTTCCTGGTGCCAAGGCCCGCCCCACCTGTGTCCAGGAGGGTGTTCAGCAGGTCAGCCTCATTATTTTCCTGGATGATGTTTCCCAGCCTCTGGATGGCTGGGCTTATGGGAGGGTGGTGGTGGTGGGTTGAACCCTCCTTATTGCTTTCCTGGAAAGGGACACGGGGAGATGGAAATACAGATTGTGTGCCCATCTTTACTTGACTTGTTCTCATTTCTGTTTGGATTATAAAAGGCCAAGCCTGAGCAAGAGTTTCTGGTAATAAAGACTGAGCAGCTGCACCTGTGTTCTTGTATGTGAGGACTATGAGTGCTGTGTTTGCACCTGACATGTGGGGTGAGAGGCATGTGGATTTTAGGGCATTTGTGAGTAGAGGTGTAGGGGTAGAGTGCTGCAAACAGATCCGAGTCCACTGGCCATGCCCTGCTATTGATTTCTTGTTAGGTACCATCCATCTGTATTAGTTACCTTCCTATCACTTGGACAAAATACTTGGCACCCACAACTTAAAGGAGGAGAGGTTTATTTCGGCTCACAGTGTCAGTGGATTCAGTCCATATCTGGCTGGCTCCAGAGCAGAACCCATATGTTCCTGGCAGCCAGGGAGCAGAGAGAGAGAAGGGGGAGCACAGGACAGGCACCTGCCCTTCCAGGTTGGGCTATAGACTTCACCTTGGGCAGGCTCCCACCTCATCAACACATTCAGCCTTGACTCCACTGGTGGGTACAGTGCCTCCCTATACAGCCACTTTCCAAGAGCTCTACTTCTGGATAGATGAGACTTTTGGGAGACATTTTAGTTTTTAGTTTTTAGTACAGGATCTCAAGGTCTCACTACACACATCGGACTTCTAGTGATCCTTCCTGTTTTTCAGCCTCCCAAGCGCTGGGATTACAGGCATACACTACCATGTCCAGTCTCATTCCCATCTCAGCGTGCCCCGGAAGTGGGGCTGGCACAGCACACAGGGGATCAAACCCCCTGCCCTTGTGTCTGCCTAAGCAGGCGCTTTAATCTGCTGAGCTATCTGGCTGGGTGGCCTCCCCTGCCCCCCTTTTTATTTTTTTGAGACAGTCTCACTGTGTAGTTCAGGCTGGCCTTGAACTCACTCTGTACACCTGGCTGGCCTAGAATTCATGGCAATCTTCCATTCTCAGCCTCTCAGGTGCTGGGATTACAGGCCTGTGCCACCACACCTGGCACCAGGAGACATTTTTTATTGAAACCATACCACTAAGCAGGCTGGGCATGTAGGGTGCACCTATAATCCTGACATTTGGGCGATGGAGGCACAATTCCCTTTGGGCCACTTAACAACTGACTGTGCTGTGTATTACAGAACATTACAGGTCACGAAGGGCTGGATGGCTGAGACAGGTGCCAGTATGGGTCTGAAAGGCACATGGGGGCTGTGGCAGTAGCTGTCTAGGTGTGTATTTGCAGCTTTTTTGTTTGTGAAGGTGATTGTGTGTTTATCAGAGAATGCGTGCTTGCAGAGTAACTACAGACATCTATATACAGGAAGAAATGTAACCAGTTACTGAAACAATTACAGAGAGGGGAAGAGCTGTTCTTTCTTGGACACAAGAACAACTAGGCCACAGAACCTGGGTGACACAGTGCTAATGTGAGAAAGCCTGCAGTTCCCCCCTCCTTCTTTTAGGTATCGGCAGATCTGGGAACAGGAACTAGACTGGCAGGTCCTGTGTACCCCACCCATTAGTCCCAGATCTGGGAGAACCCAGGACTGCCACCAGGTCCTGGAAGGTTTCTATGCATTCAGATTAAAGGGCATTCAGAGGCCTACCACTGGCCCAGCCACCCAGTGACTCAAGTCGGTTGGGCTTGTAGGGACGGTTAGGACATGCTGGGCCACCCAGCCAAGCTCTCTGATCCACAGCTACTCCGCCTCTATCACTGGATCCTCCGCCTTTTTACTTGCTGTCCCTCTCTTTGGCCCTCACTTCTTTCCTTGTCCTCTACCTGGTGGGCCCCTTAGGGACTCCAACAGCCCAGCTTTCAGAGGATCAAGATGTGCCCTAAGGATCGCTTTTTTTCTTTTTTCTTTTCTTTTTTTTTTTTTTTTGCCTTTTTTCTGATTGGTCCACAAATCAGGCAGGAAGTAGGAGACTCCGGACCTTGGCTGTGTCCTTGGGGAGCACCTCGAACACCCTGACCTTACGATTTCCCCACCACTTCCTTTCAGCCAGGTCAAGTCCACACCTGACCCAGTGCTAACCCAGATCTCCTGCACGACAGGCCTTTTGATGTCCTTCCTTCAGTGCTGCCTCTAGAACCCCCTCCTGTGCACAATAAACCGGTTACTACATCTCTCTTCAGCTCGACCTTTTTCAGCCTGAGACCCAGATCTGCCCTGAAGCCCAGCGCGGGTTCTTTTCCCGGGCAGTGTCTGGACGCGCTTAGGCTGACTCCTCCCGACGCCGAGGCTGGCTGTGGCTCTGCTCCACTGTGGACCAGCCGCTTAATCTTGATCTGCGGCTGCGCGGTGACAGCGGCGACAACTATTTGTGCGCAGGCACCTCCACCGTAGCAGGCTCCATAGCTCAGGGGTTAGAGCACTGGTCTTGTAAACCAGGGGTCGCGAGTTCAAATCTCGCTGGGGCCTTACAGTCTTTTGCCTTTCCGTGAACTAGCGAGCCCGCTTTTCCCTCCCTCTCCTTAGGGTCTTTCCATTTTCCTTTCTTCGCCTCCACACAAGGCTCGCCCAAGAACTTGATGTTTTTTTTTTTTTTTTTTTTTTTAGATGGACTGGACACTCGCCCTGCCTGGGACGGAGACAGCGACTCTTGGCGCCACTTCCGCGCGGGCTGGCAGGGTGCTCCGCCTCACGCAGCGGCTCCTCTCCAGAACCTGCGGCGCACTCGCGCGTACAAAGGAGTGCAAACCGAGGTCCACAGTAGTCCCGGCCAGAAGCCCTCCTCCGCGGGGTGAGGCCTGTGCTCGGCCTCTCGTCACGCAGTGCCTGTCCTGCAGGAAGGTGACTTTCTTGTGCAGCCCAGGTCGCCGGGACCCGCGTCTAGCTCGCGCGCGCTCGATCGTTCTCTCTCTTTCTCTGTCGCTGTCTCTGTCTCTCTCTCTCTCTTTCTGTCTCTCTCTGTCTCTGTCTCTCTGTCTCTCCCTCTGTCTCTGTTTCTCCGTCTCTCTCTGTCTCTGTCTCTCTCTGTCTCTGTCTCTCTCTCCCCCTCCCTCTCCCTTCTTCCCTCCCTCTCCCTCTCTTTCTCTCTCCTCTCCCCTTCTCCCTCTCTCCCTCTCTCCGTCTCTCAGTCCCTCTCTCCCTCTGCCCCCACTCCCCTTCGTGCGTGCTCCCTAGTGGTACTAGAATTAAATTTAGGACTGTCACACTTTTCACTTATTTTGATGTAGAGTTTCCCTAAAGTGGTAAATTACCCAGGCTGGGTGCTAATGTGAAACCCTTCTCATTCAGCTCCAAGACAGCTGGGATTACAGTTGAACACTGCTATACGTGCCAATAACTACATATACTTATGGGATAGAACACAAAGACTAAAAAATGTGTTGCATGAATCACTTATTCGTTACTGGAACAAGATGCCTGGCTCCACCAGTTAAAAGAGGAAAAGTTTAATTTGGGTCACAATTTCAGTGCATTAAGTCCAAGTCAGCTGGCTCCAAAGCAGGAAGGAACAGCAGAAGGGCCTGGTGGAGGGTGGCTGCTCAACCCTTGGGAGCCAGGAAGGAGGAGGAGCGGGAGGGACTCAGGGACAGGAACACACCCTTCCAGCCATGCCCCTGTGACCTGTCTCATTAGCCCAGGCCCACCTCTGAACTGAGACTTTGGGAGGGCATTTTAGTTCCAGACCTTAACATACACACGTGGTGGGTATGATTTGCATTTCCCTGATATTTGTTATTTTGCTTCTTTTTAATTGGAGTTATTCCCCCTGTGATGTTTGAGTTTCTTATACATTCTGGACATTCATCCGTTGTCAGGTGCCGTTTGAGAATATTTTCCCATTTTTTAGGCTTTCTTTGTTGATGGCTTCCTTTACTGTGCGGAAGCTGTTTGGTTTGATGTAATCTCATGAATTTAGTTTTGTTTTTGTTTCTTGTGCTTCTGAGATCCTTGTCCAGGACAATGTCACGAATCGTTTTCCTTATGCGTTCTTCTAGCAGTTTCATAATTTCAGGCATTATATTTAAGTCTTTAATCCCTTTGGAGTTGATTTTTGTAACCGATGCGATAGGGTCTAGTTTCAGTCTATTGCATGCGGCAGCGGTTTTCGCCTCACCGTTTAGTAGAGATTGTCCCCGTCCTCAGGGTGTTCTCGCCACCTTCAGTCTCGGGCAGATTGCGACACAGATTTGTAACAGCCAGAGGTGTAGGAAATTTGTGCTGGCTATCCAAAAATAGAGCGACGAGCCACCTCTGAGTGAATTTTTGCGAATTTAATGCCTGCGGAGCTGCACTGCTGTCTCCTACTACTAAATACTTCAGGGCAGTGAAAGCTCTGGGCGATTCCAGACGAGCGAGGCGGAGGCAGCAGCGCCCGGCCGGTGACGCTGCGCCCCGACCCGCCAGCACCTAGTTTCTGAACATTTTGCAAGTTCACAAAATTCTATGAAAGATCTTCCACCCCTTTCCCGGCACACAGGCCACTAGGGACGCCGGGCCCAGGTCCCAGTCCGCGGCCGCGCTCTTCGAGGGAAGAGCGCTGCGGGACTGCGGAGCGCGCAGGGCTCGGAAGCGCTGCGGAGTCCTGGATCCCTGAGGGGGGCGCTGGGTGGTCAGAGGCTAACAGTGTTTCAATCAGATCAGAGATGAACAGCCCGAGCTAAACTGACTGGCTCGTTGGTCTAGGGGTATGATTCTCGCTTTGGGTGCGAGAGGTCCCGGGTTCAAATCCCGGACGAGCCCGCTTATCGTTTTACCCTTACATACAAATAGTTCCTCTTGCTTTGAAAGTTTTATCCCAATCAATGACCAAGGTACTCGGGATTTGCAGGGCTAGAAGAAGCACGGACAGAAAGTGAACTATACTTCGCGTTCCCTAGGAGGGACCAAATGCACAACTGCCACAATCTGCTATGAGTATACACGGCCGCCCCAGCTCCATCCACAAGGCGTCGCCATCGCGGTTCACAGTCAAATACATTAACAAAGGCGTCCTAGGCATCGGTTTCCGTAGTGTAGTGGTTATCACGTTCGCCTAACACGCGAAAGGTCCCCGGTTCGAAACCGGGCGGAAACAGTGCGCATTTTTTTTTTTTTTACTTTTTAAGTAAGGCTTGACTTACTATACTGCGAAAAGGATGGGAAATTCACTTAACTCTTAATACTACTTCCATCTGGTTATGAGACAAAAATGAGAACGATCTTCCTCGGTATCTTCACTTCTCAGCCTCCAAGCTCTTTTATTGTTGACGCCGGCCCTCGCAGACTTTCCAGTGCACTGTACACCTCTCGCCAAACAGGAAGTTGAAAACCGTGGCAGTTTTCCCCAAGTCCTAAAGTAAAACCGGACCTGTCTAATTTGGGCATGGGTGCTCTTGTCGCTCTTTCCCTCCATGCAAAAAGCGAAAGGCCCGGCACAGGGCTGGCCGCGACAGTCCTCGCCCTGGGAGGCTGATACAGGGAGGTCGCCGAGTGGGAGGCTGGCCTGGATCGCACTGCTAGCTCGTCTCTACAGCTCGATCACAGCGGGAAGCGCGGGCTGCAGATGCGCTTTCCTCAGGGAGCCCAGCTTTGCGTCGCCCGTGGGCGGCACTGTTTTTATAAAGTAGAGGAGGAGAAAACATATCCGATCAGCCTCACTAATCTGTTTTAATGATAACGCTCGGTTAGCTGCACCGACCCTTCTCTAAGTGTGTCTGTAGGGACGACTGCCTTCATAGCCGTCCCCTAGATTTCGGCACTGCTTTGCCGAAATCTTTGATTTTATCTTTTAAAGCAAGTTTTGCAGTTATTATTATTTTTTTTTCCAGAATGCAAAAATCTATTTTTTTTGGACGGGCGTGGCGGCGCATCCTTCAGGAGGCTGAGGCTGAAAGATCTTTGCAAATTTAAGACCAGTTTGATGTTTACAGTGAGTTCAAGACCAGCCTGAACTACACGGTGAGATCCCGTCAGGGGACGGGGGAGGAGGAGGGTGGGGTGGTGAATGCACCTCTTAAAATATTGCAAACCCATAAAAGACTATAGAAAAAAACATTTACCTCAAAATCCACGGACTCAGGAGATAACCATTAATATTTGGCGATTGAATTCCAGTTTATTTTTCTGATTAGATCTTGTTCTAGGATGCCTGTGTACCTCTGGTTGTACTTTTGGTGTAGGTACCAAATCCAAGTACGACTTTTAAACTAAGATTTTATATTATCCGATCTTTCCAAATTTCATTTGAATAGCTGGCAGAAATTCCAGAAAATGAAAGGCTGTGTTCAATTTCTAGGGTCCTGCCTGAGGTTGAGTGGAAGATGTGGAGAGGAAAGGGTAACTGTCGCCGCTGCAAATTAACCTGGGACACTCTGAGAGCCCGGTGCTTCCAGATTACTTCTGTCATGTGATCCTTAATGTAGAGATCGTGATGTGATTGTTTTATTTTAAAATTTTTACGGTTATTAAACATGTTTGTAGTGCAGGTATGCTTAACTGTACATCACCGTGTGCCTGCTCTTAGCCCCGGTGTGTGTCCCATAACCCTCACTGGTGTGCAGAAAAATCCTCAGTTGAATATTTCATTTTTTGAAAGTTTTTTTTTTTTTTTTTCAGTACTGGGGATTAAACTCAGGACTCTGTGTTTACCAGCTTAAAAGCTTGATTTTTCACTTGGTCCAGACCATTTCAGCCCCACAGGGAGGTCTCCATTGGCGATCAGGAAGTATCTGTGAGGTCAGGCTGAATTGTAATTACTCTGAATTTGGACAGAGTGTGGGATCTTTAAACCTTAAGAAAGAAAGAAACAAAAAACAAAATCCCAGTCGTGTTTATTCTTCAATTGTTATAAAGTCACAGAAAATTGCAAATAAATTTCAGCGTGGTTCCGTTTGCTTTTCACTCATCCCCAGTGATGATGTCTTGTGTGGCTAACTATAGCACAATAAACAACCAGGAAATCAACCTTGGCGCAACCCACAAAGTTTATTCAGATTTCTCCAACTAGTCATACATTCATTTGTGTGTGTATTTGGTTCTTTGTGTAACAATTTCATCACATCTCTGGCTCCCTATAACCACAGACAAGACAGAACTGTTCCATCTGCACAAGCCTCCTTTGTGCTTTTTATCCCCCTAATGCTGAGCATGAGCTCAGGGTCCTGAGCATGCTAGACAAGTGCTCACTAGAGAGGCCCTTCCTGGACCTCTCACACTCTGGAGGAGTCCATATTTATAATTCTAGGGAGAAGTTATTGGATTCTATTTATTTATTTTTTTAAAAAATTAAATTATTATTTTTTTTAATGTATTCAGCACAGGGTCTACAGAGTCTACAGGGTCTCACTATGAAGATAGGACTCATAGTGATTCTCCTGTTTTCAACCTTCCAAGTGCTGGGATTATAGGCGTGTACCACCAGGCCCAGTCTAAAAGTTACTGGAATTACAATGAGTAATTCCATTCTATCACTTCTAGTGCAATCCATCACAAGAATAAAGACACAAAACCATATTTGTAGTTGTGGGGAGTCAAGGGGCATCCTAAATCCAGCTAGAATGATGGCTAACCCAGAACAAAGGCCTCAACCCATACCCAACCTGGGTTTCATTAATGCATGAAAAGCAGAGTGGCACAGGGGTGAGTGACTGAAGGGGGGAAGTACTTGAGTGCTGTGAGTTGGGCTGGGTAGGAGGCCTGAAAGCACCTGGGTGGGAGGAGGGGGTGGGGAGTAATCTAGGTATGACAGATTGGGGCAGTATCTAGTGCTTTGGGATCAGTTTTGATGTGTGTTTGTCATGGCTGTTCTCTCGGAGCTCCATTTCAGCCCACACGGAGGCACTCTTGCTTAGCTCAGGGGTACTACTTGGAAGCCAAGGGGGAGGGGGGCTCGCAGACCTGTTGCTTTGTTTCAGACACTATCCATCAGCACCTTGGCTAGTTCCACTTGCATTGCTTAAAGCCTTGAGTTGACGCAGAGAAATCTTAGCCTGCTCTCTTTTTATCAAGACACGGAAATAGAGCCAGGTTTAGCCAGGAGACGCAGTTGCTCTTCTTTCAAGGAGAGCATCCGGGTGGCCCCGGGGCTGCACCACCCCTCGGCTGCTCTTTTATACTCCCACACCACTTCCTAGTCTCTTCTGTTCCCCAGTCCCATCTCTGACAGCTACCAATCTGTTCTCTGTCTTCGTAGCTTTAGTCACTTTAAGAATTCAATATAAATAGAATACTAAAACATGTGAGCTTTGGATATTGGCTTTGCTTTCACTCAGCACAATTCTCCGTGGATTCATGCCAATCATAGCAACAATATATATATATATTTTTTTTTGGCAAGTACTGCTCCATGCCTCAAATGCACCAGTTTGTTTAACTGTTTTCCTGTGGGGAGATATGTGGGCTATTTCCTTTTGGACTATGACAAACAAAGCTGCTAAGAATATATGTGTACAAATTTTTGAGTGAGTATAAATTTGCATTTCTCTGAGAGAAGAGCTTGAGTGCAATTACTGTGTGGATCCACTGAGTGGATTTTTAGTTTTAGTTCCACATTGGCTGGATCTAGTTCTCATCTTACATCTTCACCAGTGTTGTATAAAAAATTCATTTTCTTTGCTAGTATTGACTTTATCACTATTTTTTAGAGTATGTATGTATATATGTAGTGAGACCTCCTTCTCTTGCTTTTATTATATTTCCTAGATTGCTGGTGATATTAAACATTTTTTATGTATTTATTTGATCCTTTTATTTCCCTTTCCACTAAGTGTCTTCCTCTGTCTCTGTCTCTCTCTCTTTCTGTCTCTCTCTCTCTCTCTTGCTCCCTCATGTGCGTGTGTGTGGTACTGAGGACTGAACCCAAGACCTTCACATTGAGCTCTTTCTCCAGAGCTTTACAATTTTTTGTTTTGAAATGGGGTCTAAGACTTTATGCAGCCCAAGCTGAGTTTGAACTCTTAACTCTCCAACTTCAGTCTCACAGAGGGATGGGATTCCAAACACGTGCCATCAGGACTATTTTTGTTTATTCATTTGAAAAAAGTGATAAAAATATAAATGAGAAATAAAGTTTTAGCAATTTTGGAAGGCATATTAGTTACAGGATGTAAGTTACAGAA
>NW_004524717.1:6036648-6038024 GCF_000260255.1 Octodon degus
GGGCCTGAGGCTGCATTTTGTTCCTTCTCTTTGTCATTTTGTATACCACTGTCTTCTGACCTTTGGTGTAGAGCTTAGATAGAGTTATTACCTTAGGACCAGGTCAGGATCTACAAAGTTCAGATTCCTCCAGATGGGTGTTTGGATCTGGCTGCTGTGTCCACTTCTTTCTGCTGTAGCCATTATAGTTGAACCCTTTGTGTCTCTCTGACAAGATGTTCTGCTCCTGAATCAGCTGGGTGGGTCTTGCCTCTAGTCTCTTTGCAGGGAGTTCTACTGAAGGGTTCCTCGCTGGGCCTGCACTCTGGGTCGAATGAAGACCCACAGGCCCTGGGTGGTCTCACTCACATGCCGGGCCTGCGCTCTGGGTCTATTCAGGATCCCGCGGCCCCGGTCATGTCACTCCTGATTTTTTTAGTACCTTAAAATTGATTTTTGTAAAAGCATGTTGACAAATATTATTATTTTTTTTGGTGGAACTGGGGATTGAACTCAGGCTCTTGCGCTTGCCAGGGAAGCATTTATTCCACTGAGCCATCTCCCTGGCCCCTTATTAAATGTTTATGTGCATTTGAACATTAAAACAAGTATAAAACACAAAAATCCAATGTCATACTGATCTTCCATGCCTAATTGAAATTTAAATATTGAATAATTTATATTTTATAGAAAGAAACTTTCAAAGTTTCATCAATTCTTTCATTGAACATACTGAAATTCTTTATTAAAACCATCACTGAAATTTAGAAGGCTGGTGATAAGAGTAGTTATTTCTTTTCTTTAATGTTCTATAACATACCATTTTGAATTAACCTTCAAAATTTCAGAGCATGAAAGATACATAAATAGGGTACCAAAAATATGTTTTAACACAGTTTAATTTTGTTTATAATTATAACAAATTTAACTTTAAGATAGTGAAAGATAGACCAAAAAACCCTGTGCAAATATAAAAGATGTCTTTGATCTAAATACTTCATACAGATAATATACCAGGTCCATCAATTCTCAATCAAATTTACAAAAGCCTAAAAAGTTACACTTCATAACTGTTAAAAAATGCACTTATGTGATGGGAGAAGATATGAGAAAAGTTATAGAAACAAAATCTCAAACTATTCCAACTCCTAAAAGAAGAGATTTACAAATTAAGAACTTTCCAGTGCTGCCTGGAAAGCAATGTCTTACCTGTGCTTTCAGATTCCCTTTAATTGCTTGACATATAATTTAGTTCTTTAAAAGACTTTAGCTAAATTGTTTAATAATATTTTTAGAATGTTATTCTCTGGATAAGGGCTGGCCAAATGTCTCAGTGCATTAAAGTGCCTGCAAGCAGGTGCAGGGGCCGGGGGTTCGATCCCTGGGCCTGCTGTGCT
>NW_004524717.1:6038424-6039818 GCF_000260255.1 Octodon degus
AAAAAAAAATAGGTATAGCATGTCAAGACTTTTTTGAAGAGAAGCTCAGTGATTTGGGGGATTGGTTAATATGATGCAGATAATATAGGGGAAAAGTACAAAATAGCATTTTACCACCAGCGCCAGTACTTACTTCATTATGGTAATCACTAAGGATATTATCAACTTTCATTATTTGCTTGTCTTAGAACATGAATCAAAGCCATTAATTTGGAGTATATACATAATACATACACAGCCTCAAGCAAAATACTTTTTGTAGGTAACATTACATTTCTAAATATTGGAAACAATATATGCTGATTTGTATTTTGACTTAATGGAACAAGAGAACAACTAACTAGGGAGAGTTATACTGACCATAAAGCTCTTTAAAATTCAAAATGTCTTCCTCTCCCAGAGGATTTATTACGAGAAAAATAACCATCACAGCTTTAATATATGCTTTGGAAGGACTAATAAGAAAGCAAATTGGAAGGTGAAACTTCATCCTTGTTTTTAAATAAGTGGTCTTAACTTTTCTTCTTTAGAAAAAGTTTGTCAGTTTATCATACATATATCTAAACCACTGAGTTTTGCAACTTTCAGATAAAGTCCAGTACTCTTTATACAAAGTCTGTCAGAAGAGGTCAGCAGAGATCATCTAATTTTCAATTGTGACATCATCATTCAAGCCCTTGGCATTCTTCACCAGTAAGAGCATAGCAGGCCTGGATATGCCACCTGTGACCTTTAGTAGAAGCGAGCTTCAAGAACTGGGAGATTTCTGCCACAGTCATGTGTTCTTTAACATCTTCCTTATTAGCAAAAATCAGCAGTCCAACTTTCCTTAGGTCCTCATGAGCCAGCATTCTGCAGGGTTCTGTAGTTGTAGAAATCCTCTTTGTGTCTACTATCCACAACAACTCTATTAGTGTAGTAGGTGTTCCAGGATGAGGGAAGAGATTCTTGGCTACCAGGACCCCACATGAGGAAACATGTATGATTAATCACTATCTTTTCTGTGTTACATCTCTTGTAGGGGATGTATCTATCACTTCATTCACAGAAAACTGGGAAAGGAAGGTAGTTTTCCCTGCATTATCCAACCCAATAATGATAACTTTGTGTTCCTAGTGATTGAACATTCTCCATATCTTGGAGAGGAGAGTTCCCATCTGGACCTCCAGGCCTCGCCTGCCTCAGGCTGAGGGGTACAGAGACACACTGGAGCCTCTGCCTCTGCTGCTATGGCTCTTGTGTTGGCTGCTGGCCCTTTTCTAAGTAACAGGAGGGAGGCCAAAGCCCAGGCTACAGCCGCAGGGCACTGGCCTGGCTCATGGACATCACCTTCTCATTGTTTGGGGTGAGCCATGCAGGTCCCATAAGAGGCTTTTTTAGTATAATGTTTTCTC
>NW_004524717.1:6039918-6042400 GCF_000260255.1 Octodon degus
GGGCTGGCTGGCATGTGGTGCTGGGGGATTGAACCGCGGTCCCTGTGCTTTGCTAAGCTTGTTCTAAGTCGGTGCTTTAGACCACTGAGCCATCTCACCAGCCCTACACTAAGGTCTTGAAGTGTTCTACCTATTCAATCTTAGCTCAGTGCGTTGTGAGAGATATGGGTCCAGTTTTAACCTTTGGCATGCAAAAAGCTAGTTTTTCCAGTAACATTTATTAAAGAGGCTTTCTTTCTTCAGGTAAAGGAGTTTGGCTCCTAAGTTGAAAAAAAGATGGCTGAGCATGTTTGGAATTGTTTCTGGATCTTCTAATCTGTCCCACTGGCCCTCAGGTCTTTCCCACTCTGTTTTTATCACAGTAGCTTTGTAGCATAATCCAGGCCATGGATTGTGATGGCTCCTGCCTCACCTTTGTTGCCCAGACTTGCTTTTGCTATTCTAGGTCTCTTTTCATCCCAAATGAAGCTTAGAAAAGTTTTCTCTAGTTCTTTGATCTATACAGTTGATACTTTGATTGGGATTGCATTAAATCTGTATAATGATTTTGGAAAAATGCTCATTTTCATTATATTGTTTTTTCCTACACAAGAACAAGAGATATCTTTCCATTTCCTGATATCATCTTCACTCTCCTTTTTCAGAGTACACTTATTTTCAATGTAGAGGTCTTTTTCTTCCTTTGTTAGATTGATTACTATGTATTTCACTTTTTGGATGCTATTTTTTATTTTTATGTTTTTTGCCTTTTTGAGACAGAATCTCACTAGGTAGTTCAGGCAGGCTTTGAGCAATGATCCTCCTCTCTTAGGCTCCCAAGTGCTGAGATTCCAGATGTGCACCACCACACCTGGCCTTTGGATGCTTTATTTATTTATTTATTTATTTTTTGTGGTACCGGGGATTGAACTCAGGGCCTTGTGCTTGCCAGGCAAATATTTATTCTACTGAGCTATCTCCCCAGCTTTGGATGCTATTTTTAAAGGTGTTGTTTTCCTAACTTTTCTCTCAGTGAGTTTATTTGTGTATAGTAAGGCCACTGATTTTTAAATGTTGATTTTGTATCCAGCTATAGAACTGAATTTAGTTATTCAATCTAGAAGTTTCAGATACAACTACAAACACACCCAGCTACCTTATCTCTGACAAAGGAGCCAAACATGTTCACTGGAGGTAAGATAACCTCTTTAATAAATGCTGCTGGAAAAATATGGCTGTCTACATGCCGAAGACTAAAACTAGACCAATGTCTATCACCATCTACTGAACTAAAGTAAAAGATGGATCAAACACATACCTATTAAAACAGAATAGATACTAGATCTATTAGAAGAGAAAGTAGGTAAAAATCTTGATGATGGGGCCAGGGAAATGGCTCAGTGGAATAAGCACTTCCCTGGCAAGCGCAAGGGCCTGAGTTTGATTCCCAGTTCTGAAAAAAAAATCTTGATGACATAGGAGTGTGCAGAGACTTCATGAACAAAAGCCAAATGGCACAAGAAATGCTTCAAAGAATCAACAACTGGTTCTCATCTTATTAAAAGGCTTTTGAACATAAAAGAAATCACCAACAGAGTGAAAAAAAAGCCCACAGAGTGGGAAAAATTTTTAGCCAATTGCCCCTTAGACAAAGGACTTCTATGTAAAATATACAAGGAATTGAAAAAAATCAGACACCCCCAGTTTCAAAGACCAAATCCAAAAAATGGGCATGTCAGATGAATACATACTTCATAGATGAAGAATAGGAATAGCAAATAAGTATGTTCAACATTATTGGTCATTCAAAAAATGTGAATTAAAGCAATTCTGAGATTCCATTTCATCCCAGTAAGAATGGCTATCATCAAGAAATCAAGCAATAACAAATGCTTGAGCAGCTCTGGGGACAAAGGAACGCTTGTTTACTGTTGGTGGGAATGTACACTGTGCAACTACTATAGAAATCAGCATGGAGATTACTTAAAAGAATTCGACCCAAATATTTTCCCAAAAGAATTAAGAATATCATACCACGGTGGTATATGTGTACCCATGTGTTATAGCAGCGCAATTTGTAATAGCTAAATGTTGGAAACAAACCAAATGCCCATGAATTGAGTAGTAGATGAAAAAGATGTAGTTTTTTATACAATGGAGTACTTCTCAGCTTTAAAGAAGGATAAACTTGAGACATTTATAGGGAAATGGATGCAACTAGAGACCATGCTCCTAAATGAAAGGAATCAGAGTCACATGTGCAAACATTGTATTGTTTTTTTAGTGTAAATAGCTGAAAGGGTAAATAAGACCCAAAATATACAACAGATATTGTGAAATGGATGAAACTTCTCAAAACGAAAGAAAAACTGGAATGGGGCAAAGAAGAAAGGAAAATTTTATATAGTTAAATGCTATTCTACTAATTGTTATTCGTTCATTGAAAAGTTTGTGCTTATATTGTTTGATCACTTTGTCATGCATATGCCTTGTAATATAAGCA
>NW_004524717.1:6054140-6058556 GCF_000260255.1 Octodon degus
GTGATGTTGGAGACAGGGCATTGCAAAACTGTCTGGAAAATGACCGGGATCTGTCAATCACAAGATGCCATGGCAACTTGAGCACACCAAATATACAATTTCTCATGAGCTCCCATGAGATGTAGGTACCACGAAAAGGACCAACCATTACAGAAAGATGCTATCATGAGTGAGTTTGCACAGTAGCCTGTATGCCATCGGAATGTGGCATGAACTTTTATTTTTCTTTTACTCTCTTTTTCTTTTTGTTCAGCCCAAGTTCACTCTACAGAATTGGTTTCTCCTGTACCCATTTACCTTGCACTTTTCAAATACATGTTTTGGCATTGTGATTGGCTTGGTTTGTCCAATTCTTTGTTTGAGGCAAGAAGAACCTGGAACATGTTTGTCAGCCAGCCATTTCTAAAGAAACAACTCTACAATAGAAGAACCTTCAAGAAGTTTGAAAGCCTGTTCTTGAAGGTGTTTTACTCCATTACTGATGAGATTTTATTTATTGGTGGAAAAACAGCATTGTTCTTGGGAGTAGAGAACATGTGCTGCCCTATGAAGTGCTCAGGAGATCAAGGGCTCTGTGATTTTGGAGGGCAACTGAAACCAGGGAATCTACTTGATCTCACAAGTATCCCAGTTGGTTGAAGACTTATCTGAGTCTCTTGGTGAGTTCTTTTGATTGCCTGATGAACTCCGAGAGATTCTTAGCACCCTGATCACCATTGTAGTTCCTATGATTATTCTCCAGGTGGCCATTAAAGGAACTTGCTGAATGGTATGTTGTGTTCTACATGGGTTTTGGAGGAGATAGGGGTGGGTAGCTTGGCTATTGCTAAGAAAAAAATGGCAATGAGCTGGCCTAATATACAGGTTCCAGTACAGTTGGTCGGTAGACAAATGTATGTCTTGTCTCCACACACCGAGAAGACTTTTTGTCTTTGGGGGAGGGCATTGTCTGAGATCAAACTGAGATAGAAGAAATGAGGTTGCGTTAGATCGTAAGTCACACTGCCTTGAATTTGTGGCAAATATAGAAGGAGGAGCTAAAAGTTGTAGCTGGCAAGGGAAAAATGGGTAAGGCTGGTTGTAATATTGGCTGAGAGTGTAATACCTGGATAACAGTGACAAATTTTAAGTTTAGGAAGACTCTTCTACTGTCAGGTGTATTGAGGCATTTGCATTTTTGGCACCTCCATGGGATAGGGACTGTCTTTCAGGGAGATGTTTCCCTTGTCTCAGCAGTATCAGATTGGTAGCATTTGGACTAACCTGCACCCAGACACTTATACAAGATTCCTAGGAGGGTTAAAGTTGTGGTAATCAGAAGGTGAGAGGAGACAGACAGTGGCTTTGCAGAAGGAGGAGTCAAAGGAGCCGACTGGGGCAAAGTGATCTTGTTTGGCTTGAGGAACATGAATTGTATCCATTTTGGCTAAATCTGGCCTTATTTCCATATTCTGATATGTACAGATCTGGCTAGGATTTTTAAAATTATTTTTCACTTGGCTTTAAGCATTACAAATGGGTCTAGCTCAGGTGTTGATGTGTAGTCACTGAAGCAAGATGACAAGGCAGTGCTGTCCCACTCTGTAGTTCTCAAGAGATGTGTGTGATCTGGCTGGAAGGAAGAGTCATGCTCCAGCTCTTGGCTGGGGTTAAGCCCTTGAGAATAGAGGCTATGACTTCTCAGGGTGTAGAAGACTACATCAGAATTGAAGCACTGACTTCACACTATTAGATACTACCTCAAATTGTGTTATGAAGATTAATCTTTCTGCATATCTTTTTCTCTGCGTATTGCAGAGGTGACTTCAGACCACTTACCTAGCCCAGCTCATGGAACTCACGTACCTCCTGCCAGTCTCACAGTCATTCATGACTGAGACACTCCCCTCTTCACTAATTAATAAATCCTGAGTTTGTCCCTGGACCAAGGCCTTTGTTTCAGTTATTCATCACTCTAGCTGGACTTAGTACTCCCCCTGGCTCCTTGCTACTACAAAATGCCTTAGTCTTTTAGTCTCACCACACGTCACTGAAAATGGTAGACTGGAATTAACTGGCTAGAATTCCAGTAACTAGGGCTGGGGAGATAGCTTCGTAGAATAAGCACTTGCCTGGCAAGCACAAGGTCCTGAGTTCAATCCCGGGTACCACCAAAGGGGGGTGGTGAAAAAGTGAACTAGAATTCTAGTAACTTTGCCATGGGATTACAAATATAAACTTGCTGGACTGTGATGAGGATGGGGAAGGGCTTTTAATAAAATTCACAGAGGAGCAGGTTGGGTTACATAGAGTCCATTTGGGGAGGGACAAGTTGTGGCCTTCTGTGGCAGTTGGTGAGCTTTTAAGGCTTCTCTGATACCTTTTAGTGCCCTCCGAAGTCGGATGTGAGATCCTTCTGCTTGGGCTGTGCCCCTGAGACTGACAGTCTTGGTAAAGTGTAGCCCTGCAAAAGTGTTTATTCATGTTTCAAGGGGAACATGTATGGAGTCTGCTATCTGGGAAAGATGGAGGCAAATTCAGCACAGTGGTTGGACAGTTCCATTAAAAGTTGGGATGATTTTAGCTGTGTGAGTGTCTGATTGAGGTATCTAGAAAGGTTACAGAGGTTAGGAGTATGAGCAATATTAAGAAAATAAAAGGATCAAAGCAGGAAAATACAGAAAGTAAGGTGTTGATTTGTTCTGGGGAGAAGTCTGCGAGTGTACCCTGTAGCCATAGGCCTTGAGTTATGGCATCTCGGGAAAAGAAAGGACAAATGATAAGGGAATTCTTCTGCACTGCACTCCACTCCTTTCCTCCCTTATGGAGTAATTGTTTAAGTTCCTTTGCCAATGCTGTGACTCCTTTTTTAGCTTGTTTCCTCAGAGGCATGAGGAGATCAAAGTGACCAGGAGGGAAATCTTAGCTTTCAATTCAATGATATCACTGTTTTGCTTCCTGGTATAAGCTTTTCCCACTCTGGAACTAAACCTTCTAAACCAGCAGAGTATAAGGTTGCTAGAAAACGAGACAAAACTTTTGCTAGTGAGTCTCTGGGTATAATGGTATCATTCCCATGCCCACCCCTTGATTCCCAGACCCATAAGTCTTGGCTGTGTGATGGAGAACCATATAGTGGATGCTGATTTGAAGCATATATAGCCTTTAGAAGAACTTTGCTCTAGCCAACAAGCTATTACCACCTAGTGGGCACTGTAATTGTGTCTTCAAAAGCCTTTTCCACCTATCAATCCAAATGCTTCTGTATGATGAGGAACATGGTAGAACTAGTGAATTCCTGAGCGTGGGCCCACTGCCTCACTTCTTTGGCTGTAAAATTTGTTCCTTTGTCAGTAGCAATGCTGTATGGAATTCACTCATGGTGGATAAGACGTTATGTGGGTCCATAGATGGTAATTTTGGCAGAAGCATTACATGCAGGTGGGGCAAATCCATGTTCAGGATAAGTTTCTATGCCAGTTAGAACAAAGCACAGTCCTTTCCATGATGGAATCAATCCAATACAATCAGCCTACCACCAGGTCAGAGGTGGATCACTGCAGGGACTGGTACCATACTGGAGACTCAGTGTTGTCTTCTGCTGCTGGAATACTGGGTCTTCAGAAGTGGCTATAGGCAGATCAGCCTTGGTGAGTGGAAGTCCACGTTGCTAAGCCAATGCAATGCCTCCATCACTGCCACCAAAGGAAAATGACAGGGGTGGCTGAAGAAAGAGATTGATCATGATCTACAGAATGGACCATATTATCCACTCTACAGAAGAATCCCTCTTCTGCTGAGGTCACTTTTTAGTGAGTGTTTACACATGATACAAATATTTTTTTCATCCTTGGCTGATATGGATACTTACCCAAGTATCTTTGTAACCAGTTTTCTAGTCCTGTTGCTAGACTAGTTCCAAGTTCTTGACCATCTGGGAAGACTATTGACTACACATAGCCCATTGGTCAATATATAGTCACACATCTGGACATTTATCCTTCCAGGGAAAGTGCACTACCAGGTCCACTGCTTGAAGTTCTGTCCATTGTGAAGGTTTCCCTTCACCACTATCCATCAGGGATGTCCTGGTAAGGAGCTATAATGCTTGGTGCACAAATTTGCCCTTAAATTTCATAATTAAGTAATCATGGTTCCCACTGAAAGGTCTGGCATAAAGACAAGAGCAATGAAGAAGAGGGTTCTTTTAGATTGCTGGTTTGCCCTTCACAAATCTGTTTCTCAAGGTGTTAGTGAAGCGTACATTTTCTGGATCATTCCAGTGTGGCAGATTAGGTTTAACATGGCAAATGCATGTTCATTTCCCTAAGTCTCTGAATACCTTCATCAATAGTAAGCCATGGAATATCAGTATCTCTAACTTCTTCACAGTGAACCATTTTTTGACCCATACTTATGCTAACCAGCCAAATAAAC
>NW_004524717.1:6058656-6063944 GCF_000260255.1 Octodon degus
GTGTGTGTGGCCAGCTCAGCCCACCAGGGGGCGGGGCTGGCTGGCATGTGGTGCTGGGGGATTGAACCGCGGTCCCTGATGCTTTGCTAAGCTTGTTCCAAGTAGGTGCTTTAGACCACTGAGCCATCTCTCCAGCCCCTTTAATTTTCTTTAAAATAAAAAATGTTTAAATATTGCTAAAATGGGTCATTTGAAAATAAATAGGTTCTATGCATTTATAGAATAAAATATGTTCTTTATAACTATTACTTTCAATAAATAGATATTTCTTGAATAAGTACATACTTTCTTTGCAAAGTTTTAATCTGTTGCCTTACATTTTAAGCCTAAATTATAAAATTACCTATGACTCTAATTTATTATATGTAAAAATGACTTATTAGGATAATCCTACTAGCAGATCAGTTTCAAAAACAGTCTTAAAATTTATTTATTTTATTAGTCTTCTGTTTTTACACAGCAAGATATTTCAACACACATATGCTATAGTCATATGACAGTTTCTGTTCCTTGACAAAATGAGCTGTTATAGATATTGATGTATGTACCTTCTCATGAATCTCATATTTAATCACTGATATACAGATTCAAAAAATTGAACAGCAAAAAATAAATATATATAGAAGTCTTTTGATAAAGTTTTGGGGGGTCTTCTGTGTAGAGTATCATGTCATCTTCAAATAATGATAATTTCACGTCTCCCTTTCCAATCATTATTCCTTTTATTTCTCTCTCTTGTCTAAGTGAACTAGCTAATATTTCCAGAACTGTATCACATAGCAATGGTGATGGTTCACATCATTTTCCTGTTCCTGATTTTACAGTGGAAGTGACCCAACCCTTGTGCCTACCAGGAAACCAAGGACAGCTTCAGTGCCGCCACCATCTCCAGGATCATGGCCTACAGGATCATACTTTCCTGTTAGAATTTCCCAGCCCTGCACCAACACACAGGAAATTGACTAGTTTTGGGGACAGGCTTTTTTTTATGGAGCTCAGCTGGGCCTTGGATTTACTAGGTAGCCCAGGCTGGCCTCAGACTTGAGGTGATCCTACTATCTCAACCTCCTGAGTGCTGGGATTACAGGATGTATCACCATGCCTAGAAAGCCAACCAGCTCTATGAGTTCCAGTCCGTTAGCCAAACCCAGAAATGCACAGGCAGAACCCAGACTTTGCAGCAAGGAATAAAATAGAACGAGGATGCTCTTGGGGGTCCTAAGCAACCAGGAAACCCAGAAGATGACAAGTGAGTGTGCAGACTGTCATGGCCTACACCCAGACTCTTAGCATAAGAATTGCCGTGATAATCTTTAGCTGACCTCAGAGTTGTAAAAATAGGCCTATGTGTGAAACAAGTAATCATATGGAGGAAATATACCCTGAGAAAGTGCTGACCCTAAACAATAACAGGAAGAAACGTAGCCAGATGTATATCAAGAAAAAGAAATGTGTTTGACAAGCAGGATGTCTGCTGATCTATTTGACAAGTAGGATGTATTACATATATTCTTTATATTTTCTCTTTATATACTCTCCATGTCCTCTGGTCAGCGCCAATCACTTAGACTCTAAAACAGGGGACTATGCTGATGGTCGCTGAGCTCAGCTAATAAAAGACCTTCAAATTTTAATTGGCTACTTGGATTTCTATATTGATTGCAAACCCACAGTAAACACCTCCACAAACTGTTCTGAGTCTGGGCTCTCCTCTAAGGAACTACGCCCCGCACACAGGCCAGCCGTTTTTCATCCTGTTTCCAACAGTGCTGGGGTGGATGTGTGAATAGACTTAATCTTTCAATACCTTCATTTACTAGATACCATGTGTGTTAGTTGATACATGGTGTCAACTTGGCTGAATCAGCTCCAGCAGTTCTCAGCATGGGAGCCTAGCCCTGCAGGTGGGCAGGGCCCAGGAATTGAGAAAGGGAAGCCGCCCTGCCTGGTTTCCTGCTGCCCCACCCTGCTTCGGTAGAGAAGTCGCAGTCTTAGGAGGAGCTTGACATATACAGCTGCGCTGCTTTGGAGGAGCTTCGATCTTCACTGTGGAGCGCTGGTCTTCGCAGTCAGCACAGAAGAAACAGAGAGGTTTGATGGACACCGCAGCTGCTGCTCCTCCTCTGCTCTTCATTGTTTTCTGCTGCATGAACTGCTGTTTTTTGCCTAGGAGCCAGTGGAATATGGACTAAACCCTCCAGTAACTGTGAGCCAAATAAACCTTTCCTTCCTTCATTTTGAGTGTCGGATATTTGTCCCAGCAACGAATAAAAAGTAACTAAGACACCATGATAATTTTCTATCTTAATGCACATTCAGTATCACAAAATTCTATTTTAGACTACATGCAGCGGCGCTACAGATAATGTCCCATTTATTGAGAAAGCAGAGGCAGGAAGATCCAATAAGCCCAGGAGTTTGAGGCTAACCTAGGCAATATGGCTGGGCTCTGCTGAAAAAAAGGAGAAAGGGATAAAAATTGATCTCTTTGTACATAATCATAACAATGAATCTAATAATTACATGCTACAAACAGGTACTAATGAAAAATTGCTAAAAATATAAATAAATAAAAATTTAAAAATGTAATTTAATAGTCAGAAGCATCTTACTGGCGCCATCTACTGTTGACAGCTGATAGCTGTAATGTTGGAAGGAAATGCCAACAGAAGAGGGGTGTGAGCCAAGATGGGGAAAAAAACAGAGGTGCTATTTGTCCCAGTCCCTAACTGAGATAATGGCTTCTATTACGAATGGAGGTTACACACCACAGTGAAATGAATAGAACCTTCCGTGGTAATAGAAACCACAGCTATTCTTCCTCCTGTACTGGAAATTGAATGAACCCAAGACATTCACAATGATTCCAAACCCTTTTTATTTTTTGCTTTGAGACAGAATCTTGCTAAGTCACTAAATTTCCCAGGCTGGGCTCAAATTTTTGATCTCTTGTTTCAGTCTCCTGGAGTATTGGAGTGACAGGTGTGAGCCACAACACCTGGCCCACAGGTTTTTTTTTTTCTTGGTACTGGGGATCAAACTCAGGACCTTGTGCTTGCCAGGCAGGTGCTTACGCTGCTGAGCTATCTCTTGGCCCCCACAGATATTTTAATATCGCATCATATTTCTTTTAGGTACAGTAACTTTGAAATACCACTTATGCCTCTAAGTACTTCAAATTGTGGTCATTTTAAAATTATGGTACTTAGTATGTTAATAAAGTAGAACATGTATAGATACATTATACATTGATTTAAAAATATTTTTGTTGGGCAGAATGGAAAAACATGGCTATAATCCCAAAAAAGAGGGAGGCCGAGCAGGAGGATGGAAAGGTTGAGCAGAAGTTGGCCAATCTACAGACCTAGCATGATCGTGTCTCAAAATCAAATAACCCCAACCACAAAATAATAAAGGGCTACTACGTTCAATGCTAGCTACTACATTGGCAGAGCAACCCTACACAGAGAGTCATTTCAGTCTTACAGGTCTCAAAGAAATGTCATTAATTATTCATTATTTTTTCCAGAAGGGATGTATGCAGGCATGAGTTTGCATATACCCCAAAGTATGCTTATAAATGCATTACATTCCCCCTGTCTGTGAAGATCTTACTTGGGAAATGTATCATCATGAAGGTATAATGGAGTTTACAGTCAGATTTTGGTTGGGTAGGTGGCCATTTTCGCTTGCATTGTGCTCATCCTGTTTGCCTCCATGTTCCACTTCCTTATCTCAAGGAATACAGCTCCTTGCTTACTTAAGTAACAACCTGATCTGTTTTCCCCTCTTCATATTGAAAGTTGCTGTGGCTGCTCTTTTCTCTCAGACTACTATTTTAAAGTCTTGCTGCAGTTGCCTACCTTGTCATTTGCATGGTGTATTTTTTTTCTTGCCTGGAGTTGGCTCAAATGCACTCTGCAGAGCATGTTCCTAAACTTGAAATCCTTCTGCTGTAACTGGCACTGCAAAATCAAGAAGCCCTGTTATACAAAGTAAGAGTTTCTAGGATGCTAAGGGGAAGGAGGAAGCTAAGTGACTGCTATTTTGGGATCAGGCCCTTTGGTCTGTAAGGTCCATCTTGTGTGCGCCCAAGGTTCCCTATTTAAGAAGATGGACACTTCTTGATCTGGAATGTTTTGTACAGTAAACAGATTTAATTTGGCTTCATAGTTATGGAGCATAGAATGGTAGGTAAGGGTCACAACTCATGGGGAAATGTCCACTGGTTTTTTCCTTCAAAAATTATATATTTTTTAATTAAAAAATTTATTGATACATGCTTGCACTATATGATGGTTATACCCATTGTGAAGAGTAGTACATATGCCACATCTTAATTCTTTTTACTTCCCTTTCTCCTTTTGTACCTTGCTCCTAAGCCTGTCCTTTACTGATGGACATTTGCTATTACTACAATAAAGCCACAAATCTTTTGTAAGCACATTTACACACACATATGTAGAGCAAATTCTCAGGGATGGAATTTTTGGTCTAAAGGACCCTTGAATTTATAATTTTGATAATGTTGAGTTTCTCTCCCCATGAAACATATATCAGTGGTTATGTATCACAAATGTATTAAAATGGAAAAAATAAAAACAACTTACACCAGTGTAGACTTTCACCAGCAATATATGGATACCCACATTGTCAGCAATACTGCGGATCATTCTTTTTTTTTTTTTTTGGTGGAACTGGAGATTGAACTCAGGCCCCTGCGCTTGCCAGGGAAGCACTTATTCCTCTGAGCCATCTCCCCAGCCCCATGTGGATCATTCTTATAGTTAAACAATATCTAAGTTCAGTTTTACTTAGTATTTCTACTTTAGTTAATTAATTCGTGTTGGAGATTGAGCCCAGTACTTCCCACGTGCTAAGCCCATGTTCCATCCCACATCTTAATTCTTTTTTTCCACATCTTAATTCTATTTTTAGTGTGTGTGTGTGTGTGTGTGTGTGTGTGTGTGTGTATGCGTGTGCATGTATGGCCCTGGCCTCGTAGACATGTGGTGATCTATCTTTAAGCCCAACTCCTCATTTCTATTTATTCTCGTTTCTTCTTTTAAAAATGAGGCTGACATCACAGGTAGTGGTGTCTATTGAGTGAGAAAGAAAGGAAGCAGACTCAACAGTCCAAACAGATTTATTGCTAAACCCTAGAAGGAGCTCTGTGTGAGAGCGGAACAGAGATGATGTTTTACAGGCCAAGAGCCACCCCCCTTTTTTTTGAACAAAATTAAATAGCATCTTATTCCACATTAGAAAGAAAAAAAAGAACCAAGGGT
>NW_004524717.1:6064044-6067467 GCF_000260255.1 Octodon degus
CAGCACTCATAGCTTCACTTTTCATTCTGAATCATCTACTTTCAGTCAGTTGAACCTGGTGATAGCTAGCTATTGCCTGCATTTGGCCACAGAGGCCCTCTTTCTGGGGCCTTCTGCTTACTATTCTGGTCAGGTGGTATCGTCTAATGTTTACCCAATATGACAATAAGCAATTTCTTCTGAGTGTGACATTTTGACTAAGGAAAAATTGGACTGTCAGTCTGGACAAATAAGTTGCCAGGGCCTTTCCCAAAAGGTTGCTCTGCCTAGAAACAACCCAGTTGAGTGCTTTTCAAAGACATCAAAGTAGAGTAGAAAAACTCCAACAATATGCCAAAAGTTGCTGCTGTTACCCAGAAGACTGATGCTAGGACTATGGACATGAAAAAAAATGCCCACTCAGATTCAAGGATAAGAATGCTCAAAAACTTCAAACTGGATCAGATGACAACCCTTTAATCCGTCTGATAGATTCAAACTAGACCAGACTGGTCTCCCTTCTTCAGCTTGGCTGCTGGGAGCCCATAAGGCCATCATTAGGGCAATTAGGACTCTTGCTCCTCACCCCTTCTACAAGGCAGAAACTTGAAGCTGGGGAGGACATTTCACCAAACACGAATTCCTATATAAGCTACTCCCTGTACTGCTTCTGGGAAGACACTTGGTTAACCCTGAACTTTCAACTTTAACTGTTGCCCAAGAAGAAGATGATACCTGCATCAGTCCAAGACAGATAAGAGCAATCCTGAAGTTATGAAAACTCCCAGAAGTATGGGCTAAAGACTTGCTTCCAGGAGTGGCCTTTTACCAGGCCACCTCACAGCAGCCTCCTCTGCTATTATATGTCAGCAGAAGCACAAGCACGCATTCAGCCACACATAAGCTTGATAGACTATTATTCACCTTGGGCAAGATCTCTGTGCCATCAACAATGCAGCCATTACTTTGTATTCTGTGGTTCTCAACCCATACATATTGGACTGTTACTCAATTGTTGTAAGGGTTTGGGAACTCTCTCACTGTTTTGGGGGAGCTTTGGCATCAGATTTGGCTCTGAAACAGCCTTTTTCTCTATTCCTTCCAGCTCCATCACAGTACCCTGAGAAAGAAAAAAATGGGGTTTTAAAGCTATAAAATGTGTATAGACTGTCAAACTGTTAAAATACACCTCTCTTACCTATAGAGCCAGTTCAGATCACCAACCTGCCAATGCCACCACAATTGCCCTCCTATATTGTTTTAGTCTTCTGCCACCCATGACCTGCAGTTACACCTACCTAGATCTAAAGGATGGTTTCTTTTACCTTTAAATGGAAAAACCCAAATCCTGGACTTGAAAGTCAACTGACTTGAAATTTGTGCTCTGCAATTCTGCCATTATCTCCAGGACCCCGGGCCCCACAAGAAGAGAGTGAATCTGCACTCTGTGCTTCTTCCACTATCTCCAGGGCAGTAAGCCCTGTGAGAGAAGTGTAAAGACCACAGGGCTTTGGTGACTGATCAGAGCCCCAAGACTTGAGAACTCAGGACAACAGCTGGGCCCCGGGCACATGGTCACACATGTGCCTTTGGAGGGCAGAGCAATTAGTGAGACCAGCACTGTGAAAATTTCTAAAGCAGCAGCAAGGAGCCAGCAGTTGGACTCTGAAGAACTCCACTCACAGAAGACTAATCCCAAGCCCCACATCCAGAGGCCAAGATCAGCCAAACCCAGCAGATTTCTGAGATTAAATATTGACACTATGATAGAACTGACAACACCTGAGGTGCTTTACTACTTTCATTCTCCCTTGTTTGTCTGACTGACCATACATTTCTTGTCTGGTGAATGTTGTCTAGTTTTATTTTATATTCTGTAGTTATTTACACACACACACACACACACACACTCACACACACACACACACATATTCTCTCTCCTCTCTTTCTCTGGTTTTTTTTTTTTTTAAACTTATTTATTTATTTAATTTTAATTTTTTTCAATTTTAATTTTTTTCATCAGGCCAACTACAAAATATTTATTCATGGACATAGAATATAACCTCTTAAACCCTAATTCATGTGTAAATTATGGGAAGTGTCATGTAACTCACTAAATTATTGAAAAGATATTTAAAAATGAATCTATGTATTTCTTTTCTTTTTATGTATTTGGTACAGGGTCCCACTATGAAGCTTGGATTCGTAGTAATCTTCCTGTTTTTAGCTTCCCCAGTTGTGAGATTACAGGTGTGCACCCCTACATTTGATCTTGGTGGTTGGCTCAGGGTGCCTGGGGTGTGGGGCGGGCATAGTATGTGATGCTGGGGATTGAAGTCTGGTCCTTGAATTTGCCTAAGCAGGTGCTTAGCCCACTGAGCTATCTTGCTGGCCCTCTGTTTGTACTTCTTCATCTGAAAAGTGTCTATTTACTGAGAAATTATTAATGAATTGGATCTTTAAATTTTGGAGTTTTGATTTTTTGGGGGGTGTGACTCTTCTGAATTTTGAGGGGTCTGACTAATGATGTTGAACAATTTTTATTATATATATTTACTTGACATTTCTACTCCTTGATCTGAGAAGTACCTATTTCAGATGCCCATTTCTTGCATTGGGTCTTTAGATTGTTTGGGGTTCTGATTTTTTAAAGGTTTTTTTGTTTTTACATATTTCTAGATATTAAGTCTTTGTCAGAGGAATAGCTTGCATTTTTCCCCCCACTTTTTGGGTTGTCACTTCATTCTATTCCTTTTTTTTTTGCATTGCCAAAGAATTTTAATAAGACGAGAACCCAGTTGTTGATTCTTTGTGATAGTTTCTGTGGAATTGAGTTTTGTTCAGAAAGTCTTTGATTACATCTGTCTTGAAGAGTTTTACTTACACTATCTTCCAGAAGATTTAGCATTTTTGTTTTAATATTTAGACTTTAGATCCATTTTGATTTTAGGTTAGTGCATGGTGACAGGTAAGGGTCTAGTTTTAATATTTGGCATATTGAAGGCCAGTTTTTCTAGAACCATTTAATGAGAAGTCTGTCTTTTTCCCAGGGAAGCTGTTTGGCTGTTTTGTAAGAAGTAAGGCAGCTGAGTGTGTCTGGAATTGTTTCTGTATTTTCTATTCTGTTTCTCAGATCCTCAGGTCTGTTTTCCTGCTGATACCATACTGTATTAACACAGCTGAGGACAAAAATCTCATGGTAATTTCAATAATTTCACAGGACACCTGACAGATGTTTTTGTAAGATCCCAGAGGATTGCAACCTAGAACAGTCCATTTGAGATTTTCCAACTGCATTTCACAATTGGTGTACTTACTGACTAGTAGAAGGCTAATGGTTCTCATACTAATTCTTGTCTCAAGGGGCAAAGTATTGGGAAATTAGAGGAAGGAAAGGAAAAGCTTGCAGATGAACTTACTAAAGTTGTAGTCTATTATTATTAT
>NW_004524717.1:6067667-6068708 GCF_000260255.1 Octodon degus
AAACTTAAGCATCATCTGCTCCCCTCGATAGGCCAGCAGAAATCAGCAATACAATTATCCAAGCCATTCTGCATACATATATATAGTTCTTACACTTGCAAGACAATGATGTTTGCTTATAAGGGTCTGATTTATTTCACTTAGGAGTATGGTCTCTAGTTGCATGCATTCACTGATAAAAGCCTTAAATGTATCTTTTTTTTTTATAGCTGAGTAACCTTCCATTGTATAAAAATACCACATCTTTATCTGTTCCTCAGCTGATGGGCATTGGGTTGCTTCCAAGATTTAGCGCTAACAAACTACTCTGCTATAAACGTGGGTGTGCATAAATTGCTGTGGTATGACGTTTTCAGTTCTTTTGGAAAAATACCCATAAGATAAATAGCTGGGTTGAATGTGACTTACATTCTTGGTGTCTTGGGGAATATCTACACAGAATTCCATAGTGGTTGCACCAGTCTACACTTTTACCAAGAGTAGAGAAGGGTGCTTTTTCCAACTAGTTCCTCCAGCATTTATTATTGGTTGACTTCTTGATGATAGCCATTCTTTCTGGTGTGAGATGGAATCCCAGTGTTGTTTTAGTTTGCATTCCTCAAGTGACAAATGATGTTGAACATTTTTAAAAAATACTTTTGTTAGGAAAGGGTCTACAGGGTGTTCAGGGTCTCACTACTAGGTCAGACTATAGTGACTTGCCTGTTTACAGTCTCCCAAGAGCTGGGATTATAAGCATGTGCCATCACGCCCAGTCTCTTGAACATTTTTCCCTACATATATTTATTTGCCATTTGTATTTCTTCCACTGAGAAGTATGCATACATCTCAGAAGCCCATTTTTGGATTGGGTCCTTGAATTCTAGGGGCCTGTTTTTTTTTTTTTTTTAAATTCCTTATATGTTCTACACAGAAGTCCTTTTTGTGATGGACAGGTAGCTATACTTTTTTCCCAATACATGAGTTTTCTTTTTATTCTACTGGTGATTTCTTTTGACATGCAGAAACTTTTAAAAGATGAGATTGCAGTTGTTGATTCTT
>NW_004524717.1:6075224-6076240 GCF_000260255.1 Octodon degus
TGAAAAATTGAGAAGCCAGACACTACAGATAAGAAACCCAAAGCCAAAAAAGGTTCTGCCAGTAGTACTGGCAAAAAGGGTAAGGTGAAAGCAAAAAACATCCAAGAATGGGCAGCCCCACTGCAGCCAAAATCCTGTCCTTGTTAAAGACATTGGTAGATACCTGATCTGGTATGTATTCCAGAAAGGCTTTATACAAGAGAAAGACTTAATACACTTCTGTGAAATAAAGAAATGTTTTCTGAACTTTGGTAACTGCAATTTTTGTCCCTTTTGTGTGGACTGTTAGTCTTAAGTGTCATCATATTTGTTGCCACTCCTGTCTGGTAAGTCTTTGTAACTTTGATGGAAACTCTGTAGCTACTGTTCTGCACAAGGCAGTGATGTAGGTGAAGAATTCCTGGGACAAGATCACTAACAGCTGTGCTTCCAATGCACCATGAGCAGGCTCCACAGACAGGAAGTGCTCATGAAGAACAGCTCCATTGCTGGACATGAGAGACGGGGCCTGTGCTTCTACAGGAAATGGAGTTGCAAGAAATTCAAGCCAGAATTAAGGGTTTGGAGTTTTTGATCATATTACAGGAGGAGATGACATGATTAAATTTGAATAATTGTAGATTTCTGAACATGAATAAATGTAAATTGTTGTACATGAAAAAGACACCCCCTGAAAATAAACCCTATTGCATCTTTTGGAGCAAAAACTAAAAAAAAAAAAAGTGAAAATCCTCAAAAACCTCACTGATGCTTACTTCAAGAAGAAAAACCTACAAAAACCCAAACACCAGGAGAGTGAGATCTTCTCCACCAAGAAAGAGAGATACCAGATTTCAGAGCAGCACAAGATGTATCAGAAAGTGGTGGACTCACAGATTTTAACAAAACTCAAAGCTGCTCCTCATCTCCAGGACTACCGGCAATCTGTTTTTGCTCTGACAAATGGAATTTATCCTCATAAATTAGTGTTCTAAATTTCTTACTAAGAGCCTAATTAAATAACTGATACCTTTTTT
>NW_004524717.1:6076430-6077435 GCF_000260255.1 Octodon degus
CTGATACCTTTTTTAAAAGCATTACCTATAGACAAATCAGGCTTTTGGATTTTACAATAGATGCCTCTCATTCAGTCTCTACTTAGACTGACAGGAATAATTGGCAAGGTACTAAGCTATTGTCAGGCCCTTCTAGTATGCAGAACCTTCTCAAAGTTTATTCTGATTTATCTACATGTATGACATGCAGTCTTTATTTATGAAGCTTTTACTAATAGTGGGGGAAAGGTTACTGAAGATCAGCCCTAGAGATGGCCTCTTCCATAGAGCTTTAGTGGTTTCAAGGGTCTTTGTTACTTTATTTTCTACTTCTCTTAGAACAATGGAAGGAAGATTGACCCTTCATTGTTGCCCAAACTCAAGTGGGTGGAAGGGAGTGGTTTCCCTGCCTCTACTTTACTACCTGAGCTATTCACTGTTCCCCAGAGACTTAGTACCCTAAAACTTTTAAGTGTTGCAGAAGGAGGATAAACCAGTTTCACTGCTACTTCTTGATGAATAGGGGCACTGGGCCCTACCTATGAGAGACCAAGGAACTCTTACCCTATTTGATCTCAGTTCAAGGAAGCTGAGTTCCTCCTCTGAAGATTTCTTCATGGGCTGTGAACTTGGACATGGGTTTTGATCTCATTCTTCACTGTCACCAGCAGCTTAATGGCTGTCAAATGAGAGGAAATAAATTTGATCAAGAGATTAAGTGTGTAAGATCTAAATAGTAAGTTTATGAGTACACTATTAAGGTCATGTGTGGGATCTTCAAGATTAGATATTTAACCAGACATTCAGGATTTAGATAATTGTTTTTATTTTTTTTTTTTGAAGCTCTTCATGAACGCTTTAAAAACAAAACTGAAAGAACTAAGCTTCTTTAACATGTAATACTTGTCATAAAGGAAAATGTATTTATTTGTCCCATACTCCAACGTATGATTACAGATCTTCAGGTTGGTAATTTTAGTTTTGCATCCATCATGGACATAGCTATACATTTCTTTCTATAGATAG
>NW_004524717.1:6078552-6081897 GCF_000260255.1 Octodon degus
GCATTCTCTTAATGAATAGAATGATTTGTTCTAATGGTGTTTGTAAGTAGATTACAAGTCTGCGTCTTGTACAGCAATTAACCACTGAGAAGAATATATGCAGTGTATTATTTGCTGAAACTGTACTTTCGATTTGATTTGAAACTGTCTCATTGCTATATGTTTATCAATAAAACTTTGAAAAGAAAAAAAAAAAGAATGGCCTCTGGGAGCCTAAGGAAGGAGAGTTGCAAGTATTGCAGGTCTGAGCACTGCCTGGGCAACATAGACATTTATTTATTTATTTAATGGTTAATACCTTGCATATTCTTATCTTTAAGTTAGTTACCCAGAGTACAAGACAATGGCATTTAATCATCCAAACAATATTAGCACAAACCTTTCTTTTCAATTAGCTAAGAGAAATAAGTGATATAACTACCTTTTATGCATATATGTGCATATACATTTTTCTGTTTTTATCTTCCTTCTTTTCTCCATTCCCCCAGCCCAATTTCTCTTTCTTTTTTGAAGTTTCTTCCCATTGCACAATATTTATTGTATATTTTGGGTTTTATTTACTCTTTTAACTTCTCACACTAGGGAGACAATATGATGTTTACACATGTGCATCTGGTTTGTTTCACTTAGGAATATGGTCTTGAGTTGCATCCATTTAACTATAAAATCTTCAGTTTATCCTTCTTTATGGCTAAGTAGTACTCCATTGTATAAAAAGACTACATTTTTTTTTACCACTAAATCAGTGTCTTTATTAGCAAAGGCCATTTTAATTCTTGTAAGTTCATCTTAACATTAAATAGGATAAGATGCTTAATAGCTGTAAAGTCAACGCTTTATTCCGGCTTAGTTCTTGTCAATGAACTTGTTGTGCACTTGTTTGTATTTTAGTAGAAGCCATGAATCATCAGGTATTTAAACAGATGTCACTAGCTACATTGGAAATTGAAGGGCACTATATCATTTTAGAACAAGTACAATTTACAGAAATTGTTATTTTTTCAAATATGAACTGTATTTAGCAATTTTTTTTAGCTGAAATAGTATTTTAATTGTAAAACCCATGTATAGTTACAAAAAAAAAGGAAACCTCAGGGGAATTTAGCATAATTTAGAAATATCCTAAGAATTCTTAAGCCATACAATATTTTGAGTAGAAAAACACTAATTTTAAAAGTTTGGTAACTTTCTGTAGTTTATGAGAAGGTATTAATTGGTCTCTTTAAAGGAAACCCAACTAAAAGTTGATATTAAGCATTGTAAAATAAAGGCAAAAGCTAATCAATTACCTTAAAAATAACACTTCCAAGCATCAAAGATACTGTTTAGTGGTTAAGTGCTTGGTATAAAAGACTAAACAAAATACAGTTTCTGCACTGTTTTTCACTTGCAGCCACCCTGTTATCCAAAATAAAGACTTCCCTAAGTCAAGTCTACAGTGCAATTTGCTTAGTGTAGACCACTCCACTCCCCCCACCAAGCACTTCATTTTCTCCCCGGTGTCCCCACACCCCACCATGGTACCATATTATTAAAAGCATTAAGTACCCGGGATTTATGCTTCACATTGAGATACAATTTGACGAATTTCAAATGATGTGCAGCTCAGGTAAAAAAGATGTTTTGTGGTCACCATTACTTCAAAAAGTAATTATATTCAAAGAGCCCGACATATCATGCCTCTGTAATTACAAAACCATGACTCTGAGACATGGCAGTGTGTAAGTTCAGCACATGTGAACGCTCCAAGATGTGAACAGCAGCTCCTCTGTTTCAGGCGTTAAGGGGTCTTCTGTTGAAGGGTGCTGCAGAACTCAGGTAACGACTTTGTTTTTTTAGTTGGCAGAACCAGCCCAGGTATAGTGTGCTATGTCACAAAGTACAAACCTAAGGAAGGTAATGCCTTTTCCAAGTCACAAATCTTTTGGCAAACTAATAGTTCCCTTTAATAAAATAAAATAATATTTCTGTTGGAGCCATATATTACTGTAGTGATAATTTTACTTCAAAACTGTCATTTAAGTACTAGATCAAAACACGGTGGTTTCTAGCAGAGCAAGTTATTTTATACAAATTAATTAATGTCTTTTACAACTATGTGATCCCTCCTTTTAAGTACGCCCCAGGTCTAGTTTGCAGCAGCACAGCAACCTGTGTGTGTAAAGGCAGCTCTGCTTGGTCCACAGCAGGGAAAGTCCTGCTGTCTGAAAAGCTTCAACATTCCACCTTATGAAGACTCACTGTCAATATTAATTTTTGCTAATGCTTTTATAAAAAGTTACATTTCAATAAATACTGCAACCCTAACAATTAGTTATTTCAAGTTATACTCATATCAGATGATCCCTGTGATTTATAACACCTGTACTTTATCTTTTGATGAAAATCACAAAGCTTTACTCCAGTTTATCAAAAAAAATTGACCTAAAATATAGTTGTTTTTTAAAAAATAACAAATAAATGCATTGCCAGCTTGGAGAGACCTGGTGCTGTGTACCAATGTTCTCTATCATTTCTCTACAAAAGCCGCTGCCATCATGGGTGTCCTTATGCTTCCTCTTGCTGAAGCTGCCAATTCTTCAATCTCAGCATTTAATTTACGTATTACCCATTCCATTGCTTCTCGGCCTTTATTAGCATTGGAAGATATTGTGCTGGCCATTAGTCTTTCCAGGTAACTGCTCAGGCTGACTCCCTTCACCGTGATTATGGCTTCCTGAGTCAGGACAGTCTTTTCTGGGTCCTGAGGATGTGGTTTGTATATAAGTCTCTCATCTACTGAAACCATATTTGTAAAAGAAATATTAGTAGATTTGAGTTCCATTGTTTTCTTCACATGATCAGCTACAGAATGTTCTTGCATGTATGTTTTGGTTCTTGCTGCACCAATAATAGACTTCATGATGGAAGGCAGTCCCCACTTGGTGCTGAGAAGTCTGTGGCTGTGCAGCTCACCCGAAGGATCTACGTGTCTGTCCAGCACGTCAACCCCGACCACACTTGGGTTCATAGGGTTTGGGTACTTCTGCATCGCAGCTGTGGTAACAGTTTCCCACGGGTGGTCAAATACATGCTCCAAAGTCCAGATCTTCATAGTGGCGGCAGCCTGCTCGGTGTTCGGAGGTGCTCGGGACAATCAAGACTGCATATTTTGTATCCATTCCTTGGTTAATAGGTATTTGGATTGTTTCCAATATCTAGCTATTACAAATTGAGCTATTATAAACATAGGTGCACATATATCACTGAGGTGTGACACTTTTAATTCTTCTGGTAATATAAGTAGAAAGGGACTAAGTGGATCAGATGGCACCTCCAATTCTAGTTTTTTGGGGGGTTTTGGTG
>NW_004524717.1:6088167-6089790 GCF_000260255.1 Octodon degus
ATCTAAACATTAAAGCATAGACACTAAATCTCCTGGAAGAGAAAGTGGGAGGAACTCTTGAAGACATTGGGGTAGGCAAAGAATTCATGAACAGAAATCAAATTGCACAGGAAACAGTTGAAAGAATTAACAACTGGGACATGCTCTTACTGAGAATTTTTTTCATAGCAAAAGAAATTACCAACAAAGTGAAAAGGCAACCCACAAATTTGCAAAAAATCATGACAAATAAGTACTCAGACAAAGGTCTGCTCTCTAGAATTTATAAACAACTAAAAAACACTAGGGCCCCAAAATTTGAAGACCCAATCCAGAAATAGGTTTTGAGATGAGCACACACTTCTCAGAACATGAAAGTAAAGAAGCAAATAAATATATGAAAGAATGTTCCACATCACTAGGCATCCACAAAATTCAAATTAAAACAACATTGAGATATCATCTCAGCCCAGAAAGAATGGCTATCATAAAGAAATCAACCAACAACAAAAGTTGGGGAGGCTGTGGGGAAAAAGGAACCCTTCTGCACTGCTGGTGGGAATGTAGACTGGTGCAACTGTTATGGAAATCAGTGTACAGACTCCTTAGAAAAGTTGGACTGGAAATCCCATTTAAACCAGCTATTCCTCCCCATGGGAATTTTCCCACAGGATCTGAAAATGTCATATCTTAGGGATATATGTGTCTATGTTTATAGCAGCACAATTTGTGATAGCCAAATCTTGGAAACAACCAAGATGCCCATCACCTGAGGAATGGTTGCAAAAGATGTGGTATTTTCACACAATGGAGTATTACTCAGCTATAAAGAATGGTAAACTCGAAGCCTTTATATTGAAGTGGATGCCACTTGAACATATACTCATAAGTGAAACATGTCTAAATATCATATAGTTTCCCTAGTATAAGAACTCAAAAGAAGAAATACAAATAGAAAGGTATAATACAAGTAAAATGAAAGCAGGATCTCAAGAACTAACTAATCAAAAGAGGGAAAGGAGAAGAGCTAGGAAACATGACAATGTCAAGCCATACAGTTATATGCAGAGGATGGGCAAGGCAATGATCCTGAGAATCTCCAGAAGATTTTTAACCTAGCAGTTAATTGGAAAGATTCTCACCCTGACTAACTATATATACTGATACTTGTGAACTAAGCAACTGCACTGAAGATGGTAATCTGTAATAGTAGTTTCATGTTTGGAGTGCCTATCATTCTGGTCTTCTGAATATGGGCTACTTGTCATGACATGCCAGTTGCTGCTGTGCTGTCTCTCAGGTAGATGATTCTTCAAAAAGAAGGGGGTGGTGAATGAAGGCAAGAGATAGGAAAAGGTATATTGTGGGACTGTCCTGCTTCATGGTTGTATATGGTTACATTTTTGGAATTATGTGTAAGCATAAGAAGTATATAATTCTTTATGTCTATTTTTTAAAATATATTCTAATTTTTAAATGTTTTTTCATCATATTCTGTAGAGACTTAAAGTTCAACATATCAATACTTGATGAAAAATACCTGTTCCATGTTATGCCTAAGATGTTTGGTATTCAGACAGATAGTGAGGTTAAGCTTAACAGCCTAGTTGTATGGTAATAACAATAAGCTTGCCTTCTGGATGG
>NW_004524717.1:6089890-6098656 GCF_000260255.1 Octodon degus
AGGGAACAAATATGGTTCTAACAGCGAGGAAGGAAGAGTCCATCTTACAGATCCCACGGGGAAAACAGAAGACGAAACGATGACTTGACTTTGGCTTTTAAAAATCTAATGCTGACCCTAAAATGCCAGATTCACAAATAAAACAGCAAGAATAGAAGATTACAGCAGCAAGCCACAACTTCACCACACATCATTGAGATTTCTGAAATAGGCAGCAGTGTTTTTCTTCTTCCACTTAATCTGTAGAATCTTCTTTTCGTTTTTCCTGTTTTGTGGTTGCAGGCAGTTCAAGGCTTGCCCACTGCATAGGCTCGGCTTTTCTCATGGAGATCTCAATCTTTGTAGCAGTCATAGTTACATGACTTCGCTTTACATCGATCACACCCCATAATTTCACATTTTGATGAAATTCTTTCTCTCCTTCAAATACAATGTGCACATTTAATGAAGTGCTATTTGCTTCTACTCGACTAAGATCCGGAAGTGAATTTTTAGCATACACGGAAATGGTGACTTCACCCCCAGTCTGATGCCAGTCATGTCTACAGGGAACAACTTTTTTCCCAGCATCCTTCTTAGTCCACATGTGCTTCCCTGTGGTACAGCCTTCTTGGGCTAAGAACGTGTTAAAGTCAGAGGTTTTTCTTCTGCAACAACTCCAATATTTCATCCCTTCATGGAATATAGGTACTCCAGAATGATATACGCAGACTTCTTCTAGACTCTGTAGACCCTGATATGTCTTTGAACATCCTCCATTTTTACATGAGGTCCCAATCTTAATTTCATCACTGTCTTCTTCTTTCTTATCTTCTTCATTCCCTGATGACAGTTTAAGTTTATCAAGTGCTTGTTTTAGAGAGGCAGATATTCTTAATTCCAAACTCGTCATTGGTTCATCTGGGCTTGGTCTTTTGATTGACTCTACTGGCTTTGGTGCTTGAATGATATGCTCCTGAAACCTGGGCTTCAGTTCCGAGAGCTCTTTCTTCTCAGTAGTCTTGACTTCTGGCTTCACTGGCTCAGGAGGCTTCTCGCTATTATGTCTGCCTTTCGTGCAGCCTACAATACTTAAGAAGTCAGAAAAATCAGTTGTTCTTCTTTTACAGCAAGACCAACCCTTTAATGCATCATGAAAGACCGGAACACCAGGATGATATGTACAAGCATCGTCCGCATTGTTCTCGGCATCGAAGCGCTGGCCGCAGCCCCGGTTGTAGCACAGTAGGGCCATTTTCCACTCCCGCTGTGAACCGCGAAACTGTAAGACCGCTACAGTCGCAAGTACCAGCCAAACGACCAAGGCAGCTGCCGACTTCCAGAAGCGACCGGTTCTGCTTCCTAGATAATTGTTTTTAGCTGGCCACATGTGTCAAATTATCTCAAAGATAATTTGAGATGTGTGGCCAGCTAAAAGCAAATATGAAAAAAAAAAAAAAAACAAAAGAGGATGTATTCTGAGGACAAGGACTTCAGCTATAACAAACAAGGGAGTAGCAAGACTTAGCTACCTAACTTACTTAGAGGGAACAAAACATTTTATTTATCTGATTAAACCCATTGCTTGGTGTTTTCTTTACTGAAAGGAAACTTGAGGGTATCAACTGCTTTACAGGTATATGAGGTTTGCAGTCTCTCTTCTGTTTTCTGATGCCTAGGTGGCTTGGGTTTTACCCTGGGAATGTGAAGCTAGCTATTGTATTTCTTCTGCCTTAATGACAGACCTGTTTGCTTTCCAGATGAATTTGCATGTAGATTTTATTTAGATAAAATAAAATAGATCTGTGTTGTCTCTTTGTTAAATTAACAACTGTCCAACTGTCTTAAGAACTATATCTTACTCTTTTAGAATATTTTGCTGAGTTAACACACCTATAATATTCAAATAACAGAACTAAACAAAAAAGGGGGACAAAGATGAATGTCCATTTTGTATCTATGAATTCAAAATGGTTAGGATAGATATATAGTTATATTCTCTTAATGAATAGAGGGATTTGTTGTAATAGTGTTTGTAAATAGGATATCATGTCTGCATTTGTACAGCAATTAAGCACTAGGAAGAATGTATGCAATGTGTTAATTATTGAAACTATGCTACCAATTTGGTTGGAAACTGTCTCATTGCTATTTGTTTCTCAATAAAATTATGGGGAAAATTAATTAATTAATTAATTTTTAAAAACTATGTCTTAAAAATAAAACTTAATACCTAGCAACTTTATTTTCATTTAGATTATCTTGACTATAACTGGCTTTTTAAATTCTCATATGATTTTTAGAATCATCAATTCCCACAAATCTACATAGAGTTTCACTGAAATAATATTGGATCTATAGATCATTTTGGTGAGATCTGACATCCTTACAACATGGAGTGTTTGACTTATGAATATGTTCTATCCCTCAATTTAGCAACATTTTGCTAGATAGAATCTTTTCATATCTTATAATTAGTCAATTCCTAGGTTTATGATGAATTTCAAACATGAATGAAGGAGAACTGCAATGTATGCTAAAACAGAAAATAGGTTTTATTCTTCCCCAGGGTTGTTGTGTTCTTGATGATGAATGAGTGTTTAATTTTATTAAATAATAGTTTTATGCTTCTTGAGATGATGTGTTTTTCACCTTTATACTAAGTATATTTTGACTTGCTGCATTAATCATGTCCTCGTGTCTAACTTTTTGGTGTTTTGACATCATGGGGACATATTAACCCTACTGGGTTAGGTTCTCAAACCAGTGGCTAATTCTTAGAAATATTAAGGACCTTCCGACAAGCACACCTTCTATACACAGACCAACTGATCCAGGCCATACATTCCAAATGCCCCATTTATGTGGCTCCCACAAAGCTATTACTAGCAGGATTATCACTATACTCCTCCTTTAACTAACCCAAGTCAGGTACCAGACAATTAAGGATAATACCTATGTCCCAGAGCCTACAGAAATTATCTACACTAGTGGGTCTTTCTAATGATTGGAATGTGTTTTTATACACAATAAATATTTTCACCATGGATTGTTTATACATATACATATTGTATCTGGATCCTTTTTACTTCCTTTTTTCCTGCTCATAACATCTCATCTTATACATAAGTCCCCTTCCCACCTCCACAGAGTCTACCTCCATATTTTGTATAATTTACTTTTATGTTGGTCCTAAATGATTTATACTTTGGGTTTCTCATATAAGAAAAACCATGTGATATTTAACTTTCTGTGTCTGATCTATGTCACTTAGTATCATGGTCTCAAGGTGCATCTATTTTGGTACTCAAATTCATCCTTCTTTAAGAACAAAACAGTATTAAGCTGTACTCCATTGTGCACCTATACCACATTTTTTTAATCCAACTGTTGAGGGGCAAATAGACCTCTTCCATCATTTAGCTATTGTACACTATGCTGTTATTAAATATATATGCATGTATCATTGTGACATTATTTTACCTTTTTTAGGATCAAATGCATTCCTACTTTTGGATTATCTGGGTCAGTTGGAATCCTACTTTCAGTTCTCTGGAGAAACATCATACTGATAGCCATACTAATTGCACTAATCTACATTCTTACCATCAGTGTAGAAGGGATCCTTTCCCACACACACACAACTCACTAGCATTTGTTGCTTCAACATCAGCAACATTTGTTGTTTTTGAAATACTCATGATAGTCTCTCTTTCTGGAGTAAGATAGACTCTCAGTGTTGTTTAATTTGCCTTTCTCTAATGGTGAAAGATACTGAGCATTTTTTAAGTGTTCATAATTCATTTGTACTTCTTTTGAGATGTGACTGATTATTCATTTCAATTGCCTGATTTTTCAATGGTTCTTTTATTTTGGTTCTTGTTTCCACTGTGGACTTGCCCTTCCTAAAGTAGCTGAATAGAGCTCTTGCTCTCCCTTGGAGTAACACTTATCCTCACATCCCATTTATGGAGCTCTTTCTGGTTGCTTACGTCACCATACTTGGCTTATTTTCAAGTTCTCTCTTCTCAAAAATTCTTTCTGATGCTTCCTGCAAGACACATTCTGTCCTTTTCACTTTTAAGTCCTGGGAACAAGATCATTGCTGTTCCCTGAGTGATGACCTTGTGGTATCCCACCCAAGCCTATTGACAAATAGAGATTAACTGAATCCACTTCTGTAAGAAGAGAAGGCAAGCACTTTCATAATGAAAGCAAGATTTCATCAACAGGCCTGCAGGCATTCCCAGACCTCCCTGCCTTCAGCTCTCCCTAGATATCCAAATCTCTCACTGACTACCATGAAACTCTTCCTACACTCCATGTTGACATCAGCCCCAAGAGCTTTGATGCTTTCCATGCACAGCAAGCTCTTACCAGATATGCCTGCTCAATCATCTTCCTCACCTTTTCAGTGAGGCTGTTCCTCAACACCCTATTTAGAGTTGTAGTCCCTCTTCCTGTGAATTCCTCCTCTGCCTATGTTTCCCATAGCAGAAAAACTAGTGTAGGTTTTCTTTTATTAAAGTAGATTACAAGAAAATATCATAGGACTGTCCTACTACAATGCTGTATATGGTTAGATTTCTAAATTTCTGTGTAAAAATATGTAATTGGGGGCCAGGGAGACAGCTCAGCAGCATAAGCACCTGGTTGGCATGCACAAGGTCCTGAGTTCAATCCCTAGTACCACAAAAAAAATGTATTTATTCTTATTTCTTAAATATCTTTTTTTTTCTCACGTTCTGTAGGGATTTAAAGTTTAACATATCAATACATTATGGAAAAACCTGTTCCATTCTACGTATAAGATGTTTGATGTTCAGACAGATAGTGGGGTTAAGCTCAACTGCCTACGTTATAGGGTAATAATATCGTTAAGCATCTCTTCTGGAGGGTTAACAACTTAAGTTTGAAGAACAAAAATTTGAGAAAAAGAAGGGTTGTAAGAACAGCCAACATTTTGGCCCTAGCCATTCAAGGTCAGTGAGGACTCAGGACATAGGAGAACCTGTACTGTAACACCCTTAACTCAGTTGTGTCCCAGAGTTATTGATCAAGGAGACTATGAGGTCACAGAGAAAGTGATCAATGATGTAGAGTGTGCCTAAGGAGAGTCACATGGAGAGAAAACATTCTCTCAGGCTCTCACAGAGAGCACATTGGTCAAGCAATGGCCGTGACTCATCCACATGGCTGACACTGACAAGGATCTACAAACTGTGGTACAGGGTAAATCTTGAAGGAATTTGACTGACCTCGTCAGATACAAAAGTTGCAATTCTTGTTACATAGGTCTTGCTTTATCATGGTCTTAACCATCCAACAGAAAAGTATAAAAGCAAAGTATAAAAAGTAAACCCATATTAATATGCTGAGCTGTAAAACAACCTCTAACAATGCCAGTCCTATGGATAACCCACTACTATTATGGACACCTGGAGTATATTGGACTACTTTGTTGAATTTACACACCTACAATATTTAAATGGCACTGGAATACCAATCTCTGACAAAACTAAACAAAAAAAAGGGGATACAAATGAAGGATCATTTTGTATCTGTATATGCAAAATAGTTAGGATAGATATACAGCTACCTTCTCTTAATTCAGTGAGAAGAAAGATTTGAACTAATAGTGTTTGGACAGGATATCATGTCTGCATGTTGTACTGTGAATAACCACGATGAAGACAACAATATACAATGTATTAATTATTGAAACTGCCCTACTAATCGGTTTTAAAACTGTCTCATTGATGTTTGTTTCTCAATAAAATTAATTTTTAAAGAGATATGAAATTAATTAATTAATTTGTTTTTTGCTTTTCCAACTAGAATTTCTGATCTTTGGTGCCCCTTTTGCTGATGGTGGCATTTTAAGCTTCTAGAATAGCATCTGATTGGGTATGATTTTCTCAGTTATTATTTGTTGAGTGAGCAACAGCTATTCTGTTTTTTAAATTTTGAGAAATTACTTGGTCATCTCATGCTCCTATTCTGTGCTTTAACCTCAGGTTTTTCTGCTGAGTGTTTACTTAATAGTTTTATTTTTCTTTCTAGAAATAACAGGAAAGAATTTTTTCTATCTCTGCAGTATTCTTTGGGGACAGGGGCACTTTATCATAAATCAGTCTACGCCATCATCCTCCCTCAGCTACACTTCTCACTCATCCTGTGGGCCATTATTCAACCCAGGGGTCTAGATATGTGGCCAATCCAGACACAGGGGAAAAAAAGAAAGAGGAATACATCAAGAGAAATAAATAATTTTAAAACAGAACCAAAACAAGAAGGTAGAAAGATATACTAGAGAGTGAATGGTTGAAACTCAATCTCCAACAACAAAAATAACAAAATAAAAAAAGCATCTACTCTTAATGAATAGAATGATTTGTTCTAATGGTGTTTGTAAATAGGATCACAAGTCTGCATCTTGTACAGCAATTAACCACTAAGAAGAGAATATATGCAGTGTATTATTTGTTGAAACTGTACTTTTGATTTGATTTGAAACTGTCTCATTGCTGTTTATCAATAAAACTTTGAAAAAAAAAGCATCTACCAAAGCTAAAAGTAGACAATAGAAGGAAGAGGATACACTGATATAAATAGAAATAGGAAATGGCAACCAGTAATAGGAACTGAAAAAGAATGCAGGGGAAATGACAGGAAATTCACCTTTGGGGTGAATACCTTGCAGGAAAACAAATTCAGCAGAAATATCCTGTTCATGAGTTTCTAGTATCAAAATTGTTCATTGTTCTTTTCATATGTTTGCACTAATTAGGTGAGAGGAGACAGGAAATAATGGGCCTCTACAAGAAAGATCTGAACTCTCTACAGTTCAGATCTCCTTCCTTAGCCTCCCTCTCAATCTCTCAACCACACTTTGGATCTTTATGTCCCCCCTGGTTTTCCTGAGACCTCCCACCATAGCCTCCTCTCTCAAAAAAGAGGACATCAAAGAAATCAAAAAATGTTTGAGATGATGCAAATGCCAATTACCCTGAATTGATCATTATATAGTGTAGTATGTATCAAAATCTCACATTATCCCTACAAACCTCCATGTCAATTTTCAAAATGGTGGTAATGGAGAAAGGAGACTGACTTACTGAAGGACTAGGTGGAAACAGGAGATGGTATCAGAGTCAGTACCTGTGTAACCACTGTTGCCTTCTCACCTTACACAACATACCTCTCTCTTACCTGGGGTACAAACTGTCTCTCACTGCCTACATGGATACTTAGTACAGACACCAAGGGAGGAAGGTAAGGCAGATAGCCCCATGGAAGCCTACAAACCCCAGGCCTGCAAGAAGAGCCCTCAAGTTTACTTCCAAAGAGAGCCAAAAAGAAATTGGAGACAGGAACAGTATCATGGCCAGTGGAGATAGAGTGAAGAAATCTGGTTGGGGGGGGGGAAGCAGGCCAATCAGAGAACAGTAATAAGAAATTTGAATGGGGTCTACCTTGTCTCTCCTCCCTCTACATAGCTTGACATTCTTTGTGACCCTGAGTATTCTCATAGGGGTTCCACTGTACCTGCCCCTTTGAGCCCTCCCTACTACCATACTTCACAAAATAGTATCTTTTCCTCAAACTCATGTAATCAATCTACATCTACTGATTGTCTGTGATATGCAAAGAACTCCATGTGATGTGTTGAGTCAAAGATGGGAACTGAACATAATATTGGTTGTGAAGAGATCATAATTAAGTGGGAAAATGAGAGCAATACTCCCATCCAAAACAGTCAGATGACTCCAGGAGGCTGCGGTCATCTCCAACCTTCTCAGACCTGATTACAAGTGCAATGCCCTTCAGTATTTACTGGACACTATCGTGGTCTGCAGCCATTATGCCTGTTGTCCCTTTGTGCTCATGAGTAGCACTATGCTTAACTCTGAAGAGTATCTGAGGTTGTACAATGAGTTTTCTGGACAAACTTTTGCAAATTTATGAACATGGTCCCACAGAAGCAAACAACTTTTCTCACTGGTCAGGATATTTGTAATCCATCTTCACAATGGTCAAGTCACCAAATTTATTTTCATCTTCTAAGTCTAAACATCACTCCTATTAAGCTTTTCTTGAAGGAAATGTATTGTGAATTACAAGTTATATCTTGAAGCTCTGTTTGTATTGCTCTATTCTACACAAAGTCTGGGGTATTTATAAGGGCTCTAAATACCACATTTTGTCTCTCTGTACTCACCATAGCCAACAAGCTTTGTGACATTTATGAATTCCTTGAAATAAAAGAAAGTCTTAAGTGTCCAACTGATCTCAAAACACTTCCTTGGGATCTCTACCTCTCCAGTCGTGGCTACAATATCTTCATAATAACTACAAAGACTTGACATGCTATTCAAGAATGGCCTCTGGGAGACCCAGTCCTAGCCCAGGTCCGGTGAGTGTGTGAGAGCTTCCTGCTACCCTGCGCCGGTGGGACCAGTCCCAGCCCAGGGGCAGCGTGGGCCGGACCCTCTCCCACCACCTCGGGCCACCCCCGCTACTCCGCCGTACCTCCCCCACCCCTCCCGCCCAGTAGAAATTTCTGCCGACTTTCGGGAATCCCCAGACCCAGTCCTAGACCAGATCCGCAGCAGGAAGGAGCTGAGCACAGCAGCCAGACCTAAGCCAGATGCAGCTGGATAACTTCAAACTCTGTAGAGCTCCAAATTCAGTACGTGTGAAGGTTATAACTACAGCAAAGATCTACAACAAAGGGCAGAAGACAGTGCTACACAAAATGACGAGAAGGAACAAAATGCAACCTCA
>NW_004524717.1:6098756-6101343 GCF_000260255.1 Octodon degus
CAGTGGAATAAGTGCTTCCCTGGCAAGCACAAGGGTCTGAGTTCAATACCTGGTTCAAAAAAAAGAAAAAAAGAAAGTCCATTAGAATTACAGCAGACAGAGACCCAGTCATAGCCCAGGCGCAGCGAGTGTGTGGAAGAGCTTCCAGCTACCCTGTGCCACAAGGACCTACTGGTTCCAACCCAAGCACAGCGTGGGTGAGACCTTCTTCTACCCCCTTGGGACACTCCCCAACACTCCGCAGCACCTCCCCTACCAGCCCGCCGAGTAGGAATTTCTGCCACGTTCCAGCAACTCCCAGACTCAGTCCCAACACAGGCCCAGTGAGTGTGTGGGAGAGCTTCCAGCTACCCTGCACCAGTGGGACCTACTGGTTCAAGCTCAGGTGTAGCGTGGGTGAGACCCTCTTCCACCCCCTTAGTACACCACCCACCACTCCGCAGCACCTCCCCCAACACACCCACCGAGTAGGAATTTCTGCCTCCTTCCAGGAACCCCCAGATCCAGTCGTAGCCCAGGCCTGGTGAGTGTGTGGGAGAGCTACCGGCTACCCTGTGCTGGCATGACTTTCTGGTTCCAGCCCAGACACAGCGTGGGTAACACCCTCTTTCACCCTCTTGGGATGCCCCCCAAAACTCTGTAGTACTCCCCCCAAAGAGTAGGAATTTCTGTCACGTTCTGGGAACCCCCAGATCCAGGCCAAGTCCAGGCCCAGTGAGTGTGTGGGAGAGCTGCCTCTCCCCCTTACTCGACCTTGTCTCCTCCAGACTCAGCTCAGGCCTGGCATACAGGCCTGGGGTGAAACCCTTCAGCTGAAATCCATGCAGAGAGCCTACGGGACAGAACCACCCAGCTAGTACAGGAACAGAACATCTTCCCAGAGGGGCATGACAGGTTCACCCCAAAAGGTCAGCAACAGGAAGGAACTCAGCACAGCAGCCAGACCCAAGCCAGGCACAGCTAGATAAATTCAAACTTTGTAGATCTACACCTGAACTTCAGTAGGTACTAAGGCTATAACTGCAACAAAGAACTATAACAAAGGTCAGAAGACAGTGCTACACAAAATGACAATGAGAAGGAGCAAAATGCAATCTCAGAACACAAGCCCACCCATAACAAGTGCAGAGGACACTAACACAGAACAAACTGGGAATCACACAGCTGAAAACCATGAATCAACAGCTTCTAAAATAAAGAAACAGCAGCAGAAAGGTATAGAGGAACTCATATTGGAAATGAAAAAAGAAATCCCTGAATTAATAACATTTGCAGTAAAGAATCAAATGCAGAAACATATGGAGGAAACCCAATGCCCACCCAGAACAAGTGCAGAGGACACTAGATCAGCTCAAATGTATGAATTAATAGTGTCAATAGTAAATAAGCAACAGCAGAAAGTCATAGAGAAACTCAGGAAGGAAATCTTTTCTACTAGCTCAGCTCAAATGTACGAATTAATGGCATGGATAGTAAATAAGCAACAGCAGAAAGTTATAAAGGAATTCAGAGTGGAATTATTTTCTGAAATAAAAAAAGAATTCTCAGAACTCATACCATCTGAAGTACAGAATCAACTACAGAAACATAGGGAGAAACCCAATATGAAAAAAAACACTGCAATAAAAGAATTTATAACTGCTTCTAAAGAAGACATTGATTTAAAAAAAATAGAGGAGATTAGAAAAATGACAGATTCCTCGAACGAGCAATTCAGGAAAGAAATAGATCACATGAAGCAGAGTCGAGCAAATTAAAATCTCAATCACAAGCTTGCAAAACCATTTAAGTGAAAGTGAAGACAGAGTTTCAGATCTTAAAGACACTGGTGCAGCTAGTGAAAAGGTAAGGAAGGATCTCTTAAAAACAACTAGGATGAAGAAAAAAAAATCCATCACCTGCAAGATGATGCAAAGATGAACAATGTGAGACTAATAGTCATCAATGAGAAAGAAGGAGTCAATACAAATGACATTTAAAAAAATATGGGCAGAAGTAATAGCAGAAAACTTCCCAAATATGAGAAAACAATCTGATATTCAGGTAACCGAAGCATACAGAAGGCTAAGTAACCTCAACCCAATTAAAAACACACTGAGACATATAATAGTCAACATCCCAGAAATTCAGCACAAGAAAAATATACTGAAAGCTGCTAGAGAAAAGAAGCAGATCACATTCAAAGGAAACTCCATCAGAATTACAGCCTACTTCTCTTCACAAACCATGCAGGCAAGAAGAGCATGGAGCAGAGAATTTCAAGTTCTCTATGAAAACAAATTCCAGGCCAGACTACAATACACTACAAAACACTCTTTCAAGTTTGATGGAGAAGTGAAATACTTTTATGACAAAGAACAGTTAAAGAATTTCATGATGACAATGCCAACCCTTCACAGGCTACTGAAAGACGTTCTAGAGAGGGACCAAAATGATCAGAACTCCAGGAATGAGATTAGAAGCAACCCAATAAATAGGGCAAGGAATTAAACACATGAGAAAAAGGAGTAAACGACAAAAGGTAAATAACATGTCAATCATAAGTCAATACATCTCAATTCTAACCATCAATGTAAATGGACTCAAT
>NW_004524717.1:6101443-6103127 GCF_000260255.1 Octodon degus
ATCAAGAAATCAAGTTATAACAATTGCTGAAGAGGGTGTTGTGGAAAAGGAACATTTCTTCTCTGTTGGTGGGAATGTAGACTTTTATAAACTCTGTGGAAATCAGTTTGAAGATTCAAAAAACATGGATTAAGGCAGGGGAGATAGCTCAACAGACTAAATGCCTGCATAGGCAAACACAGGGACAGGGACAGTACCACATGCCCCACTGGCCCAGCCCCAGGGTGCACTGACGCAGCCACTGAGACCTGGTGTGGTGGCATGTGCCTAAAAACATACCACAACAATATATGCACATCCATATTTATACAGTGCAATTTGTCATACCTAAATCTTGGAAATAGCCCAAATGCCTATCACCTGAGGAATGGATAGAAAGGATAGTATTTGTATAAAGTAGAGTATTATTCAGCTATAAATAAAGATAAACTTGAGGATTTTACAGGTAAATAGGGGCAACTAGAGGTTTTAGTTATTAGTGAAATAATTCAGACATGGATGTGTTAACAATGTATTGTCACCCTAGTGTAAGAACCTGGAAAAGGAAATAAAATCTGAAAGGTACACTAGAAACAGTTAAAGGGAAAGAAACTACTCAAAAGGAAAGAACAATTGGGATGAGGAAAAGGAGAAAAGAAATAAGGAACGGGGGAAAAGTATGTATATACACAGGATAGCTATGATTATTGTACAACTAATTTCTATCAGTTTTATGAAGGTAGCAGTTAACGCTTAGAATTTTAATTTTGACCCATTTTATATGCTTATATCTGGTAATCTGAGCAACTACTTTCAATGCAACATAACAATCAGTTGAATTCCTATCATATTGCATTTTGAAATTCTGTATCACTTCTAATATTTTATCTATGTCTTTATTCTCTCAAAAACAGAGAAAGTCACATAGCATGATACCACTTTTGAACACACCCATTATCTCCATTTGGAGTTTTGACTCTGCTGGTTTGCTAAAGTGGAAACTTTAGTATCCAATGAAAGATATTGTTGTGAATTAGATTATGCCCTGTCTAATCATTAGACTTAGTACCACAAACCATTAATCCCAGTACTGCACACTCTACATCCAGCTGACTCTGAAAAGCCCCACCTATGGCAACATAAGGCTTTGGTGAGACATCTGCATACAAGATATAACAGCAGCCTTCTAAAACTGCACAGTGAAATGTGTCAATATTAGTCCAGAGGAAGCAAAAAGATAGAAGTTAGGGATACAGGATGCAGGTCCTGAATAGTTATCCTAAAAATAAACTAAAAGTTAGGGTTTAAGTGAGTTAACATACCAGAGGGCCCAAATAAATAGCTTAAAATAAACTGATTGTAAATAAGAACAGATGGCCTATATTTTAAACTGATATGTAAATCAGAACAGATGGTCTATATTTCAAACTGATAAAAGTCATGTTTGAGAAACCAACAGTCAACATCACACTAAATAGGCAAAAACTGAAAGCCTTCTCTTTAAAAATCGGGAACAAGATATAGAAGTGCACTGTCTCCACTTCTATTCAATATAGTTCTGGAAACATTAGACAGAGCAATTAGACAAGAGAGAGAAATAAAAAGAATAAGAATTGGAAATGAGGGGCTAGGGAGATGGCTTACTATAATAAGCACTTGCCTGAAAAGCACAAAGGCCTGAGTTCAAGCCCCGGTTCTGCAAAAA
>NW_004524717.1:6103227-6109566 GCF_000260255.1 Octodon degus
AAAGTTGTTAAGATAGATATATAGTTACATTTTCTTATTGAATAGAAGGATTTGTTCTAATGGTGTTTGTAATTAAGATATCAAGTCTGCATCTTGTACAGCAATTAACCACTAGGAAGAATGTATGCAGTGTGTGAATTATTGAAACTGTCCTACAAATTTGGTTTGAAAAAAAAAAAAAAGGTGAAATCCTGCCGTGCTGTAGGCAGATGAGTTAGACATATTATAGGCAGTCAGACAGGGTCAAGCCCTCAAAGAGACAGTATGGAAGACAAGATGACTTTGAAACTGTGGGAGAGACAGACACTCCCGCTGTAGGCCAGACTTCAAGACAAAAGGTTAAACAAACTCAGCCACATACCTCCCTAGGTTTGGGCTTCAAGGACTGATATTCTAAATAGGTATCAATCACCTTGAAAAAGCCAGGAGTCAGGGACCCAACCCTCTATAGGAAGAGCCTCTGATCTATATTTATGCCTGCTTGACACATGACTAGCTTCCCCATTTGATTCAGATTTATTCAATTTTACCTGAGCAATTATACTTGTAACCTTACTGGTTGACTACAGTTTTGTCCCACCTCATGTGTGAGTTCCCCCATTTTCCACCTTAGACCCACCTCACCTCATGATTTTGCTCTATAAAAATCCCTAGAAATGGAATATTCCAGGGCAACCCACTTGGGTCCCCTTTCTGTCCCTCTTTCAGACAGAAGCCTTCTTTTCCCCAATAAATATATTCTGCTCTAAAAAAAAATTGCAGCAGATTTCTCAACAGAAATATGTAAGTTAATGACACCTTGGAGTGAAGTATTTTAAGGTCTAAACGAAAGCAACTTCCAAGTCAGATTGGTATAACCTGCAAAAATGTCTTTCAGATTTAACAGAGAGGGGGCCTGTCCCTTAGCTCAGTTCTTTAAGTGGCTGCTTCAACAAAGCAGTCAGGCTCAGGTTGCTGTGGTTTGATCCCCACAACTCAAGCTAGCCAAACCTGCCCTGAGGGCATGCAGAACAAAAAAAAAAAAAGATTTAACAGAGAAACAAAATACTTCAGTGATAAAGAACAAATAAAGAAATTCATGACCAATAAACAAGCTATACAAAGTGTTCTGAAAGATATTCTATAAAGACATAACACAGACCACAAAGTCAAGGGTACCAGGAGAAAGCCTCTGGCAGGGCAAGCAATTAAACAGAAGGGAGAGATAGGAAAGCATCATCATGAAAATAAGACAAAGACAAGTAAATGTGTGTCGTTTATAACCATTAAAGAACATTGTCTCAATTCACCAATCAAAAGAAAAAGACTGGCAAAATGAATCAAGAAACAAGACCCAGGATCCAAGGATATATCTCAGTGATGTAGCACCTGCATGGCAAGGGCAAGGCTCTGAGTTTGAAGCACAGTACCAAAGAAAAAGAAAAAACATGGGCTGGTGAGATGGCTCAGTGGTCTAAAGCACTTGCTTAGAACAAGCTTAGCAAAGCACAGGGACCGTGGTTCAATACCCCAGCAACACATGCCAGCCAGCCCACACACCAACACACACACACACACACATAAATAAATAAATAAATAAATAAAATTAAAAAAAGAAAAATAAGTGAGACCCAACACTATGTTTCATACAAGCAACACAATAAACTAAAAAAGAAATTAAGTCAAAGGATGGAAAATAACACTCCATGTATAAGAACAGGAAAAAGTAGGGGTAAACTGTCTATCTGCACACAATGTAAACTTCAAAGATGATCAAAATAAAGTTCGGTGGTGCCAGCAGGGCCAGCGAGCGCGGTGCACCCCGTGCGCTCCGCAGCCTGGGGTGCCCGGCCTTGCTGGGACGCGGATCCCGGGGCAGGCGGCAGCTGGCAGGGTCACGCGGGAGGGATTGAACTCAGGACCTTGTGCTTGCCAGGCAAGTGAAGAAAAAACGATGTCTGCCAACCTAAAATACCTTTCTTTGGGAATTTTGGTCTTTCAGACTACCAGTTTGGTTCTAACAACGCGTTATTCTGGGACTCTAAGGGAGGAGGGACCTCTTGTCTATCTTCTACTGCAGTGGCTCTTGTTGAACTTTTGAAGATAATGGCTTGCCTTTTTTTAGCCTACAACGATGTGGCCCTCAGAAACCCAAGAACTTGATTCTAAAGAACTCTCTGCTGGTTCTCAATTTGTGGGCCTCCTGGCAGTTCTCACAGCCTGTTTTTCAAGTGACTTTGCTGGAGTGTATTTTGAGAAAATATTAAAAGAAACAAAAGAATCAGTATGTATTATGACTGATCTGTACATTCTTTCTTCATTTTTATCTTGGACAATTTTTATTGTTATATTCATTTATGTTTGTAAATAATTTATTTTCAATTTGAAATCTATTAAAAATTTAAAAATTAAAATAAAGATAAATAAATGAAACAATCAGTGTGGATAAGAAATATTCAGCTTGGTTTCTTTGGGAGTACATTTGGATTGATGGGTATATATGCTTTTGATGGAGAATTGGTATCAAACAATGGATTTTTTCAGGGATATAACCAACTGACCTGGATAGCTGGTGTTCTTCAGGTACTTGGAGGCCTTGTTGTAGCTGCTGTGATTAAATATGCGGATAATATTTTAAAAGGGTTTGCAACCTCTTTATCCATAATATTATCAACACTGATATCTTATTTTTGGCTACAGGATTTTGTGCCAACCAGTGTCTTTTTCCTTGGAGCCATCCTTGTAATAACAGCTACTTTCGTATATGGTTATGATCCCAAGCCTGCAGGAAATCCCACTAAGGCACAGTCACGTACTCTTTCACTGGCTTTCATGGTGGTGCACTAGGAATCTCAACATGAATCTTCCACAGAGGATGTCTGCAGGTTTTCTGAAGATACCCTCTTCCTGAAACTGATCATATTGTTCAAAGGTTTGAAAAATACATGTGCTTAAGGATAAAGCATGTACTGTATATGTAACAAATTATATCTAGAATTTAAAACTTGATAGTATTTCCAGGAATTAGAAGAAATAGTGGAGGAAACTTGAAATCTAAGTTAAAAAGAATCCACCTTCTAATTGCTGCAGAAATGTCCTATGCACTCTCCGAAGAGCACACAAATGTCAGATACCAATTTTTGCAAATTAGATGTATTTACACTTATTAAATGTTTTTACTCTTTCTTTAAAAATATATCGAATCACATGGAATATTCAAAATGTGAAAATTATAGTTACCTATAAAGCTGTGAAAAGAAAGCTATGATTTGCAAAACATTTTCACATCTCTGAGATTTTTATATTTATATAAAAGATTATTCAACCTAGGATTGCTAAATATTATTTGTTCAGTTATATAAAATTTGATAAATATTTAGAGTCTGGTTTGACAGATAATAAAATTCATATTTAAATGTAGTGTTGAGAGACATCTGTTTCCCCACATATATTCTAAGGCCTTTTAGTACTTTGCAACAGCTAAAAACAACCCACTTGTTCCGGTGTGTGATAGTGGCTGGAGACTTTTACAGTTATGGAATTTACTCATAATCTCTTACATGCATTTTTTTCTATAAATCAGGTTTAGTATTACTTTAAGTTTGTATGTGTTAACTGTCATTAAAGTTTTAAAATACAAAAAAAAAGAATAAAGTTCACTCATGTTAAGGGAAAACTTCAGGAAGAAGAAATAACAATCATAAATATATATGCACCAAATGCAGGTACACCCAGCGATATAAAACAAACATTAATGTACATGGAAAGGCAAGTAAGCACTAATACAATTGAAATGGGACAATGTAGTAACCCATGGTCATAAATGGAAAGATCAACTGGAAAAAAAAATAAAGTCATATTAGAACCAAATTAAACCTGTAAACAAATGGACTTGGTAGATGTCTACAATGTGATGTATCCAATAATATAAAAATAACATTAAAAAACCCATATTATTCTCAGTGATGCTTGGGAGGCTCTCCTAAATATACAATGTAGTATCCCATAGAACATGCTTAAATAAGTGCAAAGGAATTGAAATACTCTCATGTGTATTATCTGAGGATACTGCAATGAAACTGGAAATGAATAGCAAAAGAATAAAAAAAAAAAAAAAGACCATAAACACATGGAAATTAAATAACACCCTACTAAGTCACATATGAAATTAAAGAAGAAATTAAATACTTACTACAAGCCCATCTTCCCCAGTGAACATAGATTTAAAAAATCTCAATAAAATACTAGCAAGGAGAATGCAGCAAATCATCAAGAAGATTATACAACATGACCAGGTTGGATGACCAGGTTGGTTCAACATACACAAATCTATAAATGTAATACATCTTTTCAACAGAACCAGAGACAAAGAGCACATGAACATCTCAAGAGATGCAGAAAAAGATTTTAATGATGTCCAACACTCATTCATGATAAAAACCCTACAGAAAATTGGAATAGAAAGATGGTTTTTACCTCAATTTGATAAAAGCCACCTATGACAAATGAATAGCCAACATCATACTATATGGACAAAAACTGAAAGCTTTCACTCTAAAATGAGGAACAAGACAACACTGTGCACTATTAACACTCCTGTTCAGTGAAGTTATGGAAACATTAGCTAGTGCAATTAGACAAGAGAGGAAAATAAAAGGAATAAGTGTCGAAAAGGAAGTTAAATTATTATTATTCACAGATAACATCAGACACTATATGGAAGACACAAAAGACTCCTTGAGGAGACTCCTAAAATTAATAAACAAATTCCGTAGCATAGCAGGATACAAAGTCAATACCCAAAAATGAGTAGCATTCCTGCACAAAATCAGCAAACTGAGAGAGGAATTCGGGAAACAACACCCTTCACAATAGCATCCAAAATCAGCCTAAAAAAAGAAGTAAGAGAACTATACAATGAAAATTACAATACTCTGAACAAAGTGATTTAAGAGTAACTCAGAAATTGAAAAGAGGGGCTAGCAAGATAGCTCAGCAGAACAAAGCACCTACTTAGGCAAGCTCAGGCAAGCACAGAGACCACAGTTTGGTACCCAGCACCACATGCTACACCAGCCTCGTCCCCAGGACAGGCTGAGTTGGCCAGATTCTGGAAATAGGGGCACATGCCTATAATCCCATTGCTGAGGAGGCTGAAAGCAAGAGAATCACTACAACTCCAAGCTGTGTAGTGAGACCCTGCAACAACAAGATGCATTTTTTTTTTAAAAAAGAAAGAAATTGGAAAGATATTCCTTGATCCTGGATAGAAAGAACCAACATTGTGAAAATGACTGTACTCCCAAAATTGTTATTTAATGCAATTATGATCAAAATGCCATTATCATGCCTCATAGATCTAAATAAAGCATTCCTAAAATGCATTCTTGAACCAGAAAAGAATAGCAAAGGCAATTCTGGCCAACAAAGGCAAGGAATAAAGCATCACAATCCCTGACTCAAAAATATACTACAAAGCCACTGTGATAAAATCAGCATGGTATTGGTAAAACACAAACCTGAGGATCAATGGAACAGATTAGAAGATGGAGATACAACTACAAGCACACTCAGCCACCTTATCTTTCACAAATGGGTCAAATATATTCACTGGAAGAAAGCCTCTTTAACAAATGGGGCTGGAAAAACTGGATTTCTATATGCCAAAAATTAAAACTAGATGCATATCTATCACCACACACTAAACTAAAGTCAAAATGGATTAAAGATCTATACATTAAAACAGAAATGCTACATCTGCTGGAAGAAAAAGGTAGATTGCTTGAAGGCATTTGGGTAGGCAGACAGTTCATGAATGCAAACCAAACTGCATGGGAAATACTTCAAAAAATCAACAACTGGAATCCCATCTTATTGAAAAGCTTTTGCACATCAAAAGAAATCACCAAGAAAATGAAAAGAAAATCCACAAAATGGGAAAACATGTTAACTAACTGTTATAGTTTATATTTAGTTGTCCCCGCCCCCCAAAGCCTCATGCAGCAATGGGGTGGGGACTGCTAAAGTTTGTGATTAATTCATGATCCACTGGGATTATGTGTGATCCAAGGCTGGGATTATGGCTCTTAGTACTGCTGGGATTATGGGTGTGTGTACTTCCCCTAGCCTGGGGCAGAGAGCCTGAATGTAATATAAGAGACAGAGAGACAGACTTTCTGTAGTCATTGCTGCTTGTTGTTGTTGCTGCTGTTTGGCTGCCATGAAGTGCCGCTCTCTGCCCTGTGCCCCTCTGCCTTGGAGCCAGCTGAATATGGACTGAAACCTCGAGTAACTGTGAGCTAAATAAACCTTTTTTTAAAATTTTATTTATATCTTTGTGTGTGTGTGTGTGTGTGTGTG
>NW_004524717.1:6109666-6123996 GCF_000260255.1 Octodon degus
AATAGAATGATTTGTTCTAATGGTGTTTGTAAATAGGATATCAAGTCCGCATCTTGTACAGCAATTAACCACTAAGAAGAATGTATGCAGTGTGTTAATTATTGTAACTGTCCTACCGATTTGATTTGAAACTGTCTTATTGCTATTTGTTTCTCAATAAAATTATGGAAAAAAATACTGGAATGGCAAGTAAATGACCAGCACTTCTAACAGTTTGAGATAGGATATCGCACAAAGTTCTAGTGTGTTGTGGACATGCATAATGTCCGTGACAGTTACTGGTGGCTAGGTGTCACTTGTGGACTGAGCTACAGCTATTTCTTTGAAATCCACCCTGTAGACTCAGGCGTAATCATGACCCATAGGGTGGAGAAGTCCATTTGTACAGTGTGCTGATGGAAATATTCTGCTGCTGAACACAAAAGAATAACCGAAAGACTACTATTGTCTACCTCTTATTCTCCTGTGTTTAATTGTTTGCCCTATTTGGCGGGTTACTTCCTTTCTCATTCATGGGGCTGTGATCAATTTGCTCCCTCTCTAGAACATCATTTAGTAGTCTGTGTAGGCTTGGCTTTGTCATCATGAAATTCCTTAGTTGTTCTTTGTCATGGAAGTATTTCACTTCTCCATTATGCTTGAAAGACAGTTTTGCAGGGTATATCAGTCTGGGTTGGAATTTGCTTTCTTGCACGACTTGAAGTACTTTGCTCTATGCTCTTCTTGACTTGATGGTTTGTGAAGAGAAATCTGCTGTTATTCTGATGGGTTTTCCTTTAAATGTGAACTGTTTCTTTCTTTAGTGGCTTTTAGTATACTGTTCTTATGTTGAATATCTGGGATCTTGATTATTATATGTCTGGGTGTGGTTTTCATTGGGTTGATGTTATTTGGACTTCTACATGCTTTGGTTACATGAATGTCAGATTGTTGCCCCATATTTGGGAAGTTTTCTGCAATTACTTCTGCCCATATTCTTTTCATATCATTTGTATTGACTCCTTTCTCATTGATGCCTATTAGTCTCACATTGTTCATCTTTGCATCGTCTTGCAGGTATTGAATTATTTTTTCCTGCATCCTAGTTGTTTTAAAGAGATCTCTTATTACTTTTTCACTAGCTGCAATGGTGTCTTTAAGGTCAGAAAGTCTATTTTCACTTTCACACAAATGATTTTGCCAGCTTGTGATTGAGGTTTTAATTTCCTGTATATCATTTTGAACCTGTTTCATACATGTTATTTCTTTCTTAAATTGCTTATTCAGGGGTTCTATCATTTTTATATTCTGCTCTATTTTTTATCAGAGTATTCTTAAAAAGCACTTAGTACTTCTTTGGTTATAGTTATCATTACATTTTTTTAGTTCAGAAATTATTTCTGATCTGATTTCTTCTATACCTTTCTGCAGTTGTATCTTTACTGCCAACACTGTTATTTCAGAGACATCTCGTATGTGATTTACAGTTTCCTCTAAGCTAATGTCTTCTGCATTTGTATTGGGTGGACTCAGGGCCTGACACTGCATTTTGTTCCTTCTCTTTGTCATTTTGTAAACCACTGTCTTCTGTCCTTTGGTGTAGAGCTTAGATAAAGTTATTACCTTAGCACCAGGTCCGGATCTATGAAGTTCTGATTCCTCCAGGTGTGCGTTGCTTGGATCTGGCTGCTGTGCTCTACTTCTTTCTGCTGCAGCCATTACAGTTGAACACTTTGTGTCTCTCTGGCAAGATGTTCTGCTCCTGAATTAGCTGGGTAGGTCTTGCCTGTAGCCTCTTTGCTGGGAGTTCTGCTGAAGCGTTCCCCACTGGGCCTGCACAATGGGTCAAATGAGGATCCGCGGGTCCCAGGTGGTCTCACTCACTCGGTAGGCCTGTGCTCTGGATCTATTCAGGATCCGGTGGCCTGGGTCCTCTCACTCACACGCTGGGCCTGGGCTCTGAGTCTATTCAGGATCTGGTGGGCCCTGGCTCATCTCATTCACTCGCCGTGCCTGTGCTCCTGGTCTATTCAGGATCCTGCCAAGCCCCGGGTTGTCTCACTCACTTGCCAGGCCTTCCACCAAGAGTCTTGTAGATTTAATCACCGAATTCAGTGGCACAGCAGGACACAAAGTCAATACCCAACAATCAGTAGCATTTTTTAACACAATGAGTGCACTGAGCGAGAAATTACAGAAAACATGAATTTCATTCAAAAAAATGAATGCTTAGGAATCAATCTCACAAAGGAAGTAACATATTTATACAGTGAAAATTACCATACTCCAAGAAAAAAGATTGAAGAGGATTTGAGAAAATAGAAAAGTATTCTTTGCTCCTGGGTAAGAATAACCAACATTGTGAAAATGGCCATACTACCAAAATTACTGTACAGATTCAATGCAATCCTGATTAAAATAATATTAGTGTATCTCATATAGCTAAAAAATAAAACTTTTCCCAAATTCATCTGGAACTAGATGAGATCTAGAGTATCAAAAACAATCCTGGGAAACAAAGGAAAGGCAGGAGGTATTACAATCCCTGACCTGAAATTATACTATAAATCTACTGTGATAAAATTAGCATGAGACTGGCTTAAAGACAGACTTGAGGATCAATAGAATAGATTAGAAGATGCAGACACAACACAAGCACACTCAGCCACCTTATCTTTGACAAAGGTGCCCAACACAATGACTGGAAGAACAATAGTCTCTTTAATACATGGTACTGGAAATACTGACTTTCTACATGCCAACGCTAAAATTAGACTCATGTCTATCACCATGTGCTAAAATACATCACTTTCTTCCAAAAAGAATTTCTATCATCAAGAAGTCAGCCAATAACAAATGCTGAAAGGGCCGTGGGGGAAAAGGAAATCTTATCCACTCTTGGTGGGAATGAAAACTGGTACAACCACTATGGAAATCAGTGTGGAGAGTCCTAAAAAAGCTAGAATTAGAGTTCCTATTCAAGCCAGCTATTCCACTCCTTGGTATTTTTCCAAAAGAACTTAAAACATCATACCACAGCAATATATGCACATCCATGTTTATAGCAGCAGAATTTGTCATAGCAAAATCTTGGAAACAACCCAAATGCCCATCAACTAAGGTATGGATAAAGAAGGTGTGGTATTTTTACACAATGGAATATTATTCAGCTATAAAACAGGATACATTTGAGGCTTTTATCAGTAAATGGATGCAACTAGAGACCACACTCTTTAAGTGAAATAAATCAAACCCCCATGTGTAAACATCGTATTGTCTCCTTAGTGTGAGAACCAGAAAGAGAAAACAATCTGAATGGGACAATAGATACTGAAAAAGGAGAATGAACCTATTTAACAGGAAGGAATTAATGAGTTGAGAAGGACAGGAAAGGGAGTGGGGGAAAAAGATATATCTATGTATGTATGTAAGATGGTTTGGACAACTGTACTGTGGATTTCTCCTTGTCTATGGAAAGGAACAGTTAATGATTGATTTATTTTGTCTCCTTTTTTTTCAATTCTTTGTCCTTTTTCTCTTAATTTCTTATATATTTCTTTTTTTCTTTCTTCTTTCAATTTTGCATGCATATATCTGGTGATATGAACAATTAATTGAAAAAGAACACTATGCCTTATGACAAATACTATGAAATTTATATTTTGTTAAGTAAAATTCTGTAACACTTGTAATTTTTGTTTTAGTACTACTTTGTACTTACTTTAATATAATTTTTTAAAAAAAACTGATTGTTACAGCCTAATAGAGTTGAAGAGACAAAGAACAAGTCCTTAAACAGATGGGAAAGACCTTGAAGGAAATGAAATGCAAATGAATCAGTTTGCATTGTAGACATGAGAGGACTACCTGCAACCATGAGCATTCCTGCATTTTATCATGTTCACCTGTATGAACAACTGCAGAAAAAGCCAAGAGACTTAAATACCTATAACATCAATCTTACAAAACCCTTCTCCAACAATTTGGGAGTCCTTCCTTTTATTCTTTATATTAAACATACACTCAGTCATTCCCCATTAGTTGCTGCATGCTTTCTTGTCAGCTTCAGTCTTCATTGCCCTAGAAACAAGGACCTTGAGAACTACAGTGATCTGGTCACACAGGCTCTTGTATATGACAATGAAAAATTACCAAGTGTGCACCCAATAGTAGGTAGCAAGCAGCAACTATTATTGAAGATCAGAGGGAGTTTTGCTCAGGGAAAGTCCATCCAACAAATGATATAACAAACCAAAAACGGTGCACAGGGAATAAAAAAGCATTACAAAGCACCCAGTGGTAACAACAGCAACAAGCAAAAAAGAGTGGATAAATCAGGCTTTCAGAATTTAAAGGCCAAATACCTCTGCTTTAGACTTTTCCCACTGAATCTCTAGGACAAATTTACAAGGTGCTGAGTCATCTTCGGGGCCTCAACACACATACTTATCTCAGAAATCACTCTAATATTAAAGTGGGACACATAGTACATATTTATGACCTATCATGAAGTGTGAGAGGGTGAGGGTGAGCAAAGGTCAATGTAGGAGATGCAACATGTATACACTCCTACGCATGAACCACCCCCTAAGATTTTTTTATTTTACTCTCTGCCTGTCTTAGGACAATGAAAGCAGGAATAACCACTGAGTACTGTTTAGAATTAAATAGAAGACAAAGAGTGACTCATTCAACTCCACTGTTTCTAACTGGACTAAAACTAACACTGTTGCTTTCACAGAGGAGTTAGCAGTTTCAGATCTACTCCAGGGCTAAAACCTCAAGGAAATCAGAGCCAGGACACACTTAATTTCACTATACTCTGTTTTTGCTTTCTCACAGCTTCATTCATCTGTTTCCAACTTTTTGCAAACCTTAGTATGAATTGATTCCTTGTTGAACCACTACAGTCTTACCTGAGCCAAAGATTGCTGGCTCTACATTTCCATGTCTACAGCAACGCATACAGACCCAGTCCTGGGTCGCTACTAACGTCACATACCACCCTCAGTATGAAATAAGGAGCCAAGTCCTATTACTTAAAAAAAATCTATAACCACTTTCCCTGCCATTAACAAGACAAAACACCTCCAGGCAAGACATGTAGATGATTCCTCCAGTCCTATTTTCCTCCTTCTCTTGGCCACCTTCCCTCAGATGTTTTGTCTAATTTTGATAAGACTTTGTACAAATGATTACCAAAAGGCAAATGCTGGGGCTGGCCAATAGCTCAGCTGACTAAAGTGCATGCTTAGGCAGAGCATAGTGGCCTGGATTTGGATCCCTGGCATGGTGCACCAGCCCTGCTCCAGTGGTGCACTGAAACAGCAAATGTGAATGGGCATGGTGGTGTATGCCTGTAATCCCAGTGCTTGGGAGGCTGAAAACAGGAGGATCACTATGGATCATATCTATGTAGTGAGATCCTGTAGACGCTGTACTAAATACATATAAATACATTTTTTAAAATGCTGGCTCGGATTTCAATTCAATACAGCCCTGTTCCCCAAGATTTTTCTCCCATTTAGGGTGCCAATGATACCTCACTTGTCTCACCTGAGAGGCTCCATCCTCTTTACCACCCCTCTATATATAATAACAAAATGATGGGATTATCAAGCCTAATTTGAGTGACATGAGAAATATGTGGACAGCTCACTGCTGACAAAGCCAGCCCTAAGAATATACAGATTAAAGGCCATAAAGGAATTTAAGATCTGATCTGAATTCTTCCTGATGCCAACTCTATCTGCACACCTGCACTGATTGCCTCTGAAACTTTGACTTCAAACATTTCACCCAGATTCTTTGAGACCGTGGTCCCTAACGTAAGCCCTATGTATGCTTAACCTCCCTCCCAGATAGCTGCTACCACTCTAATGTCAGCCTGCCTGCATGTAAGTGGAATAAATCTGATGTTTCCCACAGCCTCAGTCTCCAAGTGTTTCCTAATGCACCACTGTTTAGCATGTATGTATGTATGTATTCTGCAGTGCTGGTGACTTAACCCAGTACAGTCACACAGTACTGCTTCATTGGCCCATTTTTATTTGAGTCAGGATCTCACAAGTCTCTAAAGTGCTCAAATTGAGCCCAATCTCCTTGCCTCCACAATGTTGGGATTACAGGAATGTACCAACACACCTGGATTTTCTTTGCATTATCTCTTCTTGTCTTTACTTTTTAAGAAAAGTTCTCACTCTGTTGTCAGCAGCTTTTAACTTGTAATCTCCTCCCTCAGTCTCTAGAGTAGTTGGGATTACAGGAATGAGACAGGTGAGGTTTTCCTTGTTTTCTGTTATAAAAGGAAGCATGTGTACAGCATGCGACCTAGAGATAGGTGTCCCAGAGCTGTGTGCAGCCAGGGACACAGTGTGTCATGAGTAAACTTGGCCCTGGCTCCCTCTGCAATCTGCCTCTGGTACTCAGGCTCACATGCTCAGGGACCCAACTCCTCTGTCTCTTACCTGTTTTGTAATCCACACATCCCTCAAGGACTCATTAATAGTAAAGTTTTTAACAAGCATTTAATGAGCACTTTCAGGCTGCCCAGGGAAGCGGGGGAACTCTAATGGGCCTCCTACTTATGCCACGCACTTTGTAAACTTGTAAGACAGCTGGAGATTGTCCTTCCCTTGGGTGATTCCAGATGAGCTCATTTGCTTCTCTCATTAAGAGGCAACCTAGAGCATCTGCATCTAGCTAAAAACTAGGTGTCCTGTCACCTCCTCAGCAACAACTCCAGAGGGAAGCACTCCACTCTAGAGGATTCAGATCAGCAGTGATATCTACATTGCAAGAGCAAAAGCTTTCTTCTGGACCTTTCTTCTGTGTGGGTGGATGGATATTATTCCCTTGGCAGCATTAACCTAAGAAAGATAGATAGAACTCAGACAAGAAAATCATAATTTAGTAATTGTATTTGTAAGAAGACTACAACTTCAGGATACAAAGTTAGCCAAGGTTAGCCATATCTGTGTGCCCCAGACTTGTTTACACTTCTTCCAGATTCATCACACCAAAATCTGTTAAAGATACTTTAAATCTGTAGGCTAGCCTAGTTAGTAAGGGAAAGGGCAGAAACCTGACCTTAAAATAAAGAATCAGAGTAAAAATTTTCAAAGAATGCTTTTAGGTAAAACATTGTAGGTCAAACATCTTTTAAAAAATACAGTAGACTGGGTCTATGACTTTTTCCTATAAAATGAGCCATTCTTTAAGCATCTACTTTTAAAAATTTGTCTTATCTGTGCACATTATTTTCTGAGGCTTATATCCTGAAAATATTTTTTCTCACTATACAAATTAGGAAACCTGCCCTTCTGCCCTGTAAATACAGTTGCCACTGTCACAGCCAGGGGTATGCAACAATATTCCATCAGAATGTGCAGCCACTGGGGATTTTTTTAATTAATTAATTATTTATTTATCTATTTGGTAGAGTCTTGCTATGCAGATTGGACTTGTAGCAATTATCCTGTCTCAGCCTCCCCAGTACTGGGATTGCCACCTGGTGTGCTATCAGACTTGAGGTTCCTGGGCTGACACAGCATGCAGTACCAAAGATCAAACTCAGGTCCTCGTACTTGTTTTTTGTTTTGTTTTGTTTGTTTGTTTTTCACAAAAACACTTTTTATTTGAGGCAAAGAGAAGTTTGGTTAATAGGATTACAGTTGTAAGGAATCAAAAATTAGCTGTTAGTAACAATATTTTGGCTTTGTAGAAGTTGCTTCTCTTTGGTCAGAAAAGGGTACTCAAGTTGTACCTTCCCCAGCAGGACATGATAAAAGGCAAAGAAAAGACACCTCATCTACTGATGCTGCTCTTCACACTATGCATCAGGTTAACAGGCCTTCAGTGCTTTGTCTCTAGGTTGTTGCCCACTGCCGAGTGACACAGGCCACACTACACTTGCAAGGACAAATGAGGCAGGAGAAACAGGTGCAAGATACTGAGGAACAGCAAGCATCCACAGTTTCAAAACTCTGCATGGGAAGGGTAGTCCTTGTGGCTGGCACAGCTCACCAAGGCACAGGCCCTCCAGTTCCTGTTGTAGCTGAGTAAGGTGGCCATGTCCTCACTGCTCAGCTCAAAGTCAAAAACCTGGAAGATCTCAACAATGTGGGCTGGTGTCACAGATTTGGGGATCACTACCAAATTCCTCTGCATGGGGAAATGGATCAGCACCTGAGCAGTAGTTTCATTGTACTTGTTTGCAATTTCTTTAATCCTGGGATCTTCCAGGATGGAAGGGTCTTCTGGCTTAGCATGGGGCCTTTCGGGAGAACTGAGGGGACTGTAAGCAGTCACCACAATGCCTTTGGACTGGCAGTACTGGATCAGCTTCTCCTGAGTTAGGTATGGGTGGCATTTGATCTGGTTAAAAGCTGGCTCATAGTTTAAGCTTGCTTAAGATCCTCTCGATCTGAAGATGATTGAAGTTGGAGATGCCAATTGCTTTCACCAGCCCTTCATCCACCAGCTCTTCCATGGCTGTCCAGGTGTCCACAAAATCAGTGTCACTGGGAATCACATTGCCTCTCGCATCCAATGGGAAATAAGTCCATGTTTGAAGCCTGTGGGCCAATGGACAAGGTAGAGGTCCAACTAGCCCAGCTGCAGGTCAGTAAGAGTCTTCTAGAAGGCTCCTTTCACCAGGCTCTTGTCATGGAATGTGCACCACAGCTTTCTGATGATGAAGAGCTCCTGGCACTTCACCACCCCCTCCTTGAGCTTCTCCAACAGGGTCACTCCCACCTCCTTCTCATTCCGGTACACCTGGGCACAATCAATGTGGTGGCACCCGAGGTCAATTGCTACTTTCATGGCCTTGATCACTTGGCCGGGAGATGACTTCCACATGCCCAGCCCCATGATGGGCATCTTGGCACCAGTGTAGAGCTTGATGTGGCTGGCCATGGCTGCTGCGTTGTACAGATGGCTGCACACCACCTAACTAGGTCCTTGTGCTTGCCAGGCAAGCACTTAGACTGCTGAGCTATCTCTCCAGCCCCCACCAGGGATTTTAAACTCATCACCACTAATTAATTAAAGTGATAGAGTTTAAAATGAGGGAAGACACTTTATTTGTAAGAAGGACAAAGCAGAAGATAGAAAGCTGCCTTTAAGCAGAGACAGAGGGCTCTGAACAGGGACCCATGGGCCTTTATCTTTCACCTTTTTTATTAAGTGATAGGAACATTTCCTCATGGAAATTATCACAACCTGATTGGCCATTTTCATAGGATTCCCAGGCTCCAAAACTCTAGTCCAGGTGCCATTCCCTATGTGCATGTTCCTAGGAGAGTTGTTTGATTTCTTCTTGCCTATTTGTCCTTGCAATGGCCTTGTCTCTGAGATTTATGGGTTGGTTAGGAGAAGCCTTGTATATAAGGTCAAGTTAATTATTAATTAAGAGAGTTCATATACATAGATACATAGATAGATAGATAGATAGATAGATAGATATTCCTATAGACAGACCTTCCAAGTCCTTATCTCAATTTAAGAAGTTTAGATTTGTAATCCCATGGAAAAAAATATTGGAATCCTATTGCATTAATTCCACTGCTCCAGTCTCACTGCCCCACTTCCCTCTCCTGTCGCCATAGTCACCTATAAACTGGTGCTCATCCAGCATGGCAAGAGCACCTGAAACCTGGAGAATCACTTCAGCAGCTGGTATGATGCCAACTTGAGCCCGGCAGGCCACAAAGAGGCAAAGCCCAGTGGACAGGCACTGCGAGACGCTGGCTACAAATTTGATATCTGCTTCACCTCAGTGCAGAAAAGAGCATTCTGGTCCCTCTGGATAGTGCTGGATGCCATTGACCAGATGTGGCTGCCAGTGTTGAGAACTTGGTGTCTCAATGAGTGGCACTATGGGGGTCTGACTGGCCTTAATAAAGCAGAAACAGCTGGCAAGCATGGCGAGGCCCAGGTGAATATCTGGCATGGCTCCTACAGTGTCCCACCCCCCCCCCCAATGGAGCCTGACCATCCCTTCTACAGCAACACCAGCAAGGATTGTAGGTATGCAGATCTCACTGAAGATCAGCTGCCTTCCTGTGAGAGTCTGAAAGATTTTATTGCCAGAGCTCTGTCCTTCTGGAATGAAGAAGTTGTTTCCCAGATCAAGGAGGGGAAAAGGGTGTTGACTGCAGCCCACAGAAACAGCCTCCAGGGTATAGTCAAGCATCTGGAAGGTCTCTCTGAAGAAGCCATCATGGAGTTGAACCTGCTAACTGGTATTCTTATTGGCTATGAGTTGGATAAGCACTTAAAGCCCATCAAGCCCATGCAGTTCCTAGGGGATGAAGAGACCATGTGCAAAGCCATGGAAGCTGCAGCTATCCAGGGCAAGTCCAAGAAGTGAAGACCACCAGCAGCCTGTGCCCCATCCACCCACCCTCCACATCTCTCCCCCACCCATCACACTGACCACATCTCTAGGCATCCTGTGTTGTAGTTGCAGATGGGGACCAGTGGCTCCCATTTCACTTTTAGCATTTTGACTCCTACACCCACTCACTTGATAGAATCTAGTCAGAACAGGACCTCTGGGACACAGCCTCTAGTTCTTAGTCCAAGCCCAGGGAAGGCTCTTCTTATCCAGGAGAGTTAGAAGTAGTAACTGTTTGTCTAGTGCTTCTGCTTTGTTTACTAAGGATCTGCTTGAGTAGAGGACAGGGATAACCATATCAAGGCATGACCAGTGAGGAACAGCCTGAGCATGCTGCTCTCCAGAGCCAGCCCTGCGCTCTTTTGTAGTCCAGTCAAATAGTGAGCTGTCAACATTCTGGTGAGAGATGAATGTAACCTTCATGGCAACTGAAATATAGTTTCTTCCCTAGAGGAGCTGGTTCCAGAAGGTTTGGACTAATCCTGAATTAAGTTTATGTGTTCAATTTTTCTACAAAAGAAAAATTATGCAAACAAAAACACTTCTGGGGCTTCTAGTGGTGGTTGAATAGTTCCACATGTGGTCATCAGAAAATAAGCCATTCCTCACACCAGTATAGGATGAGCTCTGTCCTCTGTGGGGTAGGAGCACATCCTTCTGGGTATCTTAGGATCCCTCTGCCTTGGTTTGGTGGCAGTGAAAATGCCTCTTGACCATGTCTAAGTGTGTCTCACAATGTCTGATTTCTGAAAGATGTTCCAGCTGGCTTGGCCACACCACATGGGCCAGTACTCATTTGAGCATAACTGTAAATCTTTTTCCATATCAGTATAATAAAGAAGTGATGTAAAGAAAAAGTTCCAATCTACCACTTCCAGAGCAACCCATAGCAAGAATAAAAACACTAAGAAGTATTTGTAGTTGTGGGGTGCCAAGGGGTCCTCAGTCCAGATACAAGATAGCTAACTGGAACAAAGGCCTTGACACAGAGCTGAATGCAGATTTTATTAATTTATAAAGAAGGGGGTGGCTTCAAGATGAGTGACTGTTAGGATCTTTGGAAGTACACGAGCGCTATGAGCTGAGCAAGGTGGGATGCCTGAAATCATTGTATAGGACATTTAGAGAAGATTTAGTGGCAACATTTCTCAACCTCTTCAATGAAATTGAAAGCGAGAAATTCTCCCAAACTCATTGCTAGGGTCAAGCACTTTTCGGATACAAAAACCAGAGAAAAATATCCAACTAATAAAAGTTAACTACAGGCAATCTCTTTAATGAACATAGATGAAAACTCCTCAATAAAATTATATAAAACAGATTTTTAAAAGTCATCAAGAAGATTATACATCAAAACCAAGTGTTATTCATGCAGGAGTTTCAGGGATGGTTCAATATATGCAAATCCATAAATGTAAAACACCACACAAAAAGCCAAAGAAAAAAAAACCACATGATTATCTCAGTAGATGCAGAAAAAGTACTTGCCAAATGCCAACACTCATTAATGATAAAAATCATAAAGAAAATTGGAATATGTGGTCATTGCCTCAACCTGATAAAAGCCACTTATGAGACACCAACAGCCATCATCACTCTAAATGGACAAAAACTGAAAGCTTTTCCTCTAAAATCAGGTACAAGAGAAGGATGCCCACTATCACCACTTCTATTCAATATAGTTCTGGAAAAATTAGCCAGACAATTAGACAAGACAGAAAAAGAAAAGGAATAATGATTGGAAAGGAAGAAGTAAAATTGCCATTATTTGCCGATGGTATGATACTTTACATAGAAGATCCTAAAAACTCCACCAAGAGACTTATAGATTTAACAACTAAGTTCAGTAGTGTAGCAGGATACAAAGTCAATACTCAAAACTCAATCACATTTTTTGTACACAATGAACACAATGAAAGAAAAATTAGGGAAACCATGCTTTTCACAATAACATCCAGAAAAATTAAATGCTTAGGAATCAGCCTCATGATCCAGAATAGACCCAGAGCCCAGGCCCAGTGTGTGAGTGAGATGACCCAGGGCCTGTGGACCCTGAATAGGTTCAGAGCCCAGGCCTGGCAGGTGAGTGAGATGATCCAGGGCCGCCAGAACCTGAATAGACCCAGAGCACAGGCCCAGCATGCGAGTGAGCCAGCCTGGGGCCCATTGGATCCTCATTCAACCCAGAGTGTGGGCACAGCACAGAACCCTGCAGGAGAACTCCCTTCAAAGAGGTTAGAGGCAAGACCCACGCAGCTGATTCAGGAGCAGAACATCATGCCAGAGTGACACAGCAGGCTCATCTCCAAGGGCAGCAGCAGGAAGGAGCTGAGCACAGCAGCCAGACCCAAGTCAGGCACAACTGCATTACCTAGAACTTGGAATATCAGTATGTGAATTTCATTAGGTGCTAAGGTAATAACTCTATCTAAGCTCTACACCAAAGGTCAGAAGACAGTGGTACACAAAATAACAAAGAGAAGGAACAAAATGCAGTCTCAGGCCCCGAGTCCACCCAGTACAAATGCAGAAGACACTAGTATAGAGAAAATTGGAAATCACACACCAGATATCTCTGAAATAATAGCGTTGGCAGTAAAGAAACAACTGCAGAAAAGTATAGAAGAAATCAGATCAGAAATAATTTCTGAACTAAAAAATGTAGTGATAACTATAATTAAAGAAGTACTAAGTGCTTCTAAAGAATACACTGATAGAGAGGTGACTTGTGGGAGCAAAGATGGAAGACTACCAGGGCTCGGAGGAGACTGCTTTGTTGTTGATGAAGTGAGCAACTTTGTAAAAGAGGCCATAAAGTTGCCATCGGCAACGCTTACCAGCACAGCAAAGTCAATCAGTGGACCACCAATGTAGTGGAGCAGACTCTAAGCCAGCTCACCAAGCTAGGGAAGCCATTTAAGTACATCACGACGTGTGTAATTATGCAGAAGAACGGAGCTGGATTACACAAAGAGAGTTCCTGCTTCTGGGACAGCAATACGGATGGGAGCTGCACCGTGCGATGGGAGAACAAGACCATGTACTGCATCATCAGCACCTTCAGGCTGTCCATCTGACCTCTGGAGCAAGCCTGTGACCTTGTCTTCTCAGCATTTCTGTCCCATCTTTTAACCACCAACCATGAATTCAGTGACACCTTCTTCCTCTATTATGTTTTGTGGCACTCTCAAAATGTAAAGGAATAAACCAAATGACTGCTGTGCATGAACCACACAATCTTAGTCTCTGTGGGTAGCTCTGGAGCCTGTATGGCTACCTGTCTTAACTCTGTGTTTCTTTTCCAAGGTGCTAAAAACTGAATTCTGCAAGTGGGAAACGCTATTCTTTGAAATGATTAATTTTCCATACTTTATACTTTTGTTAGAATAAATTATTCAAATTTAAAAAAAGAATACACTGATTAAAAAAATAGAGCAGAATATAAAAATGATGAAACCCCTGAATAAGCAATTTAGGAAAGAAATAGAATGTATGAAACTGATTCAAAGTGATGTACAGGAAATTAAAACCTCAATCACAAGCTGGCAAAACCGTTTGAGTGAAAGTGAAAATAGACATTCTGACCTGAAAGACACCATTGCAGCTAGTGAAAAAGCAAGGAAAGATCTCTTAAAAACAACTAGAAAGGGGGCCTGCCCCTTAGCTCAGTTCTTTAAGTGGCTGCTTCCACAAAGCCGTCAGGCTCAGGTTGCTGTGGTTCAATACCCATAACTCAAACCAGCCAAACCTGCCCTGAAGACATTCAGAGAAAAAAAAAACTAGAATGCAGGGAAAAATAATTCAATACCTGCAAGATGATGCAAAGGTGAACAATGTAAGACTAATAGGCATCAATGAGAAGGAAGGAGTCAATACAAATGATATAAAAAGAATATGGGCAGAAGTAATTGCAGAAAACTTCCCAAATATGGGGCAACAATCTGACATT
>NW_004524717.1:6148433-6149605 GCF_000260255.1 Octodon degus
GGCACAGGGTAGCAGGAAGCTCTCCACACACTCACCGGACCTGGGCTAGGACTGGGTCTCTCTTCTTAATTTTTGAATTATTCAAAAAGTCTTTTACTTATTTATGTGGCACAGAGTCTTGCTACGCAGCTCAGACTCATAATATTCCTCCTGTCTTAGCCTCCCCACTGCTGGGATTCCAGGTGTGTACAAACATGGTTGGTTACAGTGGTTGGCATGTTGTGCCTTTGCTGGACCTGCATGGCATGCAATGCCAGGATTTAAACCCGGGTCCTTGCACTTGCCAGGCAAGTACTTAGATCACTGAATTATCTCCCCAGCCCCTCTTCTTAATTTCTTACGTATTTTTGTGTTTTAGTTTTTTGAGTTTTTTTGGTGGTACCAGGATCAAACTCAGGACCTTGCACTTGCCAGGCAAGTACTTATTCCACTGAGCTACCTCCCTAGCCCCCTCTTTGATTTTTCTTTCTTATTCAAATTTTGCATGCATATCTGGTAATATCAATAACTAGTTGAAAGGTAACACTACGCATTTCAACAAATACTGTGAAATTCACATTATCTTGTTAAGTGAAATTCTGTATCATGTAATTTTTGTTTTAATACTATTTAGTACTGTTTTAAAAATAAAAAAATTAAAAAAGTATTAGTGAAACACTTGAGAAATGTTCTGACAATGTCTGTGAACGGGATCTAATTTTCCATGTAGACAAGTTTCCCAATATTCTTGCAGAAATATAGATAGGGTAAACAGTATTGGAGCTGTGCATGAGTGAAATTATTATGCAAATCAATGCACAAAATAAATGGGAGCAATTTGAGGATGGCTTGGTGGGAGCTCTCAATCCTAATTTATCAAATATGAAGATTGTCAATCTTCCTGAGAGCCCAAGAAATATTAATATTGGTGAAATCTGTATAAAAGTGCCATATCTACCTTCTTTAATTAAAATATTTAAAAGGTCACTCCCAGTAAAATTCAGGGAGAAAAGTTATCACAGTTTACTATTTTTGTTTACCGAAAATTGAAGAGTCTTAACTTTTACTCTTGGGTTTAAGTCAAGATACTGTGTAGAATTTGTGTAAAAGCACGTAAAAAGTTGTTATTGCTTTGAAGATAAATTTATTGACTTTTTTCTTTTCTGAATGGCATCCCTAGGCCCATCTAAGGT
>NW_004524717.1:6150950-6157826 GCF_000260255.1 Octodon degus
AGAGGCAGGCGTTTGGTCTCCAGCACCACATCATGCTCACTGAGCTGGCGACCTAGTCAGATGTGGTGGTGCGTGCCTGTAATCCCAGTGCTGGGGGTGCTGAAAACAGAAGAATCACTGAGTCCAAGCTATGTAATGAGACACTGTCCAAAATACATAAAATAAAACAAACAAATAAAAAATCCTAAAAAACAAGATAACCTGACTGCATGTTTGTCAAATAGGTACTTCTACGGTCATCAGCTCAAGCTTTCTTGAAAAGCCATTTTTATCCTTAGATCTTATCTCTCTGCTCCATGCATCTACCTCCAAGTAAAATTACCAAAAGGCTCATATATCAGATAAAAGATATTTCATTCTTGTCATGGGAATAAAGTGAAAAGTAGTGAACTGAAACTGATACTAAAGAATTAAAAAGAAAGATAAATTCAGGTTTCTGGCATTTTCTTCCAATGAATTTGTCATGAAGAGAGATGTACCACCATGGGACATAAAGCTAAAACAAGAGTGAGCCTAAGATTTATATTCCAACTTGAGTTATTCTTATCCTTGATTGTTCCAGGATGACAGGAAAAATAAATATGTAGATCTCAATAATAATAAACATAGAGTCTACATTGTTTTATGGATTGCTGTGCATGGTGGCTCACACCTGTAATCCTAGCACTTGGGAGGCTGAAGCAATCGCAGGAAGCCTGAGCTACATAGGGAGACCCCATCTCAAAAAAGCAAAAGCAAAACCAAAAATACCAACTGATTTCATCATTTTGTCCCCACTGGCCCTGCTCTTGGCTTGTCCCCAAGCTCTCTCCTGGGCTCTTTTTAATTATAAACTGGGGAACTTTTATTCCAGGGCTGGAGTTTGCACTCTTCTGAGGATTAAGCATTGCCTTTCTTCTCAGATCCTGTTCCTGTGTGGGCAGTGAGGGACAGTTCTGCACCCCAAGTGAGTCAGATGTGTTGTGAAAGTAGTGGGTTTCTCTAGATGTACAGATGCTTGTTCTGACCTTATGTGTTTGCTACCATCTGCTGACTATGTCTCCTTTCTATTTTTTCTATCTTTCTTGGATGAAGCTCTTGTCTTTCTGTGTCCTATTGTTTGTCCATTTACATGTTGGGAAAATGTGGTCATCCATAGCTGGTCTAGTGGGTCTGGAGAGTGGGAGAGTTCAGACACAGTATAGCTGTTCCCTGTCCCTTCTGAAGAGTATGTACAAATACAGGAGAAGGAACATAAAATTATTTTGCTGCTAGAAACTACACCAGAGGGCATCTCTGCTGACTTTTCTCTTCTTCAGTGAATTGACCCAAAGGTAAATGAGTGTCTTCTTCCTGTCACCTCTTCTCTCTTCTTGTAGTCTTTATTATTTTAGGAGACCTTCCTCTTATGATTCTCTTCACTGTGTCTTATAGTTCTCTTCCTCTGTCCTACTTCTTTCTTTCCTTTCCCAAAGTCTTATTAACCTCTCCCTTTCCTCTTTCTCTCTGTTGGATGGAGGAGCTCAGCTTCTGGAACTATATTGGTCACTGGGTCACACCAGGAAGATGCAGGAGTAGTGAAAAGTGAGGGTGAAGAGGCAAGAAGACTGAATGGATCATTGAACCATGGTTTTCAAAATCATATTGTTTCTTTTGTGTTATTTCTAGGAAGAAAATGAAGGTAAACATACAGCAGAAAGTTCTGAAGTTAGAAAACAGGAGAAATATCATGTGGAATGTTAAAACAAATTCCCAAGTTGTTTTACATAATGTGAGCACTAGTCAATCTTAGTCAATTTATTACTCAATAAATATTGGTGGATATGTATCGGAAACTCATTTAGGTGCCTCGGATCACATTATAAACAAAAGTGGCACCAGAGAATAGAGGCTCTAGTCAGAAAGTGAAGGAAACAAATCCACACAAACACAGTGCAGCATCTCTTATATGCTGTGAGAAAATGATGGTAGGAAAAACTCAGGAATGGAAGGTGGCTTTGTACTGTTTCAGGCATTGAGAGAAGGCTTTGATGAAAAGGTAAGGGAAGAGGGAGTAAAGCAGAGTATATTTGAGAAGAGCCTTCTGCAACAGGTGAGAGCAAGTACTGAGGTGAGTATGGGCTGCAGAGTGGCAAGAATAGCATAAAGGTTCAGGTTCAGGAAACTAGAGCAGGGAATTATGGGGAGAGCAGAAGGAAAAGAATCTTGGGAGGGGGTGACCAAGGGCCCGTGGTGAAAGTATTACTCTTTTTCCAGATGGACTGTGGCTTTTACTCTTGCAGAAATAGTTTCACTCCAGTGTTGTGTGTCTACAGACTGGGGGTGGTGGCAAGTAGAGCACTGAGAGGCCAATCTAGCTAGGCCTCTTTGCCATTTACCAAGAGAGCAATGCTTGTGGTGTAAGTGGGTGCTGATGGGAGTGGAAGATGTTCAGTGATGGATATATTTTAGATGAGCCAGGAGCACTTATTGTTAGGGTGTGTTCCTGAGGTAAAGTGAGAAGTCAAGTGTGACCCTCTGATATGAGGGGGTAACTGGACAGACCTACTACTAACAGCTTGAAAGAGCTGGGGACAGGTATTTGTCTGGGGAGACTAAGATTTTTATCACTTTGTGGAGGACAATGCCTTTTGACATTCAAAGAGAGGTGAATACACAGTGAGTATAACAAACTGAGTTAAATGGGGCCATCCAGAGAAATATCATTTATCAGCAATTCAATATCTTATTATAAGAGAGTGGGAGGATAAAAGAGAATGGAAAATCTATGTTCTGGAAGCTGAATGTGGCCAATTGCCAATATGTCTTACTGGTAGGGTTGGGTATCTTCAGCACAATGGGTAATGTGCTGTGAAAGCTCAGGAAGACCTGGCTTTTCTGCAGGTTGGCTGATCCTAGGGCCAGTATGGCTATGATGGTGCTTTAAAACTGTGAAAACAGTGGTTTGATGTGATATGCAGTCCAATCATAGTTGGTGTCATTGTTTGGAAAGGAACATGGCACAAGGATCCTTTTGGGACCCAAGGCAGAATATGCTCCTTGCATATGAAAACAAGTGATTCAGCTAACTCTCCAGTCATTGAGCTAGCATAGGCCACCCCAATTTAGGATCACTTGTGTCCTACATAAATGCCTAATTTCATCTTTGCAGGGACATAAAGCAGGTGTGACTGCTCCTTTGTACAGAATCCTCTCATGATTTGAAAAATCCCTAAAATTGATTATTTCTCATAGAAAAGACATAGTGAATATCTACTACCTTCAGGACAAGACCAAGTTTTCCTGTGATTAGAGGAGGCTTTCTGCACAAATAGAACTTGTAATTATATATCACTTCATCATGAATTATGTTATTCAGGAAATAAATATGTATTGAGATTATACTATGAACTGGTACAATTCTATGAGATGACATATGTCATGGGAAAGAATACATGCTGTTTATATTCCAGTGATACAATACAGAGAATAAAGGTACACAATACTAGCATGTATGTGGTCAACTAGGATAAATGCTGTGGATTTCTTGAGATCAGAGAAAGGGACTGGAGGACAAAATACTTATATTTTGATACAAGTATTTGATATTCTAAAAAAGTTGACATTTGAATCTAAACACAGGAAGAAGGTAAGAAATAGAACTTGGAAAAGAAGCATGCTGTAGAGAAAAGCATACAAAGTCCAAAGAAAGAAGTGTATTCAGTTTGTCTGGGGGAAATTCAAGAACGCACATTGAGTAAAAGGAAAACTGGAGGCAATGAGCTCAGAAGTGTGTGTGTGTGTGTGTGTGTGTGTGTGTGTGTGTGTGTGTGTCTGTGTGTGTATGTGTGTGACTTGTTTGTAAGATTTTTATTGAAAATTATTGAGAAATTTCATAAGAAAATTTACATTATATGATTTATATTTTAACAGAATCATAGGAAACATTATAAGAATAGACTCAGCAGGTCTCAGATTAAAAGACCACAGAGGAAGAAAATGTAAGAATGCAGCTGAAGGAGGTTAATGAATTAGAGCAGGATACTTCTGAGAAAACCTGAAACTAGAACTGAAGTTTTCTGATGTTTCAATCTGTGAATAAACTTCCCTGGTGGTCTAGTGGTTAGGATTCGGCATTCTCTCTCAATCTGTAAATAAAAGAAATTTTAGGATAAAATGATTAAAATATTTTTGGCCAGAACAAAATGAAAGATAAAGAACAACCCAGGTCTCCATTATCTTCCCTTGTTGTAATGTATAAAATTATTGGGCAGGAAAAGGTCAAAGTAATGTTACAGATCATTTACCTAGTTTATGTGATTCCAACTAACCAAGGTCTGCAATTTTGCCAGATGAATGAAGATTGTTTAATAATCCTGTGACACAAAAATTCAGTTTCCATTTTTCTTAACACAGATACATACAAATATAGATATGTAGTCCAACTTGAAATAGCAGAAATCCTATCATATGTGTCCTAGAAATATGGAAGAGCATTTTCTTGTATTTTACAAAGCATATGTTTTTGAATTCATGAATTACAATTATATATCTGAGGAAGAATTTGGAATTTGGAGATAGACATGTTATTTAGTTTCTGAATTTCTCTGTCCACATTCTCAGGTGACTGTGAACAATTAAGTCATGAGAGTATGGTCAAACCAATCATCTATAGATGGATTCATCCTCTTGGGCATCTTTTCCCACAACCAGACTGATCTTGTCCTCTTCTCTGCAGTTATGGTCGTCTTCACAGTGGCACTCTGTGAAAATGTTCTCCTCATCTTCCTCATCTATACAGATCCTCAACTTCATACACCTATGTACTTCTTTCTCAGTCAACTTTCTTTCATGGATCTTATGTTGGTCTGTGATATTGTGCCAAAGATGGCAGTCAACTTCTTGTCTGGCAGGAAGTCCATCTCTTTTGTGGGATGTGGCATACAAACTGGATTTTTTGTCTCTCTTGTGGGATCTGAAGGGTTGTTACTGGGACTCATGGCTTATGACCGCTATGTGGCCATTAGCCACCCACTCCACTATCCCATCCTCATGAATCAGAGGGTCTGTCTCCAGATTGCTGGGAGTTCCTGGGCCTTTGGGGTATTAGATGGAATAATTCAGATGGTAGCAATCATGATCTTACCCTACTGTGGTTCAAGGAATGTGGATCACTTCTTTTGTGAGGTGCCAGCTTTATTGAAGCTGGTGTGTGCAGATACATCCCTTTTTGACACTCTGCTGTTTGCTTGCTGTGTCTTTATGCTGCTCCTTCCCTTCTCTATTATTGTGGCCTCTTATGCTCGCATTCTGGGGGCTGTGCTCCGTATGCACTCTGCTCAGGCTCAAAATAAGGCTCTGGCGACATGTTCTTCCCACCTGGCGGCTGTGTCCTTCTTTTATGGGGCAGCCATGTTTATCTACCTGAGGCCAAAGCGTTACCGGACCCCTAGCCATGACAAGGTGATCTCTATCTTCTACACAGTGCTTACTCCTATGCTCAACCCCCTCATCTACAGCTTGAGAAACAGGGATGTGATGGGTGCCCTGAGGAGATCACTGATGCGTTATAGTGTTGGCACCCAGCAATGAACACACCCTTGTACCTGGATTCCTGTCTCTTGGATTCAGAACACTGGTAAATCTCTTCTCCCTGGTGAATATCCATTTCCTCATCAGTAAGAATCATAACACCTTCTCCTACAACACAGGGATTATTTAAAAAAATGTATTTGGTACAGGATCTAACTATACAGCTCAGACTCATAGGGAGCCTCTTGTTTTCAGACTCCCCAGCTCTGAGATTACAGGCATGTGCCACCACCCTGGGACTTGATGGCTAAATCAGTGTGCCCAGGGGTGGGGCTGGCAGGGCATGTGGTGACAGGGATCAAACCCTATACCTGTGCTTGCCTAACCAGGCACTTAGTCCACTGAGCTATTTTGCTGACCCCATAACAGGGATTTTTTAGGGGCTACTACATATAAACCTAAAGCCTCAGGAAGGAGCAATACATTGCTATAATTTCTACTATTGATTGTTTTATGATACCTTGGAATTAAATTCCCTTTATTTCTTATTTCTCCTTGTCTATGATTATAGCTACCTTTTACTGCATATTTACTAAGTGCTGGACACTGCCCTATTTCTTTTATTGAGGCAGGGTCTTAATCACTATGTAGCCTTGGCTGGCCTCCAAACCTCTCAAGTCTTGGGACTATAAGCATGCACCACCATACCCAACTGCCTTAGTCCTTATGTATACCTTTTATTTAAAAGATGTTCCGAAGGCTGGCCAGATAGCTCAGCAAATTAAAGTGCCTACTTAAGTAGATTTAAGGATCTGGGGTTTGATCCCTGGCCTGCCATGCTGTTTCTGACCCCAGGGCATACTGAGATGATGATTGAGATTGGGCATGGTGCTGCATCTCTGTAATCCCAGCACTTGGGAGGCTGAAAAACAGGAAGGGTCATTACAAATCCGATCTGTATAGTGAGAGACCCTGTAGACCCTGTACTATGTACATTAAAAAATTAAAAAAATATGTTCCAGGCCAACAAATATGGATATGAAAGTGAAAACTTTCTAAATGGCAGAAATTGAGTCTTCATAAGTTTTCTTAAATAGTTCTTACCTATTTCTCATGTTCCATTAGAGACTATGTAAAGCCTGTGTAAGAAATAAAAAAATACAACCTTACAACTTAGAAGTTAACTCTGTAAGGCACACCTTGTTCATTTGTGTATTACCAATACCAAGACTTATAAATAGTAATTACTCCATAAAATCTTTGTTGAAAGAATGCAAGAAGAGTAACTAATTTAAAGATAACATTATGGAATGTATTAACCACTGTTACCTTCCTATACCTTGTATTGAAATTTTGTTTCATTGTTTTTCTCTTTAAAGTAAAATT
>NW_004524717.1:6158896-6163678 GCF_000260255.1 Octodon degus
CAATGTATTAATTATTTTATTTATTTATTATTTTTGAGACATATAGCCCAGTCTGGCTTCATACACATAGCAATCCTCCTGTCAGCCTCCCAAGTGCTGAGATTAGGGGTGTATGCCACCACACCCAGCACCAAAGTCATTTTTAAGTTTTTTAATGTATTTGGTACAGGGTCTACAGGGTCTTACTATGTAAATCAGACTCTCCTCTTTTCAGCCTCCCAAGCGCTGGGATTACAGTGTGCCACCATACTCAGTCTCAATCACCATCTCAGTGTGACCTGGGGGTGGGGCTGACACCACAGACAGGGGATGGAACTCTGGCCCCTGTGCTCTGCTTAAGCAGGTGATTTGGTCCACTGAGCTATCTGGCTGGCCCTCCAAAGTCATTTTTAAAACCTGATTCACACATCAGATTTGTAGTGCCAACTGTAATTCATTTAAGTCCTTTAAATTTTGCAATACTAAAACTATATCAGTTTTGGAGGATGAAGACAGGAAGAGAAATAAAGAATTGAGTCATTATTTTGAAATGTATCTTGGGGTTAGGGATATAGCTCAGTGGTATAGCACTTAATTGACAAGTATAAGGTCCTGAGTTCAATCCCTGGGAAATCCCCATCCTCTACAGCCCCCGCAAATGTGTCTCAGTCAGAATCCAGTCAGCAGTTAAACCCCATTGATTGTTTCCACAGGCTCTTCAATGTAAAAAATTGTTAACCATGCATTGGAGAAGTGTAGGGGCAAAGCAAAACTTCTTAGGTTCACAGAGGGGAAAAATTATAGTAAGAAACTGCTATTCCTAGGCTAGGGGAAGCAAAGCTGGAGGTTTATGGCTATGGAAAATTGGGTTGTTCAGAGCTCAAACACCTGAGGAGTGGACAATGCCCAGCTGGTATTGCCCAGCTTTACAGGGATCCTTTAGGTTGTTACTCAAATTCCTGCAAAAGGTCACCACACCCTGACTTGTAATGGCACTTGGAGTCCAGAGGAAGTCTTCCTCTTACAGAGTTGGGATCCAGACAGAATGCTGTGTAAGTGGTTTTGATGTCCAGCAAAAACATGGCAGTTAATAATTTAGAGCAGATCAGAAAAATTGGGACACCACTGAGTTGCAGACTGTTACAGTATGGGTTCTCTTATGTCCTGAGTCCTCACTGACCTTGAATGGCTAAGGCCAAAATGTTGGCTGTCCTTGTCGCCCTTCTTTTTCTCTAATTTTTGGTCTTGAAACTTAAGTTGTTAACCCTCCAGAAGAGAAGCCTAATGATATTATTCCCTATAACATAGGCACTTGAGATCAACCTCACTTTCTGTATGAATATCAAACATCTTAGACATAACATGGAACACACAAAAAGGGGAATATAAATGAAGGACCATTTTGTAGTGATATATATATAATATAATATGTATAAAATATAATATATAATATATATAATATGTAATCCTCATATATAAAATTGTTAGGATAGATATACAGCTACATTCTCTTAATTCAATAAGAAGAAAGATTTGTACTAGTAGTGTTTGAACAGGATATCATGTCTGCATATAATACTATGAATAGCTACTATGAAGACAACAATATGCAATGTATTAATTATTGTAACTGTCCTACTAACCTCTTTTGAAACCGTCTCATTGCTATTTGTTTCTCAATAAAATTGATAAAAAAATTTAGAGCAGAGGCCTGGCTAAATAGCTCAGCAGATTAAAGCACCTGCAAGCAGGTGCAGGGACCAAGAGTTCAAGCCCCATGCCTGCCATGCCAGCCCTGCCCCCAGGGCATGCTGAGCTGACAAGTGAGACTGGGTGTGCTTGTGCACACCTGTACTCCCAGCTCTTGGGAGGTTGTAAATAGGTGGATCACTACAAGTCTGATCTAGTAGTGAGACCCTGAACATCCTGTAAACTCTTCTCTAAAATTAAAAAAGAAAAGAAAAAAAGAATTTAGAGAAGAATCTCATCCTTGACTTCTGAGAAAGTGATTCTCTTCAGCTTATGCTTTTTCCCTTGAAGAATAAGATGAAAATGGTTCTGGGTTTATGTAATAAAACTTACAAAGTAATGGTCTAAAGTGTCCCCCTCAAAGCTCATATGTTCAGAGATTGATCTTTGGAAGGTTATTAGGTCATGGGGCTGCTAGCCTCATCAGTGGATTACCTGAATGTGCTGTTGAGCATAAAAATGGGTCTCATGAACTCATCTTTTACTTTTTTACTGTAAATTTGTGCTTTGGCATAATAGTAACTGGATGTTCATTTTGGTACTTTTCCCTGAGGGATACAGAAAGTGATATATGTGTTTACTCACTCAGTATGATGAATGGCAAGGTGTGTGCACATGTGCAAAAGTGGAAAACTAGAATTTATACTCACCTTATGCTCTGACTTTGTGTATCTTTTCCCAAGCATCATAAAGGGTTCCATAGATTCACACCATTCCAGGATTTGTTTTAAAAGTTTTCTTATAATTTTTCTGATAGAAGCAGACCAATTAAGTACAATGTCATAAGAAAAATGAGATTTACAAGTTTTGGAGGTCAAAAGTGAATCTGTCCTGCCCAATGGCCAGGGAGGAGGACCAGCCCCAGGGAGTGCAGGTGAATGGACCACATTGCACTCTATTCAGCAGAGCACTGAAGCACTTGGGGATGCTCTGGCAGTGGCTGCTATATGGTGAGGTATCTGTGGGATGAAGGACTCCTTGGAGCTATGGTTTCCACTACTGACCCTCTGGGTGGGGGTGTCCTGATGGTGGGAGTAGTCCCCATGGTTCCCAGTACTGCATGCACAAGGTGGAGCTCTCTGTGGGCTGCTGGAATCTGCTGGACCAGATGTTACCTCTAAGTCCAACCCTTTCTGTGACCTCTTCATGGAGAGCAATGCCAGTGAATGGAGTAGGACAGGACAGAAACAGCCATTGACAACCTCAACCCTGAATTCTTCAAGAAGTTTGCCCTTGGCTACCTTTTTGAGGAGTGGGGAGTTCACCCGGTTTGACCAAGACAAGTCCAACACATAACACAAGCACAACTTCCTAGGCCAGTTCTGCAGCCTGGGCACAAGCATCTCCAGCAAGAAGATCACTCAGCTTCTGCTGCTGCTGCATGACAAACTAGCAGGAAAGAGCTTGATCATGATGGCTTCCCAGGAGCTGTCAAACAATTGGATAATCATGCTGATCCTGCATGAAGGGAAGCTGGGCAAGAGGGAACTCTTTTCGAAGTAAGATGCATTTCTCAAGCCAGGAAATCATAACAAATGGATTCTGATCCACAGGATTGAGGTGATCAAGTACACACTGGACCTTGTGTGGAAACCATTCTCCATGCAGTTAGTGTCCCTGCATGATGGAGACATGGACATGCCAATCCAGGTCATGTTCTATGACTATGACAATGACAGGCACCACAACATCATTGGTAAATTCCAGATATAAAAGTCACAGATGTGTGAGATTTGTAATGGCATCCTGCTGCAGTTGGAGTGCACCAACCCTAAGAAGCAGAGGAAGAAGAACAGCTTCAAGAATTCAGGCATCAGGGAGAGCTGTAATCAGTGGGCCCAGTGTGCACAGGTGTGGACCTTTCCTGGAACTATTTAGGAACTTTGGAGGACTCCATGCAGCCTGTGGGACTCTGGTTAGCTCTGACATTAGACCCCAATATGCAAGTATGGAACTTGTGTTAGTGCTGGTCCAACTGCTTAAGAACCTAGGAGGATACTGAGAAGCCTGTGGGACTCTGGAGAGTTACAATCTGTGGGCCCATCACTGGAAGGCCTGGAGCTTTCCTGGTGCATGGTACATCCATTTAAAAACTTAGGAAGTCTCTGGGTGGCCTCAGGACTGTGGCTAGCTGCACCACTTGACCCCCCAGTATAAAAGTGTAGAGGTTGTTTTGGCACTGGTCTAACCTTTTAATAAATTGGGAGGATTCTGAGCAGTCCATGGGATCCTGGTGAATCTGGCCAACACCTACCACCTACACTGAAGCTTTATTGAGTATCAGCCAGTCACTCCCACTAGTAGTGAGAGTCTTGGTGAGTCATATCCTACTCTTTACTATAGTGGGAACCTTACTGAAACATACCACCACTCTCCCAGAACTCCTAAGTCTTGGTAATTATTGGGAGATTCAAATATTCCAAAACACAGCAGCAAAATGCAATCTCAATCTTCCAACCCAGCCAGAAGAAATGCAGGAGACAAAGACATTCAAGAATTCAGAAATCACACACCTGAAATCTCTGAAATGACAGAAACTGAAGTAAAGAAACAACTCCATCAGGCTATAGAAAAGCAAGATTAGAAATAATATCTCAAGTGCTCGCTCCGGCAGCACATATACTAGAAATAATATCTCAAGTCCCAAAATGAATGACAACAATTGTGAAAGAATTGCTCAGCACAGCTAAAGAAGACATAGATAAAAAAATAGAGTAAAATGGAAAAAATAATAGAAATACCTTTGTGTTTCACTGAATGAACAATACAGGAAAAATTTAGAATGCATGAAACAAAGTCAAACTGATATCCAGGGAATTAAGAACTCCATTGAAAGCTGGAAAAACTGCTTGAATGAAAATGAAGATAAACTTGCAGATCTTGAAAATAGTGGTGGGGCTAATGAACATGCAAGAAATGATCTCTTCAAACTAACAAGGAGGACCCAGTCCTAGCACAGGCCCGGTGAGTGTGTGGGAGAGCTTCTGGCTACCCTGCGCCGGCAGGACCTACTGGTTCCAGCCCAGGCACAGCGTGAGTGAGACCCTCTTCCAC
>NW_004524717.1:6190135-6194525 GCF_000260255.1 Octodon degus
TATTCAGGATCCCGCTTGCCTGGGTCATCTCACTCACTCATGGGGCCTGCGCTCTGGGTCTAATCAGGAACCCAGGGCCTGGGTCGTCTCACTCACTGGCTGGGCCTGTGCTCTGGGTCTACTCAGGATCCCCTGGCCTGGGTTGTCTCACTCACTCATGGGGCCTATGCTCTGGGTCTATTCAGGATCTGAAAGGCCCCAGGTCATCTCACTCACTCGCCAGGCCTGCACTCTGGATCTATTCAGGATCCCGTGGCCCCAGGTCATCTCACTCACTGGCCAGGCCTGTGCTTTGGGTCTGTTCAGGATCCCCTGGTCCTGGGTTGTCTCACTCAAGAAACACATTTAATTACAGAGAAAAATCATAGACTGAATGGCAAAGAGTGGAAAAAAAATACTCCATATGCCAGGAGCTCAGAAAAAATCAAGGGTAGCTATTCTGTATGCACATTATGTAAACTTCAAACCAAGAACAATCAAGTGAAATAGAGAAGGTCACTACATACTTGTTTGGGGAAAATTCCAAGAGGAAGACATGACAATCATAAATATGTTTGCACCAAATATGGGAGCACCCAACTATATAAGACAAATTTTAAAAGACATCAAAATTCAAAAAACTAAAAACAAAATCTTAATAGGGGACCTAAAAATGCCATTATCTCAAAGAGATAGATCAACTAGACAAAAAAATTAGCAAAGAGGTATGAGAACTGAGCCAAATCTTTGAATAAATGGATTTAGTAGATATTTACAGAGTGTTCCATCCAAGAACAACTGAATACATATTCTTCTCAGCTGCACATGGGACATTCTCTAAAATAGACCACATACTAGCTCATAGAACATGCTTAAATAAATGAAAGAAAATTGAAAATTATCTCATACAGATTATCTGGCCATAGTGCAATGAACTGGAAATTAATGACAAAATAAACTTAAAAATTTATAAACACATAGAAATTAAATAATACCATGCTGAGTGACCAATGTGTCAGAGATTAAATTAAAGAAGAAATTAAATAATATATATAATCCAATGAAAATTAACACACAATTTACTAGAATTTGTGGGATGCAATGAAAAGAGCTTTCAGAGGAAAATTTATAGCAGTGGACTGTCACATTAGGAAAACAGAACAAAAGCAAATAAATGTCCTAATGCTACACATCAAGTTTCTAGAAAAATATGAGCAAGTCAAGACCAAAGAAGGCAGGAAATTATAAAGATCAGATCAGAAATTAATGCAATTGAAATAAAGAAAAGCCCCTATCCAACCTCATCAAAAAAGGAAAGAAAAACCTCAAATTCAAGCAATATGAAATGAAAAGGATGAAATTACTACAGATCCATAGAAATTCAGCAGATCATCAATACCTACTTAAAAAAATCTTTACTCTCACAGGATGGAAAACACAGAAGAAATGGACAGTTTCCCAGATGTATATGAATTACCAAAACAGAATCAAGAAAGTATAAAAATTCTGAATAATTCTGTATCCGGGGAATGAAACTCAAAATGTAAACAAAAACTTATCAATAAGGAAAAGCCCAGGTCTTGATGGATTCACAGGTGAATTCTACAAGAATTTAGAGAAGATTTAATATTCCTCAAATTCAATGAAATTGAAAAGGAGGCATGTCTCCCTAACTAATTTTTGGAGGCAAGTATTGTACTGATACCAAAACTAGAGAAAGACATATCCAGAAAAAAGAGCTATAGGCCGATCTCCCTCATAAAAATATACACAAAAATCCTCAAAATACTAGCAAGTGGAATGCGTCAAGTCATCCTACCATTATGATCAGGTGGGATTCATCCCAGGGATGTAGGGATGATTCAACATATGGAAATCTATAAATGTAATACGATAAATCAACAAAGCCAAAAGCAAAAAAACCATATGATCATTTCAATGCATGCAAAAAAACCTTTGAGGGGCTGGGGAGATGGCTCAGAGGAATAAGTGCTTCCCTGGTAAGTACAAGGGACTGAGTTCAATCCCTGGTTCTGGGAAAAAAAAGCCTTTGACAATGTCCAACACTCATTCATAATAAAAACCCTACAGAAGATTTGAATGGATGCCCTATACATCAATCTGATAAAAGCCATCTATGACAAACCAACAGCAAATATCATTCTAAAAGAACAAAAACTAAAAGGTTGTATTCTAAAATTAAGTAAAAGACAATGATGGTCATTATCACCACTCCTATTCAATATAGTTCTAGAAACATTAGCCAGAGCAATTAGACAGGAAAAAAAAAAAGGAAAAAGAATTGGAAAGAAAAATGTTAAATTATCATTATTTGCAGATGACATGATACTCTTAATGGAAGGAATTTCACCTAGAATTCTAGAATTAGCAAACATATTTAGTAGCATAGAAGGATACAAAGTCAACAAAGAAAAAGAATTGGAAAGAAAAATGTTAAGTGAACATTATTCGCAGATGACATGATACTCTACATGGAAGATGCAAAAAATTCTACGTAGAATTCTAGAATTAATAAACATATTCAGTAAAATAGAAGGATACAAAGTCAATATTCAAAAATGAATAGCATTCCTCTACACAAACAACAAACTCATTGAAAGATAAATTAGAGAGACAACAACCTTCACAATAGTATACATAAAAATAAAATACTTAGGAATGAATCTGAAAAAGGAAGTAAAAGATCTATATGAAGAAAACTACAATACTCTGAAAATAGAGATCAAAGAGGATGTCAGAAAATGGCAAGATATTCCTTGCTTCTGGGTAGGAAGAACTAACATTGTGAAAATGTCTGTACTCTCAAAAATGTTACACAGATTTAATGCAATCCTGATCAAAATACGATCATCATACCTCACAGATATAGAAAAAAACATTTACAGAATTGATTTGGGGCTAGAAAAATATCTCAGCAGATTAAAGTGCCTGCAAGCAGGCTCAGGGGTGGGGGGTTCGATCCCTAGTCGGTGCCAGCCCTGCCCCTGGAGAGTGCTGAGATGGCAATAGAGAATGGGTGTGGTGACACACATTTGTAACCCCATCTCTTGAGAGGCTGTAAACAGACGGATCATTAGGAGTCTGATCTAGTAGTGAGACCATGAACACCCTGTAGACCCTTCCCTAAAATAAAAAAAAATTGACTTGTGAAACAGAAGATACCTAATATATGAAAGGCAAATCTGGCCAACAAAGACAAGGCAGGATGCACCACATTTCCTGACTTGAAATTACACTACAAAGCTACAGTGATAAAATCCACATGGTACTGGCAAAAACAAACACACAAAAAAACAGACCTGAGGATAAAAGGAACAAATTAGAAGACACCAATACAACCACAAGCACACTCAGTCACATTATCTTTGGCAAACATATTCACTGGAAGAAAGATTGCCTCTTTAACAAATGGTGCTGGAAAACTGGCTTTCCACATGCAGAAAATTAAAACCAGGTCCAGGTCTATCATTATGCACTAAACTGAAGTCAAGATGGATTAACAATCTAAAGATTAAACAGAAACACTAAATATACTAGATGTATTATATCCTGCTCTTTTTTTTGGCATGGCCTGAAATTTATTCATGTTACACATGTAATAACAAATCATACACAAAAGGTCTATCAGATAGGAGATAAAATGGGTGATTAATGGAAGGCACTATTTTTACTTTACCTACATCTAATAAAAAATGGAGAAATGTGTGTTTTTTGTTGTTTAGTAGCAAAAGAAAAGCCAGACCTTGCAGGTTGGTGCTATGAGAGAGAGAGATGTTTCCAAGCAGCTCAAGCATCTCTTGTGGTCACTGAGTGCTTTCAATCAATAGTGTGCCTGGTCGAGGGAGAAAAACAACCCCTCTGAAGAGCTTGGCATCATTTTGTCTTGCGGCTCATACTAGATACACACAACAGGCACCTGCAGCCAGTGTTCCACTTACACTAATCTGAAGTTAAGCGATAATGAAGCCCTTTGAGTAAAGCTTAGAAAGTTTTCCTAGGGAGCCATGTATTCTCGGAGGAGGCGCACAGCCCAAACCTAGTTGTATGAGGTTCCAGAAAATCTGTGTTCTGCATGGGAGGGGGAAGATCCCAGTTTTACTTCTCACTGATGACTTTATATTCAAATACTCAGCACAATTTATAATGATGCAGGTTATGCATTTCATACTTTTAAATGTTTTACCAATAAAAAGGTTGTGTGTAGAAAGAGAAGAAAGTAAAAATGTCAAATTATAATTCTTGACTATAGTCAGAGGATATGCAAGCATGCATTTTACTATTTTTCAAATTTGAAATGATTATTATACTGAAAAATTTTAAGAGTATTTAATTGAAGTAAAGGGAGTGTGTGTGGAACTGTAGAGAATAATCTTGAAATTCAGCATTACAA
>NW_004524717.1:6196445-6201367 GCF_000260255.1 Octodon degus
GGAATTGTAAGTCCTTATACTATATATCCTGCTCTTTTAGGAACTCCTTTCACACTTATATTATACTTTTAATTACACAACAGTGGCTGAAATTACTCATACTCAAATTTATGCTGATTTATAGGTGAATAATACTCCATGGTGTAAAATTACCACATCTTTATTTTTCAGTGGAAGGGCATCTGGGTTGTTTCCAGGATTTAGCTATGACAAATTGTGCTGCTATAAAGATGGATGCACATATATCACTGTGGTATGAGGTTTTCAGTTCTTCTGAAAATATATCCAGGACAGGAATAGCTGGCTTGAATAGAAACTTCAATCCTAGCTTTAAAAGGAATCTCCACACCTATTTCCATAGTGATTGTACCAGTCTTCATACCCACCAACAGTGGAGAAGGATTTCTTTTGCTCCACATTTTTCATTGGCTGACTTCTTGATGTTACCCATTCTTGCTGGGATGAGATTGCATCTCACTGTTGTTTTAGTTTGCATTTCTCAAATGACCAAATAAGTTGAACATTTTTCATATATATACTTGCTGTTTGTATTTCTTCCTTTGAGAAGTGCATATTCGTTTCAGATGACCATTTTTGGAATGGATACTGAATTTGATGGCCTGAATTGTTTTTTTATTTCTTCATATGTTCTAGATAGAAGGTCTTTGTCTAAAGTCAGTTGGCTACACATTTTTTTTTTGAAGTTTGTGGATTTTCTATTTTCTCTGTTGGATATTTGCTTTGAAGTCCAGAAAATTTTGAGAAGGGATGAGATTCCAGTTGTTGATTCTTTGAAATATTTCCAAGGCAGTTTGGTTTGTGTTCATGAACTCTCTACCTAGCCCTATACCTTTAAGATTTCTACCTATATTTACCCCCAGAAAATTTAGTTTTTCTGTTTTAATATTTAAATCTTTGATTCATTTTGACTGTAGCTTTGTGCATGGTGATAGATATGGGTCTAGTTTTAGCTTGTAATGAGTATTTTTACCCCCTTTATCAAAGATAAGGTGACTGAGTATTTTTCCAGTTGTGGTTGCAACTTGTAATTTATTCCATTAATATTTAGGTCTGTCTCTATGCAAGTACCATACTGATTTTATCACAGTAGCTTTGTACTATAATTTAAGGTCAGGGATTGTGATACCTTCTGTGCTTCCTTTGTTCCCAGGATTGTTTTTGATGTTCTGGGTCTCTTCTTGTTTCAAATGAATTTGAGGAAAATTTTCTCTAGCTCTGTGAGATATACTAATGGCATTTTAATCAGAATTGTGTTGAATCTGTATAATAAGTTTGGGAGTATGGTGATTTTAGTAATGTTGGTTCTTCCTTCCCAGGAGCATGGAATATTTTTCCATTTTCTGAAATCCTCTTCAATCTCTTTTTTCAGAGTATGATAATTCTTACTGTATAAAACTTTTACTTCCTTTGTGCAGATTGATTACTAAATATTTCATTTATTGGGGTATTATTGCAAAAGGCATGCTTTCCCTAGTTTCTCCTCAGTGTGCTTATTATTTTGGGGTGTTAACTTTGTATTCTGATACTTTGGTGAATTTGGTGATTAAATCAACAAGACTCTTGTTGGTGTTTGCGGTCTTCTATGTAGAGTATCATGTCATCTGCAAACAATAATAGTTTCACTTCTACTTTTCCCAGTTTATTCCTTTTATTTTCTCTCTTGTCTAATTGTCTGGCTAATGTTTCCAGAACTATATTGAATAGGAGTGGAGACAGTGGACAAGGATTTCACGTTTTTCAGGGGCAGAGGCTGGGGGTATGATCCTTGGGCCTGCTGTGCCGTGGGGCATGCTGAGACAGCAATTCAGAGTGGATGTGGTAGTGCACTCCTGTAATCCAAGCTCTTGGGGGGCTGTAAGCAGGCGGATCACTATGAGTCCGACCTAGTAGTGAGACTCTGAACATTCTATAGACCCTTCCCTAAAATACTACTACTACTACTACTACTACTACTACTACTACTAATAATAATAATAATAATAAAATTTCAAGTTTCATTGCACTGTGGTCAGATAGTATACATGAGATGATTCATTGCATTCTTTTGCAAGTACTTTATTGAGGATTTTCGCATCTGTGTTCATTGTAGAGATTGGCCTGTAATTCTCTTTTATTTAATTTTTTTGTGCATGCATAAAATTTTTTTTGTTCTTGTCTCTCATTTTCTTTTATTACCTTTTAATAAAATTTAAGGAGTATACCAATAATTGATATGACATTAGAAACAGTACACATTTAGTAGACCAAAATGACAGGTATTTCAAGCATGGTGTTAGTATTACACATTGCTGTCCTCATTGTAATTGCTTAGTTCACAGAAATCAACATATAGAGCTAGTCAGGATGAGAATTATACTCACTAGCTGCTATTTTCAAAAACCTGAGCGATGTTCTTAGGATCATTGCCTTATTCATCTTGTATATATAAATGTATGGTTTTACACCTTATTTCCTAAGTTTTCTCCTTTCTCTCTCTTTGTTATTTAATACTTAAGTTCTCTTTCTTTCTATTTAACTGTGTTATACCTATCGATTTTTATTTCTTCTTTTGAGTTCTTACACTAGGGAGACTATACAATATTTACACATGTGGGTCTGATTTATTTCACTTATGAAAATAGCTTCAAGTTGAATCAATTTACATCTGAAGTTTTTTTTAAAATAGGTGAGTAATACTTGATTGTATAAAAACACCACATCTTTTTCATCCATTCCTCAGATGATGGGCATTTTGGTTGTTTCCAAAAATTTACTATCACAAATAGTCAATAGTTTCCAGGAAAGTTAGTGTTTCTGTTTTAATGTTTAGATCTTTAATCCATTTTGACTTTAGTGCATGGTGATACACCCGGGTCAAGTTTTAGTTTTGGCATATAAAGAGCCAGTTTTTCCAGTACTATTTTTTAAAGAGGATGTCTTTCTTCCATTTAACATGTTTGGCCCCTTTGTGAAAGATAAGAGCCAGACCAATAGTTCAGTGCATTGAAGTGCCTGCAAGCAGACACAGGGGCTGGGGTTTCAATCCTCAGGGCCTGCTGTGCTGGCTCTGCACCTAGGGCTCACTATGACTGGAAATGGTGGCACATGCCTGTAATCCCAGCTCTTGGGAGGTTGTAAGCAGGAGAATCACTATGAGTCTGATCTAGTAGTGAGACCCTGATCACCCTGTAGACCTTTTCCTAAAATAAATAAATAAATAAATAAATAATGTAAAAAAGAAAGACAAGATGGCTTTGTGTATTTGTAGTTGTATCTGTATCTTTTAATCTATTCAATTGATCCTCAGGTCTATTTTTTTTCCAATACCATGCTGATTTTATCACAGTAGATTTGTAGTATAATTTCAAGTCAGGGATTGTAATGCCTTCTGCCTTTTCTTTGTTGCCGAGGACTGCTTTTGCTATTCTAGGTCTTTTCTGGTTCCAAATAAATTTTAGGAATGATTTATCTAGCTCTGTGAGGTATGTTGGTGGTAGTTCTGTAGGGATTGCATTAAATCTGTATAAGAATTTTGAGAGTATGGCCATTTTCATAATGTTGGTTCTTCCTATCCAGGAGTAGGGAATATCTTTCTATTTTCTGAAATCCTCTATGGTCTCTTTTTTTTCCAGAGTACTGTAATTTTCATTGAATAGTTCTTTTACTTCTTTGGTTAGATTAATTCCTAAATATTTCATTTTTCATGGTGCTCTTGTAAAGGGTATTGTTTTTATAATTTCTCTCTCAGTGTGTTTGTTATATGTGTAAAGAAATGCTATTGACTTTTGGGTATTGAATTTGGAACCTGCTATGCTACTGAATTTGTGTATTAATTCTAGTAGCTTCTTGGTGGAGTTTTTTGGTGGAAGGATTTGGAGTTTCCAAGTGGAAGGATTCTTTATTTATTTATTTATTTATTTTTTGCTGGCTCAGCCTGCATTAAGGGCAAGTCTGGTGCAGCATGTGGAGTTGGGGAGTGAACCGTGGTCCCCTTTGCTTTAATGAGTTTGTCCCAGCAGTCACCTTAAAAAACTGAGCTAACCAGCAACCCCCGCCCCCGCAAACTTGAGAAGGATTCATCTTCTTTGTTTGGAGGGGTCTTCCAAGTATAGTGTCATGTCATCTGCAAATAATGATTGTTTAATTTTTTTTTACCTATTCTATTTCCTTTTATTTCTCTCTCTTGTCTAATGGATCCAGCTAATCATTCTATAACTATATTGAATAGGAATGGTGATAGAGGACATTCTCATCTTATACCTGACCTGAGAGAAAAAGATTTATACTTTTCCCTATTTAGAATTATATTATCAGTTGGATTGTCATAGATGTCTTTTATCAGATTGAGGTAGAAGCCATCTACTCCAATTTTCTGTTGGACATCAATCATGAATGAGTGTTGGACTTTGTCAAAAGCGTTTTCTGCATCGATTGAGATGATCATGTGGTTTTTGTATTTGGCTCTATTGATATAATGTATTGCACTTATAGATTTTAATACATTGAACCATCCTTGCATCCCTGGGATGAATCTTACCTGGTCATGGTGTATAATCTTTTTAATGATTTGCTGTATTTTAATTGCTAGGATTTTATTGAGGATATTTGCATCTATGTTCATGAGTGAGATTGGCTTTTAGTTCTCCTCTTTAGTTGAATCTTTCTCTGATTTTGGTTTCATATGATTCTTGCCTCCAGGAATGATTTTGGGAGTATTTATTCCTTTTCAATTTCATTGAAGAGTTTGAGGAGTGTTGTGACTGTATTTTCTGTAATTTTTTTGTAGAATTCAAGTGTAAATTTATCATGACCTGGGTTTTTCTTTGTCTTTGTCTTTGTTTTATTACATTTTCAATTTCATTAGCTGATACTGGGTTATTGAGATTTGTTATATTTTCTTGATTCAATTTTGGTAATTTGTA
>NW_004524717.1:6202356-6203496 GCF_000260255.1 Octodon degus
GTTATTAGATTTTTCATGTCAATTAAGATTTGTCTCATATAATTGGGCCCTTTCGTGTTTGGTGCATACATATTCATGACTATTCCTTCTTTGTCTTTTTTCTCCCTGACCAGTATGCAGTGACCTTCTTTATTTCATTTGGTCATTCTTGGTATGAAGTTCAGACTATCTGAGAACAGGATTGCTACCCCTGCTTTTTTTCTGAGGTGCTGGGGCATGTAATCTTGTTTTCCACCCTTTGACTTTCAGCCTATGAATTTCTTTATGGTTTAAGTATGTTTCTTGTAAACAGCATATTGTTGGATTTTGTTGCATAATCCACTCTGCCACTCTACTTTTTTAATTGGTGAATTGAGTCCATTTACATTTATGTTTATAACTGGGATGCATTGACTTATGTTTCATATGTCATTTTATTTCTGTTGGTTACCTATTTTCTCCTATGTTTAAATGTTTGTCCTATTTGGTGGGCTCTTTCTATTCTCATCTGTGCAGTTGTGATTGTTTTGATCACTGTCTAGAGCAAGCTTTAGTAGTCTGTGTGGGGTTGGCTTTGTCATCATGGAATTCCTTATTTGCTCTTTGTCATGAAAGTATTTCACTTTTCCATCAAAGTTGAAAGAGAGTTTTGCAGGGTATAGTAGTCTGGGCTGGAATTTGTTTTCATAGAGGACTTGAAGTACTTTGTTCTATGCTTTTCTTGACTTTATTGTTTGTGAAGAGAAATCAGCCATTATTCTGACAGGTTTTCCTTTAAATGTTATCTCTTTCTTTTCTCTAGTGGCTTTTAGTATACTGTTCATGTGCTGAATTTCTGGGATCTTAATTAGTATGTCTGGGTGTGGTTTTAACTGAGTTGATGTTATTTGAAGTTCTATATGCTTCAGTTATCTGAATGTCTTATTGTTTCCCCATACTTAGGAAGTTTTCCACTATTACTTCTCCCCATATTCTTTTTATATCATTTTTATTGACTCCCTCTTTTTCATTGAAGCCTATTAATCTTTCTTTCCATAATTTTATTGAGAAATAAATAGCAATGAGACAGTTTCAAACCAAATTGGTAGGACAGTTTCAATTATTAACACATTGCATACATTCTTCCTAGTGGTTAATTGCTGTAAAGGATGCAGACATGAT
>NW_004524717.1:6204896-6205361 GCF_000260255.1 Octodon degus
CTTTAATTTTGAGATTATTTCTGTCTTTTATTATTTTATTGAGAAACAAATAGCAATGAGACAGTTTCAGAACACGGTAGTATGATATATCCTTCATTTATATCCCTCTTTTTTCCTTAGTTTTGTCAGAGATGGGTATTTCATTGCCATTAAAATATTGTAGGTGCTTGAATTCAGCAAAATAGTTCAATGTAGTTCAGTAGTCTATAATAGTAGTGGGTTATCCACAGGACTGGCAATGTCAGAAGTTGTTGACTTGACCGTTTTATAACTCAGCATATTAGTATTAATATTGCTTTGCTTTTTATGAGGTTATTTAGGGGCTTATCAGTTTTATTTAATCTTTCAAGGAACCAGATATTTTTTTAGAACCAGCTTTTTGATTCTTTAATTCTTTGAACTATTTTTTTCATCTCAATTGAATTAATTTCTGCTCTAATCTATATTTCTTGCTGTCTTTGGGCT
>NW_004524717.1:6207724-6210780 GCF_000260255.1 Octodon degus
CTATGATATGATGTTTTCAGATCCTCTGGGAAAATTCCCAGTAGAGGAATAGCTGGTTTAAAGGGAATTTCCAGACCAAGTTTTCTAAGGAGTCTCCATACTGATTTCCATAACAGTTGCACCAGTCTACACTCCCATGGTTTTTTCTTTTTGTTGTTGTTCATTTCTAGTTTCATTGCGCTGTGGTTAGATAATATGCATGGGAGAGTTTCTGTTTTCTTGTATATACTTAAGCATGACCTATGGACCAGTATGTTGTATATTTTAGAAAATGACCCATGTGCAGCTGAAAAAAATATGTATTGAGCTGTGATTGGAAGGACCATGCTTTATATGTTCACTAAGTCCGTTTGTTTCAAGCTCTGGTTCAGTTCTGCTATTTCTTTGCTATTTTTTTTGTCTGGTTGACCTATCTTTTTGGGATAAGGGGGTGTTAAGGTCTCCTGTTAAGATTGTGGTATTGGTTATTAGATTTTTCATGTCATTAAGATTTGTCTTATAATAGTTGGGTACTTCCATGTTTGGTGCATACATATTTATGACTGTTACCTCTTCCTCTTGAATTTTTTCTCTGAACAAGTATATAGTAGCCTTCTTTATTTAATATGATAATTCTTGGTTTGAAGTTGAGACTGTCTGAGAATAAGATTGCTACCCCTGCTTTTTTTCTGTGGTGCTGGATTGTGTAGTGTTGTTTTCCATCCTTTTACTCTCATCCTATGAATTTCTTTATGAATTAATTGTGTTTCTTGTATATAGAATATTGTTGGATCGTGTTTCATAATCCACTTTGTCAGTTTATTTCTTTTAATTGGTGAATCGAGTCCATTTGAATTGATGGTTATAATTGATACGTATTAACTTACAATCGACACGTTATTTACCTGCTGATGTTTACTCCTTTTTCTCCTGTGTTTAATTTTATGACATATTTAGTGGGTTCTTTCTATTCTCATTCATGGTGATCTAATCATTTTGGTCTCTCTCTACAATATCTTTTAGTTGTATGTGTAGGGTTGGCTTTGTCATCACGAAATTCTTTAGTTGTTTGTCATGGATATATTTTACTTCTCTATCAAACTTGAAAGAGATTTTTTCACAGTGTAGTAGTCTGGGCTGGAATTTGTTTTCATAGAGGACTTGAAGTACTATGCTTCATGTTCTTCTTGCCTTCATTTTTTGTGAAGTCTGCCATAATTCTGATGGGTTTTCCTTTAAATGTGATCTGTTTCTTTTCTCTACCAGCTTTCAGTATATTGTCCTTGAGCTGGATTTCTAGGATGTTGATTATTACATGTCTCAGTGTGTTTTTAATTGGGTTCATGTTTTTTTGGAATTCTGTATGCTTTGGTTGCCTGAATGTCAGATTGTTTCTCCATACTTGGGAAGTTTTATGCTATTACTTCTGCTTCTGCCCATATTATTTTTATATCATTTGTGTTGATTCCTTTGTCATTGATGCCTATTAGTCTCATGTTGTTCATCTTTGCATCATCTTGCAGGGGATGAATTATTTTTTTCCTGCATCCTAGTCTTTTTTTTTTTTCCGGAAACCGGGATTGAACTCAGGCCTTTGTGTTTGCCAGAGAAGCGCTTATTCTACTGAGCGATCTCCCTGGCCCCCTAGTCATTTTAAAGAGATCTTTTCTTACATTTTTCACTAGCTGCAATGGCATCTTCAAGATCTAAAACTCTATCTTCACTTTCACTCAAATGGCTTTGCAAGCTCATGACTGTGATTTTAAGTTCCTCTATATCTCTTTGATTCTGCTTCACACTATCTATTTATTTCCTGTAGTGCTCATTTAAAGTATCCATCATTTTTCTAATCTCCTCTCTTTTTTTATCAGCGTCTTCTTGAGAAGCAATTATTAATTCTTTTACTACAGTAATTATTTCTGATCTGATTTCCTGTATGTTTCTTCATTTGATTCTTTCTTCAGATAACATTAATTGAGAAATTTCTTTTTTTATTTCAGAGATTACTTCTGATCTGAATTCCTCTATACCTTTCTGCAGTTGTTTCTTCAGATGCTATTGATTCAGACATTTCAGCTGTGATTCCCAATTTCTTCTGTGTTATTATCCTCTGCACTTGTTCTGGGTGGGCTTGGGGACTTAGATTGCATTTTCTCCTTCTCTTTTTCATTTTATTTATTTATCTTTTTCATTTTGTATAGCACTGTCCTCTGACCTTTTTGTAGAGCTTTGGGGGCAGTTATAACCTTAGCACCCACTGAAATTCTGGTGCATATCTAGTAAGTCTGAGTTCATCCTGTTGTGCCTGGCTTGGGTCTGGCTGCTATGCTGAGCTCCTTCCTGCTTCAGATCTTGTTGTGCCCCTCTGGCCAGATATTCTTCTCCTGTACTAGTTGGGTAGTTCTGGCCCCTAATCTGTCTGCAAGGACTTCAGCTGCAGAGTTTTATCCCAGAACTGTATGCCAGTCCTCAGCTGGGTCTGGAGAAGTCCAGGGGGCACAGGAGAGCATTAATCCTCTCCCACATGCTTGTAGGGCCAGGCTTGGCCTGGGTCTTGAGCAGTCCGGAGAGTGCAATGGAAGTTCTCATTGATGCATAGGACTTGTCCTGGCTCCGGAGGGTTGGTGGGTCCTGAGAGTGCTACAGAAGGTCTCACTTATGCAGCGGGCCTGGGTTGGGTCCTGAGAGGTCCAGCAGGTGCTGGCTTTGCTTTTTATACTTTGTGTTTATACTTTTCTGTTGGATGGTTAAGATGAAGATAAAGCAAGACCTATATAACAAAAAAAAAAAAAAATAACTCCTGTGTGTGACAAGGTCAGTGAAATTCCCTCAGGATTTACCCTGAAACTCTGTACAGCAGTTTGTAGATCCTTTGTCAGTGTCAGCCATGTGGATGAGTCACAGCCATTGCTTGACTAATTTGCTCTGTGTGAAAGCCTGAGAGAATGTTTTCTCTCTAGGTCAGTCTTCCTAGGTGAATTATACCTCATCGATCATTTTCTTTTGTGGTCCCACTATTTCACAAATTATTTCTGATCTTATTTCCTCTATACCTTTCTGCAGTTGTTTCTCTTCTT
>NW_004524717.1:6211301-6212229 GCF_000260255.1 Octodon degus
TCCTCTTCCTCTTCCTCCTCCTCCTCTTCTTCTTCTTCCTCTTCCTCTTCTTCATTGACAAACTTTTTATAACTAATGGGTTTGTATTTTGGACCATAAGAGCATGCATTATGACTGCATAGCTAAGTGGATATTAAATTTGGAATTTGTATTTAAATCAATTCCCACCTGCACACACTGGATCCAGAGATCACAGTTCTCCTGCATCCCACAGGCCACTTAGAGTCAACCTAAGTTTTTCAAAGTTTGGACAGGCACAAGAAGAAGCTCCATGCCTGTGCAGTGAGTGCTAAGGAAGGTCAGAACTTTTCAGCCCCACAGGCTGCCCAGTGTTTTCCATAGTTCTTAAATGTTGCCAGAAAAATTCCACGCCTTCGAGCACTGTGCCCACATATCACAGCTCTCCTGCATTCCACAAGTCACTCAAAGTTCTCCTAAGTTCTTAAAAGTTTGGCACCAGCAGAAGTGCCACACCAGTGTGCTAGGACCTAAGGAGAGTTAGAGCTTAGTATAGTCTGTCAGGCTCCCCAGGGCTGCCAAAGTTCTTAAATGGCACCAGGAAAGCTCACCACCTGTATGCACTGAGCCCACACAACACAGCTCTCCTGGTCCCTGCTCTTATCATTATAATTTCTTCCCTCATAAGAGATTTGAGTTTAATTTGTTGTTTTTCCAGAAGTTTGAGGTTCAACATTAAGTTGTTTATTTTAGTTTTTTTTTTCTTTCCTTGAAAGTTTTCTCTTAACAAGTATGTAGTGACCTTCTTTTTCTCTTGATCAGTTTTGGCTTAAAGTTTAGATTTTCTGTAAATAGAATAGCTATCCTGCTTTTTTGGGGGGTTCTTGTGGCATGGAGATCTGTTTTCCATTCTTTGAGTCTATAAATTTATTTGGGGGTTAAATGAGTTTCTTAAATGCAGCATATTGTT
>NW_004524717.1:6212511-6232003 GCF_000260255.1 Octodon degus
TTGTCTAATAAGCTTCATGTTTGTGCTTCCTTAAGAACAGTTTCTGTTTATTTCTTCTGCATATGGCCTATAATTTCTTAATTTTTCATGCTACATAGTCTTTCATTGAAAACTGGAAAATTTGAATATTCTAAGTTGTGACTTTGCAAATCAGGGTTTTCTCTTCAGCATTTGATTTTGTTGTTTGCTCTAGGTTACAGTGGTTTATCTAGTTTTCTAATTATTTTTCTAAAGTATGTGTTTTTGTTTCTGCTTTCAAGTTTGGAGGGAATGGAGCACAGTGACTAAGAATACAATTTTCAAGGCCTGTAATAGGGAGATAGTTTTAGATTTTTCATTCAGTTTCATTCTCACAACAAAAATTTCATAATGAGCACCATTATTTTCATTTTATAGATGAGGAAACTGGAACATATATTGGATAATTCATTGCACACATCTAAATGAAATTTCCATCTAGCTTTGTTTGACTTTAAGCCCTAGTGTTTGTGCTACATTTATTTATTTATTTATTTATTTATTTTAAAGTTTCATAGTGTGAGAGAAGCCTGTTTGGTTTGAGTTGTCAGGAAAATTGGAAAGATGGTGAGGAAAAACAATCTTTTGCTGTGATTTTTCACATTATTTTATCTCCTTGAGGACAATGTTGAATTCCATAGAACTGAGCTCTGAGATAAGATGGATCAGGGTGACCTTATAAGGGACTTCCTCATTTAACCTATGCAGGGAAAAGAGGCAGAAGGATGAAGAAGGGTGGTGTTCTGGTATATTCCAGGAAATGCTTTGTTGAATCCCCAAGGTGGGTCAAATAGAAACAAGACCTTCTGTTTAGAAAGGAGGGAAGCCAAGTTCTCTCAGACAGGCCATACAGATCTTCAGTTCATAATTTTCCACTCATTCTTCCCTTGGGAAAGAGTTTGTTTGTTGGAATATATGCAATGAGCAGAGAACTTTCATGAAGCTCCTTTCCCTCGGAGGTTTAATTGTTTGAGACAGTGAGCAGAGGTGTGGAAAAGGTCGTGTCTCAAAGGACTTGTGAAAATAGAAGCAATGTTCCTTTGTCACAGATGCGGAGATAATGGTGGGTGGGAGTGAGGGATAGCAGGGAATAAAATCTCTGAGTCAGGCATTACACTTGGCCCAGAAAAGGGTCTTGTGGGTAGGTGAGAAGCTCTGTGCTTCCTCCCAATGAGGAGGTACACCCACCCCATCCCACCCCAGTCTATCTCTCTCCAACTTAGTTCTTCTTTACTATGTAGGATAGATGAGCTGTCTGTGTTTTAATTATTGGTTCTGAAAGGCTTTTCCTTAATCCCTAAATGTTTTGTCAGAGTTTTAGATGGAGTTCCCCCTTTCAAGTTTTCCTGTGGTTCTTCTTACCATGTATTTTATCCAACCTTGACGTACTTCAACTTTTACAAGTCCTCATGAAAGGCATAGGTTACCTCCTGTCTCTACACATGGAGTATGCCCACACCTTCAAAAGCTCCTATTTTTATAACATAGAAAGATTGCATAGTACTGATCATGAGCCTTTCTCTTTTTTACAAATATCTCTTCTTTACATTTCCATGACCCTCTTACTTCCTTTTCAGATCAGTTTCTTTCTTTTTTTTTTTTTTCCAGATCAGTTTCTATCAAGTAAATGGATGTGCACCAGCTTTCCTCACCAAGACTGCCTTACCGCCTTAACTTGCTGATTGGTGTAACCATTCAGGGCATGGTGAAGACTTTTCCAAGGACACAGAGCTTCTAACTGCCCTGCTGATTCCCTTACCTTACTTTATGTCATTGGCTCTGTAGTATCAGGTAACACTCCTTCTCTTTGTGTCCTGGGTCTCCCTTCTGTGTTATCATGTGCCTAATGATCCATGTTCATCCCAAAACTATCCCTGCTCTTCTGTTGCTTATTATTTCTCTTGAGATGGAGAATTCTTGCTTGGAAAACTTTGACTTTGAAAATATTGGGTTCCATATCCTAATTCTTTATTCCATGTGTAAAATTAGAAAAGATGTGAAGTGTTGTCTTGTGCAACTCAATTGTTTTGTACCTGGGGAGGCTGAGGCTCACAGAGGAAGTGACTTTCTCAGCATCACATCACAAGTTTTAGGAAAAGTGGGAAGTATTTTTTTTTCAAGTGTTTTATAAGATTGAACAAGGGCTGCAATTGCTAAAGTTCATGACTTTCTGGATCCCTCATGATGCTAGGAGAGTTATCTGTTCTTGGTTAATACTGTTTGTCTGAAAGACAGCTCAGAAACTCTGCTTCTGTCCAATTACCACATCCATCTACATTTTCCATTCTCAGAAGACAGTTGTTATCTATCTTCTTCTATTCTCATGTATTTAAAAATAATTTTATAGAGAAACAAATAGCAATGAGACAGTTTCAAAACCAATTAGTAGGATGGTTTCAATAATTAATGCATTGCATATTGTTGTCTTCCTAGTGGTTATTCATTGTGCAAGATGCAGACATGATATCCTGTCCACAAACACGTTTAGAACAAATCTCTCTATTCATTGAATTAAGAGAGTGCAGCTGTATGCCTATCCTCACTATTTTGAATATACAGATACAAAATGATTGTGTTCTTTTTTATGTTAGTTTTTCTTAAAGAATTGTCAGGACTTTGTTCTTATTGGAAAAACATGTCTGGGTGTGTCTGCTTCCATCTCTTCTATTCTGTAGTTTTCCTTCTCTCTGAGAAAGCTCTCTTGTGGGTCTGATTCCCCTGCTATCCAGTGCAGAGCTCCCCAAAAGCATTTCCAGGAGTTCTGTAGCAGTCTTTTTTTATATAGGAAGGAGCTTTTGGAAAGATTTGATCTGACAAGTACAAAAAGAACTTCCTGCCTTAAAATATTTCTTAACTCAAAACTATATATGATGTAGTTACCTGGTAAGGCTTTTTAAGGGAAAAATTGAATCTCATCTTGTAGTAAAGACTTAGATTACATTAGAGCAGAGCTTCTTTCACTAGCAAAAAATAGTTTGTCTATCAATTTGTTTAAAGTATTGGTTGAAAACTAATCAATTCATATGATAGGAGAGTAAAAAATGTCCAAGTTACTTTTCAATCATAAATTCTGGTTTCTCATGCATCATGCCTTTAAAAAAACTCCCTTCCTTTAACATTCTTCCTGCAATCACCTTTGTCCAGAGCTTAGTAAATGATGGAGACCATGGGCTTCTTAATAGCTTCCACAGGGTACTGGGCACTTGTGATGCACCAGGTATGGGGTCTGTGGGGGTATGTATTATCCTATCTAATCATCACAGTCTCTCTAAGAAGAAGTATTCTAAAATCAAGAATTATCCTAACTGTATAGATGATGAAATTGGAACTCAGAATGATTAAGGAACTTTCCTAAGTTCATTCAGTGAGTAGCCAGCTATCTTCTTCTTAGATTATCACAGCTGGTTCCTATCTTTTCCACTCTCCCTGTCCCTAAGTCATTTAGTGAAACAACTTAGTTCTGCTCTTTTTACAAAGGCCAGCAATAGACCTTATTTGTTAAGCTTTTTTGGTGTGAACCAGGCAAGTGCTTGGTGCTTCTGAAGACTTTAAATATTTTAATATGCATAATTACCTAGGAGAGCGCTTATTCTTCCTCTAATTTTACAGATGAAGTAAAAGCTCAGTGAGCAGGTATCCAAGGCCATACAAATACAATTTATTGTATTTTAGTTTTTTTTTTTTCAGAACCAGGGGTTGAACTCAGGACTTTGGGCTTGCTAGGCAGGCTCTTATTCTACTGAGCTATCTCCCTGGCCTTGAATTTTAGTAGTTTTTTTTTTTTTTTCAGGACCAGGGATTGAACTCAGGCCCTTGCACTTGCCAAGGAGTTCTTATTCCACTAAGCCATCTCCCAGCCCTGAATTTTAGTTCTTATATAAGGTTCCAGCTCCTCAGGCTGGCATTCAAGACTAGCTCTCTCACTGCTTCCCTGTGTGGAACCTGTGCCCTGCCCACTGGCCAAGCTTGACTCCTTGCCAAGCTTGCTCCTTATTGCTGTTATCATTCAAGAGCTGCTGTCACTTCTTGGGTCCCAGGAATCCTCCCCTGATTCAGCTTAGCTGATGAAAACTTCCTCCCTGGCATTCTTAAGGGCAGGGAGATTGCCCTGTGGGCACCTCTCCTGAGCATTGTGTGCTCTCTGGTGTGAGGAGGTAATAATACACAGAGATCACACAGAGACACAAGGCCTTTGTGCTTTATTAGTGTACCATCTGCTTGGGAAAATTAGAATCCACCAATAACAATGCAAACATCACCACCAGGCAAAATAACTTTAATTGAATAGCAATAGGTGAGGTATTTTCACTTTAAAAATAATACAATAAAACAATGACCTGTCCAGAACTATGTACATGAGTATCAAGTTTTCATAAATTTTAGGGCCCATGCTCCCCCATATTAGAATATTCTGATGCTCTAAAAGCCACTGGGAAATTCTTGATTAATAAGCATCTTTGCTATTATGGACACCATGGGCAGAGAGGTAAGGGGGAAGAGGATGAAGAAGGGGAGAAGAATAGAGAGGTTAAATGGGAGAGAGAGAGAGAGAGAGAGAGAGAGAGAGAGAGAGAGAGAGAGAGCCAGAGCCAGAACTGATGAGGAGCCATTTGATGGAAAGTGAAGGAGTGAAGGCCCGAAGAATTGAACAGGAGAACAGGGTCATGAGAGTGTCAGTTCCTAAAATAGAGACCTCACCTGCTTGCTCACTCTAGCTCAGTGCTCCCGACACAAGATGCTCATCCCTGAATAAATGCAGGGCCAGGATAGGCATTCTATGCAGATAGGATGGTGTGGATGTGATTACAAGTCTTGCTGGCAGAGACACTCTGAAAGACAATAGTGGACCTTGGCACAGAAATATTTTAGCATATTTTATTTAATAAGTGGAATGTTTACTTTATCACTAAATTTTCTTCAGAAATTGACTGACTGAGGGGGCCGAGGAGATGGCTCAGTGGAATCAGCACTTCCCTGGCAAGTGCAAGGGCCTGAGTTCAATCCCTGGTTCCACAAAAACAAAAAAAAAAAACAAAAACAAAAAACAAAAAAAAAAAAAAAAAAAAAGAAAGAAATTGACTGACTGAACAGGCAGACCTTGAATATCTGACCGCTGAGGTTGGCCTTGCAGCCGACATGGCCTTGTAGTCACTTGCAAGAGGCCAGACTCTGGAACATGAGCACAGGATGCCCCTATGGAAGGAAAAGCAGGGAAGTGTCAGGGCATGATCACTGCCTCTGTTCATGTTGCAAGCAGCTGCCTGAGAGGCCTAACAATAGCCTGGGGCTGATCTGAGAAGACCTGAAGGGATCAGGGTGCATGGAGAGGCAGAGGTGGCTCATCAATGCGGTCTGCCCTGCAGTCTTTTGCAGCAGCCTGGAAAGAGAGATGCTTGTCTTTCACTGCTACCCCAGGGTCACAGGTCTTGGTGGACTGGTGAGGGGAGTCCCTGTCCCTCCGCCTGGCTGCCCACCTCATGCATGTGCCCTTCCTTTCATTTCCCTTACCCTTCAATCTTGGCATCTTCTCTCTGCTTTTTTATGATGTCATTGTCCCTGTACTCTGTATTGTCTTTGTTTCTTAATTTTTCTGTCAAAATTTTTTTCTGATATTTTAACACAATCTATTTCCTTTTTATATCTTTCAAAGGTGACACTCAAATCAGTGTTAGTTTTTCATTAAAAATGAATTTATAGCCTTTACCCTTTTAAAAACATTTTAAAATTGTTATTTATTTTATGTATTTAAGAATATCAGGATACAGAACTGGGATTATAGCTCAGTGGTAGAACTCTCACCTAGCCTGGGGAAGGCCTGGGTTTTATCTCTAGCACCAAAATACAAACAAATCAATTTAGATTAACATAGCTTTATATTGTATGTTGATAATGGGTAAGACAAGTCCTTTGGATTTACTTTTTTCAGTACTGCAGATTGAACCTTGGGCCTTTGCACTAAACTACATCCCCACTTCTTTTTGTTGTTGTTGTTTATTTCGGACAAGGCCCAGGTGCTTACTTGTCAAGGGTAGGCTCAAGCTTGTGATTCTACTGCCTCATCCTCCCACGTGCTGGGCTCACAGGTATGTATCACTAAGCCTTTGTCCTAGATTTTGTTTTTTTCCCCAAAATTATTTTGGTTATTTAATAGATATTATATAAGTAACTAGAATGTGTTGTGCATAGATGTTGATTCTTGCCTTTTCAATTTCCATGAAAAATATTAGGTAATGCTTCAACTTTGCATTCAGATGTTTATTTAACTAAGTTCTTGTTTAATAAAGGTTAGAATTCCAAAGGTGAAGTATTGTGCATCTAAAGACATTTCTCCTCCAATCTCAGTAATCTGATTTTTCTGATATTTTCCTTTGAGGCAGTATTGTTAGTTTTTTATATTTTATTTCAGAAAAGATGTTTGTGGATATATGTAAATATATATACACTTTTCCTTTTTACAAATATAAGCAAAATATAATATTGTATAATGTTACATGCTATATTATGAGATATTATGATTCAGGACAGTAATATTCTTTTTCCTGCTTTTTCCTTATACCCAGGATTGAATTCAGGGTCTTATTACTTGAAAAGCAAGTACTATACCACTGAGTCACAAGTTCAGACCAGTATAATGATTTGATTATATAATATAATGTAATAAATGGTCTGTACCACCACACTCAGCTCACATTTTTTTAAAAAAAATGTATTTAGTACAGGGTCTGCAGGGTTTCATTACACAGATCAGACTTGTAGTGATCCTCCTGTTTTCAGCCTCCCAAGTGCTGGGTTTACAGGTGTGTGCCACCATGCTCAGTCTTTGTCTTAATGTGCCCCAGGGGCAAGGCCGGCATGGCATGTAGAGGTGAGGATTGAACTCTGGTCCCTGTGTCTGCCTAAGCAGGTGCTTTAATCTGCTGCGCTATCTGGCTGGCCCTCTCACATTGTTATACTTTTAAAAATGGTATAACTCAGAGGAAGTTCTATATCAACACCTCAGAAGCAGCACCATTACATTTCTTATTTGCATTATTACATTGTTCATCCAACCTATTTTTTATTGATAAATATTTCCATTGTAGACAACTTTCTTTCTACCATAAACAAATGTATTTCTTGTCTGTAAATCACTTTTGTGTATGTGTAAATATATCTTAAGATGCTGGATATATTGGTGCACATCTATAATCCTAACACTCAAGAGGCTGAGGCAGGAGGTTCACTGGGAGCTCGAGGTCAGACTAGGCTACATAGTGAGACTCTGTCTCAAAAAACAAAAACAAAACAAAACAAACAAACATAAAAACAAACAAAAAACAGGCTGCACACCTATAACCTCAGCTCTTGGGAGGCTGAAGCAGGAGGACTGCAGTGAGTTTGAGGCCAGCCTGGGTACATAGCGAGTTCATGGCCAGCCTGAATTACATAGTGAGACTTTCTCTCAAAACAAACAAACAAACAAACAATATCTGTAGGGTGAATTATTTGAAATAGAAGCACTCAAAAAGGCAATTTTATTTTTGAAAGATCTCTTTGTCCTCTGATTGCTGCTGCTTTCTGTAGCATCCTCTTCTTATTTGTTTATATCTCTTCTCTCATTCATGTTACTAAGAATTCTCTTTAAAACATTTTGTTTCCCTGAAGAGTCTCCTTCTTTTAATCCATGTTGCTTTGGTCATTTTTCTTCTCTTGAAGAAATGTTTGGATGTCTGTGGACCCTTGGTTTTCTACTCACATTCGTGTTGGGTACCCACTTGCCTTAAGGATGTGGGTAGTTCATGGTAATTTTGGCTTTACTTTGAGTGATATGGATTTTTTAACTTTCAACATTACTATCTTTAGACGTTGTCTGGGACCAAATCCTGGTTGGGTGAGGAGAAGATTTCTAATTTCCTGCCAACAGGGAACCATCTGAGTCTGGAAGCTAGGGATATCAGGCACCCTGTCTTCTGTACAGTTCATGTTCACAGACCCCTCCTTTCCCTGGGCCTCCCAGACCTGAAACTCTTGGTTTCACCTGCCCTGAGAATTAGTCTTGTGCTTTCAACCATAATGTGGGAGGGAAAGGCTCATCCTTATGTTTTTTTAGTACATTTCCAAGCAATTTCTTTTGAAGATTTTTTTTTTTTTGGTTGTACTGGGGATTGAACTCAGGACCTTATGCTTGCCAGGCAAGTGCTTATTCTGAGCTATCTCCCTGGCCCCAAAATTTCCTCTTTTTTCTTTCTTTCTTTCTTTCTTTCTTTCTTTCTTTCTTTCTTTCTTTCTTTCTTCCTTCCTTCCTTCCTTCCTTCCTTCCTTCCTTCCTTCCTTCCTTCCTTCTTCTCTTCCTTTCTTCTTTCTTTCTCTTTGTATTTTAGGGAAGGTTCTACAGAGTGTTCAGGGTCTCACTAGAACACTCTAGATTGGACTTGTAGTGATCCACCTGTTTACAGCCTCCCAAGATCTGGGAATACAGGTGCAGGCACCATGCCCAGTCTCAATTGCATCTCAATATGCCCCAGGGGCAGGGCTGCCATGGCAGACCCAGGAATCAAACTCTAGGCCCCTGTGCCTGCTTGCAGGCACTTTAATCTGCTAAGCTATTTGGCTGGTATTTTTTTTATTTTTTAATTTAAAGAAAATAAAAAAGAAGAAAGAAAGAAAGAGAAAAAAAGAAAGGAAGGATATAGAATTTCTCTAAACAAAATGATAGGAGTTCAACAATGGTTTTTATATTACATATTGTTGTCTTCAAATTAGTTGTTCAGGCTACCAAGGTTCCATGACCTCAACTTCTGATTTTGTGGCTACTGTTCTATTACTGTGGTTTCTGTTGCCAGTTTAGAACTCAGCCTTCTTAGATTTTCAGATCAGTAAATACCCACCTAGCTGCCTACAGTGTCCTAAAAGTGTTCTTGATGGCACTTGATGTACTGTGATGTGTTCGTTTGTTCTCATTGTATCTGGTTACTCTCCTTCTGGTCAGGTTTTGCCACTGCAAAGAACAACTAATCATACATTTTAACCTGGAACTGGAGCTCTTGAGAACCTAAGCCTGTAGGGTAACTGTTAGTAATCCTCAGGCTACTGGGAGGGAAAACCAAAGGGCTATGCTTAAAGCAAATAATCTCTTTCCCTGCCACAAAAGCAGAATTCTTCCTGCCTGTATGATTGGTCTATGTGATTTTTTTTTCTTTATTTCCTTTTTGCCTTTGGAATAAACCAGGTCCCAGGACATTTCTTGAATGTGCATCTGCTTCTACTGTTGTAAAGTAGAAACCAGATTTTCCCTTCTCTTTGGTGGGGGTGCCTTTGGGTTTATGCCTGGAGGTCCTATTTTTTGTTTGTTTTGTTTGTTTTCTCTTTTACTGCTGCCCAGTTACCACTTCCACTGTACCTTGGAATACTTTCCATGCTCACCTTTCAATACACCAACGTTGTCCAGCCAGGAACATATGTCTGCTCTCAGTCTTTCTGATTGTGAGGAACTTCTGAGAGATTTTAACCTCTGTACTTCCATTATTGAAGGATAATTATTTTGTTGGGATTTTAATTCTGATTACATGGTTTTAATAGATTAATTTTGAGAAGAAATTTCATCCTTACACTGTTGAGCCTTTATCAAAGAACATGCACAGATTTATTCAGCACTTTTAAGATGATTTTTGGTAAAATTTTATGAATTTTAGCATTAAGGTTCTTTCTTACAGACTATATAGTTTATGTTACAATTGTCAATAAGATATTCTTTTTAAAACAATTTTAAGCCTTTATTTCAAATTTCAAAATTTTTTACATAAGATTTATAAATATAGTTACTTATTAAATAGAAATCACTTTCTTATTCTTCAAGTTTTACACTTCAATACTATATGTTTATAGTATATACTAATCACTTTCCTCATGGAAAGTTGGTGCCTGTCCATAAAATGTCTTTATTCTTTTTTTAAAATGTCCTTTCCCTCCTCTTAGACCCTTTCGTCACCTTCTTTTGGTGCCCTTCCTCTTTGCAAAAGATCTATCTACCTACTCATATTATCTGTCTTTTATTTTGTGCTTTGTTTACATTTTGGGTTTCTTACATAACAGAGACCAAGAGGCTTGGATGTCTGGTATGTTCCATTTAACATTGTCTCAAGATATTTAATTCTTCTCTATGGCAAAGTAGTATTCCATTATGTATAAATACTACACTTCCTTTACCCATACATCTTAAACAAATATGCCTCTTCAAGGGTTTAGCTACATAAACCGTGCTGCCCTAACATGGGTATGCATGTATCAATGTACTATGATGTGTTCAACCCTTTTGAGAACACAGAAGGGGAAGAGCTGGTTCGATAATATCTTGTCATAGTTTCTTCCAGCCTTTAGAAAATACTTAAGAATACTAAGTAAACTTTTTTCTATTATTAAAATGTCATTGATATCCCATTGACAAAATACTGGTTTACTATGTGACTAAACATAGCAGATTGACCTAGTTATGTATGTTGGATATCGAGTTTATGTTGGGTACCTCTAGTTTTTCACTTTCTGGGCATCTTAAAAACACTTCAATCTTTCATATCTGAAAAAAGCTCTCTGTCTCAGTTTTCTCATCTGTGTAATGAGGCAATTATCATCCCTTTCTTTCAGGGTAGTTATAAGAATTAACTGTGAGGATGTACTAATGTGCTCAACACTAGGCTTGGCACATAAAGAAGTATTTCAGTAATGACAGCTGTATTCAACTCTGCATCAATACAAATTGATTTTGCTCTCACTTACGCTCTTTCCTAAAATCTTATAATATACAGCAGTATTGTTGTTTCAATTTAGGGCAAGAAAATAAGTTCAGAAAGGTTATGCCGAGCAGTAAGTTTACACAATGGATAATTTGTGCTTTTTAATTACTTTTCTCCAAAAAGGAAAATCCTTACGTGAGGCTGCTCACCTAGAAGCAACCATGAGGGCCAGAGAATAAACCAATTTCTATCAGAGGCAGAAACATCTCCCACATTAGCATAAACACCTTAAAAATTGATTTCTCTGCTATGTATAGAAGCTAGTCATGTATGTTGGCACATACCTATAATCTCAGCTAATCGGGGTTGTGGCAAGAAGATTGCAAATCTAAGGTCAGCCTGGGAAATTTAGCAAGACCTGTCTTGAAATGAAATTTAAAGAGCTGAGGATGTAGCACTCCCTAAGGTTCAATCCTCAGTACAAAAAAACCCAAAAAAACAAAAAACAACAACAACAACAAAAAAAAAAAACCTTGGAGTTTCACAACCATCAGCTGCATTCATTAGAGATACTTTTTTTTTCCTCTAAAGAGCTCATATATTTTATTCTAAACCAAGTCAAAGAGGGTGATATTTTTTGGGCAAAGTCGTAATGTCCTCAAATTGAAGATGCTAAATTTGAACCTCCTGCTTCCAGCTCTGTTTCTCTCCAGTGCATCCCACACAGGAGTAATGGCCTGGGCAGCGAACCAGACCCTCATCTCGCACTTCATCCTGCTGGGCCTCTTTACCCACTCGCCGCTGCACATCTTCTTCTTCTCCATCATCATGGCCATGTTTCTGGTGGCCTTCTGTGGAAACGGGCTCATGATCCTCCTCATCAGGATGGATTCCCGCCTGCACAGCCCCATGTACTTCTTCCTCAGCTGGCTCTCTCTCATGGACCTCATGCTCATCTCCACCATCGTGCCGCGGATGGCAGCCGACTTCCTCCTGGGCGGTGGCTCCATCTCCTTCACAGGCTGTGGACTACAGATCCTCTTCTTCCTCACCCTGCTAGGGGATGAATGCTTCCTGCTGGCCTTCATGGCCTATGACCGCTATGTGGCCATTAGCAACCCGCTGCGATACTCAGCAGTCATGAGTCCCCGCGCCTGCCAGCTCATGGTGGCAGGGTCCTGGTTGTTCGGACTGGTCGATGGGTTGATCCAGGCTGTCTTCACTCTGCGATTCCCCTACTGCGGCTCACAGGAGATTGACCATTTTTTCTGTGAGGTCCCCGCAGTGCTCAAACTAGCCTGTGCCGACACCTCCCTGTATGAGTCCATGATCTACGTGTGCTGTGTGCTCATGCTGCTGCTGCCCTTCTCGGTCATCTCCGCCTCTTACCTGAGGATCCTGGTGGCTGTGGTCCACATGCGCTCAGCCGAAGGGCGGCAGAAGGCCTTTGCCACCTGCTCCTCGCACATGACGGTCGTCTCCCTCTTCTATGGGGCTGCCATGGTAACCTACATGCGGCCCCAGGCCTACCACTCCTCCAAGCAAGACAAGGTGGTCTCTGCCTTCTACACCATGATCACCCCCATGCTCAACCCTCTCATCTACAGTCTGAGAAACAAGGAAGTGGCCGGGGCGCTGAGGAACCTTCTGGGAAAGTGCCCCTGCGGTGGAAGGTACTAGGACAGCCTGGCAACTCCAGATGTGGGCTCTGCTACCTGGGAACCTGCAGCAGCCAATGGATTCACATTTGATTGGAACAGAAACAAATTTACCCTCCTGAGATGAACAAAGAAGCAAACCAAAGCCTTTCTGAGCCAGGCATGATGGTGCCACCTTATACTCCTCAGCATTGTGAGAGGCTGAGGCAAGAGGATCATAGATTTAAGCCCAACCCAGGCAACTTAATAACTTAACTTAGTAAGACCTTATCCCAAAATCAAAAAGTTGTAAAGGCCCTCTATTCAACCCCAAGTATAGCTCTCAGTCACAGCTTTCTGCAGGAGCTTCCTATGGATCAGGACAGCTTCTCTACAGAGGTCAATCCCATTATCAACTGATCAATCAAGGGTGTAGAGCCAGACCACCTTGCCTCGAGTTGATTCTGAAAGGTAATTCAAGTTCCACATGGGATGTGAGGCTTCTCAGAAACATTTGTCTATGCCCAGTTCTCTTCTCCTCAGCATAGCACCTGAGAGTGATTTCTAGTAAACTTGCACGTAGAGCCTGTCTCAGTCAGCTTCTGGAAGACCTGACCTATGAAACACAGAACGTCAGGGATGATGACAAATCAGAACTTGATCTATGTAGTCTGTACATGCACAGAATACATAATGTGGGGACCAAGAAGGCTGCAGTTGGGCTGTTGGTGTCAGAAAGAGCAGAAAAGTCACCTAGAGTCATTTGTGAAAGGCTTAAGGAAGGGGTTGCCAACTCAAATGTGAAAAGGTCCATGTGGGAGGTGTCAAGCAAAGGAGGTATTGGGTCAAATGGGACACTCATCCACTCAGTGCTCTGCTCTGCACAGGACAGGTAACCTGGGGGCAGGGCTGGCATGGCACACCAGGGATCAAACCCTTGTCCTTACATCTGCCTAAGAAGGCAAGGAAAGTTTCAACTTTCAACACACTACTTGAGTCAGGACCTGGAAATTAGTTGTAAAAAGAGCTATATTTTGGGAGTTTCTGTTACACAGGCATTGCTGTGAACAGTAACACCATATGGAAGAAAATAATTAGAGCAGCTGAGGCACTTACCCATTCTTCTCTGAGCATGAGGATAGCTTGCACATCACCCATCATCCAGTGCCCGCAAAGAGCCCCTACCAAGCCTAGTTAGAAGTTGCTATGCACAGAGGCCTCCAAACCCAACACCAAGCTCATAGGCCCTACACTTAGTTATAAAAATATCAATAGGGTTAAAGTTCTTCCTTTTTTCATTTATTTCTTTTTCTCCTTCCTGATCTACCCTTTTCCATTTACTCTCCCTTTTTCTTTCCTCCATCTTCTACATTCTGGCCTACTTGTCAGTAGTAATATGTTATAAAAGGGTAACTGAAAAAAAAAGGAAATTATTGAATCAAGTTTCAATGCACATGATTTGTATATGGCAGGGTCTGTTGATGTTAATGTAACTAGTAGGCATTCTGTCCTTGAAACATAGCAACCAGGTCTGACCCCCAACCAAAGGAATATTTAAATATTCCAACCAAAGGAATATTTAAATATCCCAACCAAAGGAATATTTAAATATTCCAACCAAAGGAAAGATTAAATTGCTAGGAAGCAGACAAAAACCAAAGAGACAAAAAAAAAAAATTCCTTCTCAGCTTTTTAGGGGACCTGCCAGTTAGCTCAGTTGTTCAAGTGCCTGCTTATGCAAATACAGTCAGTCAGGCACAGGATACTGTGGCTCAATCCCCAGATTCTCATGCCTTACCAGACCTGAGCCAGTTCCCCGAAAAAATCCTTCTCAAAACTAAAGAGAGTCTCCCCTCTCCGAAAAATAGAACTACATTCTTGAAACTACAAATAAAAATTGAATTGTTACAACTAATGCAGCAAATCAAAACATCTGAGGTTTTCTGGGAGAGTAACAACAAAAAAATTTAGTTGGTTCCTGCCTATCTTAGTTACTTTTCTTTTGATGCTGGGACAAAATTTTCAAATTTAAAGAAGGAAAGGTTTATTCTTATTTTTATTTATTTTTTATTTTTAAGGAATAGAAAATAGTACTAGCAAAAAGTAGCATTAAAAATGATACAAGATTTCTGGGCTGGTGAGATGGCTCAGTGGTCTAAAGCACCTACTTAGAACAAGCTTAGCAAATCACAGGGACCGTGGTTCAATCCCCCAGCACCACATGCCAGCCAGCCCCGCCCCCTGGTGCGCTGAGCTGGCAACACACACACACACATACACACACACAAATAATAAATAAAATTTAAAAAAAAGAAATGATACAAGATTTCACTAAACAAAGTAATAGGAATCCAATTAGTTGTTTAGATTACCAAATATAAATGTCTAAGGTTTGTTTAAAGAAAAAAAAAAAAAACACAACAAAACAGTAACAAAGAAGTTATAAGAAATTCAAAAGAGGAAAAAAGTCAGAGTAAAAAGGAAACAATTTTAAACATTAATTGCTCCTTTCAAAAGACCAACAGAAATTGACAATGCAATTATTCAAACTATTCTGCATATATACCTAAATATATCTTCTTCCCTTTTTTCATTTGTACTTTTTCTCACCTCAGTTTTTCCTTCTTATTGTACAATTTCTTTCCCTTTCACAGCATCTGTTGTGCTTTTAGATTTTCATTACTCTTTCAGGTTCTCACACTAGCGAGATAATATATTTGCACATGTGGATCTGATTTATTTCACCTACCAACATAGTCTCTAGCTGCTTCCAATCTACAGAAGCCTCAAATTTATCTTTTTTTTAATAGCTCAATAATACTCCATTGTGTAAAAATACCATGTCTTTTTTTTATCCATTCCTCAGCTGATGGGCATTTGGATTGTTTCCAAGATTTAGGTATAACAAATTGTACTGCTATAAATGTGGGCATACATGTATCACTGTGGTAGAATGATTTCAGTTCTTTTAGAAAAATACTCAGGAGGGGAATAGCTGGCTTGAATGGTTCTTCCTTCCTAGTTGTTTGAAGAAACTCTATACTGATTTTCATAATGGTTGTACCAGCTTGCATTCCCACATAGAGTGGAGAAGGGTTCCTTTTTCCCCACAGCCTCTCCAGCATTTGTTATTGGCTAATTTCTTGATGATACTTTCTAGTGTAAGATGGTATCTCAGCATTGTTTTAATTTGCATCTTTTGAATGACCAATGATGTTGAACACTTTTTCATATATTTATTTTCCATTTGTATCTCTTCATTTGTGAAGTATATATTTATCTCAGATGCCCATTTTTGCATTGGGTCTCTGAACCACAGAGGCCTGATTTTTAAAAATTCTTTATATGGTCTAGATAGGAGTCCTTTGTCTGAAAGATAGTCTACTATAATTGTCTCCACTTCATGGGTTTTCTTTTTACTCTGTTGATGATTTCTTTTAACATGCAGAAACTTTTCAAGAAGATGAATTGTTGATTCTTTTAAGTGCTTCCTATGCAGTTTGATTCTTGTTCATGAATTGATTACCTATCCCTGTGTCCTTAAGTTTTCTACCTACTTTGTCTTTCAGAAGACTTAGTGTTTCTGTTTTAATATTTAAATCTTTGGTCCATTTTGACTGTAGTTTTGTGTATGGTGATAGGCAGGGGTCTATTTTAAGCTTCTGACATGTGTAAAGTCAGTATTTCCAACATCATTTATTAAAAATCCCTTCTTTCATTGAATGAACATGTTTGGCCCTTTTGTCAAAGATAAGGTGAGTGACTGTGCTTGTAGTTGTGGCTATATATTTTAATCTGTTCCATTGATCCTTATGTCTGTTTTTATGTGACATGCTGATTTTATCACACTAGCTTTGTAGTGCAATTTCAACTCAAGGATTGTGATGAATCCTGCCTTTCCTTTGTTACCTGGGATTTTTTTGCTATTCTGGGTCTCTTCTGGTTCCACATGAATTTTAGGAATTTTTTTCTAAGCCTGTGAGGTATACTAATGGTATTTTAATTGGAATTGTATTGAATCTATGTAACAATTTTGGGAATATGGCATTTTTCACAATGTTGGTTCTTCCTATCCAGGAGCAAAAGATATCTTCCCATTTTCTGAAATCCTCTTCAATCTCTTTTTTCAGAGTACTATAATTTTTGCAGTATAAATCTTTTATTTCCTTTATTAGACTGATTCCTAAGTGTTTCACTTTTGGGGTGCTATTGTGAAAGGCATGGTTTCCATAATTTCTTTCTTGGAGAATTCATTGTTTGTGTATAGAAATGCTATTGATTTTTGAGTGTTGACTTTGTATCCTGCTATGGTATGAAATTTGCTAATTAAATCTACAAGACTCTTAGTGGAGTTTCTGGGATCTTCTATGTACAGTATTATATCACCTGCAAATAATGATAATTTCATTTCTTCCTTTCCAATCATTATTCTTTTTATTTCTTTTTTTGTCTAATTGCTCTGGGTAATGTTTCCAGAAGTATATTAAACAAAAGTGGTGACAGTGGGCATCCTTGTCTGATCATTCTTAATTTTAAAGTGAAGGCTTTCAATTTTTGCCCATTACATATAAAGTTGGATGTTGGTTTGTTGTAGATGACTTTTATCAGAGGTAAAGATAATCTATTTCTATTTTCTGTAGAGATTTTTTTTTATCATGAATGAGTGTTGGATTTTGTTAAAAGCTTTTCCTGCATCTATTGAGATGATCATGTGAGTTTTGTCTTTCATACTGTTGATGTGGTGTATTATATTTATGGTTTTGAGTATATTAAATAACCCCTGCATTACTGGGATGAATCCTACTTGGTTGTGATGTGTCTTCTTGATGTCTCTTTAGACCCTTACTAAAAAAAATGAATAAATAAATTGAACTTGTTTAAGAAATAGACTTAGTACACCTTTACAGAGTGTTCCATCCAAGAGCATCAGAATATACATTTTTCTCAGCTGCACATGGGACATTCTCCAAAATAGATTATGTACTAGCACATAGAACATGCTTAAGTAAAAGCAAAGGAATAAAAATTTTCCCATGTGTAGTATCTGACCATAGTGCAATCAAATTGAAAATTATTGACAAAAGAAACAGCAAAGATTCTATAAGCACATAGAAACTAAATAACACCCTCCTGAGCAATCAATGGAGCACAGATGAAATTAAAGAAGAAATTAAACAATATTTACAACCAAACAAAAATGCAGGTACAACTTACTGGAACCTGTGGAATGCAATGAAAACTCCCTTACAGGGAAATTTATAGTGATAAATTCTCACAGCAGGAAAGCAGAATAAGTCCAAATAAAGTCTTATGCTGTACCTCAAACTCCTAGAAAAAGAAGAGCAAATCAAGTACAAAGCCCATAGAAGGCAGCAAATTATAAAGATCAGAGCAAAAATAAATGCAATGGAAATTGAAGAAAACACTGCAAAGAACTAATGAATTGAACAGTTAGTTCTTTGAAAGAATAAATAAAAGTGATAAACCCCTAGCCAACTTTATTTAAAAAAGAAAAGAAAAAATTCAAATTCATGCAGTGAGGGATGAAAAGGGTAAAATCATGACAGACCATATAGAAATGGAGAAGATTATCAATAGCTATTTCCAAATCTTTACTCTCACAGAATAGAAAATATAGAAGAAATGGACAGATTACTAGATACATATGAACTACCACAGCTAAATCAAGAAGATAAAACAATTAGGAATAACCCAATATCAGCCAATGAAATTGAAAATGTAATAAAAAACCTGCCAGCCCTGCTTAAAAAAAAAAAAAAAGCCCAGGTCCTGATGGATTCACAGCTGAATTCTACAGGAAATTTAGGCAGGAGCTAATGCAAACTCTTCAATGAACCTGAAAGGGAAGCAATTCTCCTAGAATCATTCAAGGAGGCAAGTATTACTCTGATACCAAACCCAGTTAAGGAACTGACCAAGAAAGAGAACTACAGGCCAATTTCCCTAATGAACATAGATGCAAAAATCATCAATAAAATTAACAATTAGGAATAACCAAATATCAGCCATGCACCACCATGCCCAGTGCTAATAGTCATCTCAGTGTGCCCTGGGGGGGGGACAGCATGGCAGGCCTGGGAATTGAACCCCAGAAGCAGCATCTGCCTAAGGAGGCATCTTAATCTGTTGATCTATTTGGCCAGCTCTCACAAGTTCGGTTTAGTTCTGTTATTTCTTTGCTCATTTTTGTCTAGTTGATCTATCTCTTTATGTCAGTGGGGTGTTAAAGTCTTCCAATACAATTACGCTATTGCTCATTAGATTTTTTTCATGTCTGTAGAAATTTGTATTATACAGCTTGGTGCTCCTACATTGGGTGCACATATATTTATAATTGTTATTTCTTCGTCTTGCAATTTTCCCCTAACAAGCATGTAGTGACCTTTTTGTCTCTCTTAATCACCTTTGGTTTGAAGCTGACATTGTCAGCAATCAGAAAGGCTACCCCTGCCTTTTTTCTGGGTTCCTATTACATGGAATATTGTTTTCCATCTTTTTACATTCAGTCTACTAATTTCTTTTTGAGTTAAATGTGTTTCTTTTATGCAGCATATTGTTGAATTTTGTTTCTTGAACCACTCTGCCAGTCTGGTTCTTTTGATTGGTGAATTTATGCCACTTACAATGATAATGATGACTGATGTGTATTAGCACATCTTTGTCATGTTGTTTTCCTACTGCAGGATCCCTGCTTTTCCCCTTTGTTTAATTGCTTGCTCTATTTGGTTGTTCTCTCCTGTTGTTGTTGAAATTGTGGTCATCTTTGTCTCTTTCTTTTTTTGAATTTTATTTGTATTTAGTACAGGGTCTACAGGGTCTCACTATACAGATTAGACTGATGGTGATCCTCCTGTTTTCAGCCTCCCAAGCATGGGGATTACAGAATTGCACCTATATACCCAGTCTCAATCGCTGTCTCCATGTGCCCCAGGGGTAGGGCAAGTATGGCAGGCTGGAGATTGAACTCTGGTCCTTGAGTCTGCCTAACCAGGCACTTTACTTTTTTATTTTTATTTTTGTTAATTTTATTGAGAAAAAAATAGTAATGAGACAGTTTCAAAACAGATTAGTGGCAGTTCTAGCCCAGGTCTGGTGAGCGTGCAGAGA
>NW_004524717.1:6240887-6242486 GCF_000260255.1 Octodon degus
CTAATGGTGTTTGTAAATAGGATCACAAGTCCGCATCTTGTACAGCAATTAACCACTAAGAAGAATATATGCAGTGTATTATTTGTTGAAACTCTACTTCTGATTTGATTTGAAAATATCTCATTGCTGTTTATCAATAAAATTTTGAAAAAAACAGATTAGTGGGACTGTTTCAGTAATTAATACATTGTGTATTGTTGTCTTTGTACTGGTTATTTATAGTACAAGCTGCAGACATGATAGTCTGTTCAAACACTATCAGTAAAAATCTTTCTTCTCATTGAATTGAGAGAAAGCAGCTGTATATTCTAACTATTTTGTATACACAGATACAAAATAGTCTTTCATTTGTATCCCGTTTTTTCTTTAGTTTTGTCAGAGATGGGTATTCCATCGCCCTTTAAATATTGTAGGTGTGTGAATTCAGCAAAACAATCCAATATAGTCCAGTAGTCCATAATAATAATGGATTATCCATAGGACTGGCAATGTCAGAAGTTGTTGATTTGAGCCTTTTACAGCTCAGCATATTGATATGGCTTTACTTTTTAGACATCATTTTTATATTTTTCTGCTGTGTAGCTAAGATCAAGAAAAAGTAAGGCCTATATAAGAAGAAATGTAACTTTTTTATCTGACAAGTTCAGTCAAATGCCCTCAGGATTTACCCTGAAACATTGCCTGATAAAAGCCATCTATGACAACCTGATGGTTAACATAATTCCAGGGAAAACTGAAATCTTTTACCCTCAGATCTGGTACAAGACAATGATGTCCTCTATCACCCCTCCTATTCAATATAGTTCTGGAATCATTAGAGTCATTAGATAAGAGAAATAAAAAGAATAAGATAGGTAAAGAAGAAGTTAAACTATTATTATTTGCGAATGACATGATACTTTACTTGAAAGGCCCAAAAACTCCACCAAGAAGCTGCTAGAATTAATACACAAATTCAGTAGCATAGCAGGATACAAAGTCAATACCTAAAAGTCCATAGCATTCCTCTGCACAGACAACAAACACACTGAGAGGGAAATTAGAGAAACAGACACTTGAATCCACTGAGCTATCTGGCTGGCCTTCTTTGTCTCTTTGTAAAATATCTGTCAGTACTCCTTATAGTGTAGGTTTGGTTGTCACAAATTTCTTCAGTTGTTTGTTGTGGAAGTATCTAATCTCTCCATTGATAGGTAGTTTTCAACCTGGGTTAAATGTTTTTTTAGAATTAATTTTATTGAGAAACAAATAGCAATGAAACAGTTTCAAAACAGTTTAGTAGGACAGTTACAACAATTAATACATTGCATATTGTCTTTGTAGTAGTTATCCATAGTACAAGATGCAGAAATGATATCCTGTCCAAGCACTATTAGTACAAATCTTTAGAAGTTTCCAGTTTTGTTACAAGCAATTTCTACTGTCCACAAATCACTAAAGCAAAAATTATTTGCCAGATTATAGCAGGAATCTTCCTTCTTCTACTTTTTAATAATATGTTCCTCATTTTCATCTGACCCTTCATTAGAATAATTTTTTCCATAATTTTATTGAGAAATAAATAGCAATGGGACAGTTTCATATCAAATTGGTAGGACA
>NW_004524717.1:6242665-6245849 GCF_000260255.1 Octodon degus
CTAACCATTTTGAATACACAGATACAAAATGGTCATTCATCCATATCCCCTTTTTTTGTTTAGTTCCATCATTTAAATATTATAGGTGTGCGAACTCAGCAAAATATTCCAAAATGGTCCAGTAGTCCATAATAGTATTGCGTTGAATGTTGTTTTCTTTCAGATCCTCCAATATCTCACTACAAGCTCTTCTGTATTTGACAGTCTGTGTTGAAACATCTGCCATGATTCTGATGGGCTTTCCATTATAGGTGATCTGTTTCTTTTAACAGTTTTTAATATTTTATTCTTTTGCTCAGTTTCTGGGATGTTGACTATTATGTGTCTGAGTGACAATTTATTTTGATTATGGCTAGTTGGAGTTCTATATGTTTCAGTTACTGCATATCAGAATTTTTCCCCATCTTGGGAATTTTTCTGGTACTCTTTCTGCAGCACTTGTTTTATGTCTTTTGTATTATCTCCGGTTGTTTCATTGATACCTGTTAGTCTTATATTATTTTTCTTTGCATCATCTTGTAGCTGTTAAATTGTTATTTCCTGGTTTCTTATTATTTTTAAGAGATTTTTCCCTTTGTGTCCACTAGCTGCCATGTTATCATCTAGGTTTTAAATTGTATCTTCTGTTTCATTAAAGTGGTTTTTCCTGCTTTGAGTGAAATTCTTAACGCTCTGGATATCTGTTTGCATTTGTTTTATGCATTCTAATTCTTTCTTGTATTGTTCATTCAGTGTCTCCATTATTTTCTAATTCTGTGTATTCCTTAGATGTATTGAATAATTCTTTCATAATTATTTTCATTTCTTTTTTATCTGAGATATTATTTCTGATCTGATTTCCTCCATAGCCTGATGGAATTGTTTCTTTATTTCAGTTGCTATCATCTCAGATATTTCAGGTGTGTGACTTCTAAGGCCTTCTATAATCTGTTTTCCTGGACTTGTTTTGGGTGTGCTAGATGTCTGAGTTTGCCTATTTTTCCTTAATTTTGTCATATTTTGCAGTGATGTTAGAAGAGTGTGGAGCAGGTCAGCAAGGCTCTCAGGAGAGTGGGAGGACAGGGTAGGTTCACCAAAGCTCTTGCTGTGTGGGTCCAATGTGGTTTCCACTTCATAAAGGAGATAGGGGTAAGCTGCAGTTCAAGAAGGATCTGATGATGATGACTGCAGGCCCTAGTTGTACAAGGTTCTTGATGGTACATTGGTGCAGGGTAGTGCTCCCCAAGGCTTCTGCAGGTTGCTGTGGCAATCATGTTTTCCTAGTGGGCTTCAGGTGGAGAATGGATGTCTGAGTTCAGCACAATTATGTCAGGAAGGCTGGGGGTGTGGCTAGGTCTGCCAAGTCTCTCTGGAAGTGTTCAGGGCAAAGAGTGGTGGCTAGACACAGTGGAGCCCCAATATAAAGTGAAAAAAAAGGTTTATTTATCTCAAAATTTGTACAGGTTCCTGTCCATAGTCAGCTGGCTCCAACCAGGGTGCTGTGCAGAGGGGCCACAGTTTATGTTGGGTAAGACAACAAGAGCAAAAAGGGGGAGAGAAAGACTCTTTCTCTCTTATGTTGTAAGCAGGCCACTCCATCTATAGTGGGTGTAGCATTCACCCTATTTCTGTGATCTCCTCTTGCACAAGATGAGGATAATTACAAAGTCAGGACCTTGACCTCCTGTTGATTTGTTTAGCTAAACTTCTAAACTTCTCAAGTTGACACAATGTATCAACCAAAACAGTGCCTATATTCAGTAAGTCTCTACTGTCGACAAAACTAAATCTAGAAAGAAAAATTGAAAAATGTTTAATGAAATTAAATCTTGGGTCAGATGTTTATTAGAAATAGGAAATATTTGTCCTGTAGAGTTGATGAATAATGGTTTAGAGAGTTATAAAAGTGTGTCTGATCAAGTTTTGGCTGGTGCTCATGTAAAAAATGTAGGCCCTTAGCACATACCCACAGACACACAGACAAACAGACACACAGACACACAGACACACAGACACACACAGATGCACACACACACATACACACACATACACACATGAAGAATCATGAGAAAAGAGGGCATTAATATGTTCCCCTACAAAAAATTAAAAAAGGAAAAAAAATATGTTTCCCAAAGCTTCTAATTCCTCCATATTATATCCAATAGATAGGTGAAGAGGAAGTAAAAACAAAATGGTGGAACTTCCTGAAGGAATAAGAGTAGAAACTCAAATATCAAACAAACAAGCAAACAAGAGAGATCAAGATGTTCTATAAACTCAAAGACAATGTAGCTAAATAATTGTGGACTTCATTGATTAAATGATCATGGGCTTAAGGCACACACAAATAAAAGGCTGGATTAACGAATCAACATGATACAAAATGTAAGTGATTAGTAAATAATTAAAATCCATGAGACGATATCAAACAGAAATCCAGGATCCAAAAAATTCTGCTCAAATTATGGTCAGTAGCAATGACCAGTGTGATGGGAGAAGGTCAAAACTAGAAGACAGGGTGGATGTCAGGGAACATATATTAAGAGATACACTAAAAATCAGAGATCATGAAAAAATGAATCTAACAGCTGCTAGATCATTCAAAGAGAACTAACCTAAGAATCATAGAAGTTAAAGAAAGGGCTGGAGAAATAGCTCAGTAGAATAAGCTCCTGCCTGGCAAGTGTAGGGTCTTGAGTTCAATACCTGGTACTGAAAAAAAAAAAGTTAAAGAAAAGGCAAAAGACAGCACAAAAGACATAAAAATATCTACTTACAGACATAATAGCAGAAAAATTTCCAATCATAGCAAAGGAATTCAACATATAGACAAATGAGGCATATAGAACTCCAAATAACCATGACCAAAAAAGAACCTCTGCACAACACATAATTAGCTAAAAATCTCAGAAGTCCAACACAAGGACACAACCTTAAAAGCTGTTTGAGAAAAGAAAAAAAAATAACGTATAAGGGGAAACCTATTAGACTAACAGTAGTCTTCTTTAAACAAACTTTAAGGGCTAGGAGAACATGGAATGAAGTCTTTCAATGATTGTCGGGCGCCCTCCCGTCCAGCAGGAAAGCACTCAACACGATTTGTGCGGCGGAAAGGCTTTAATCGTTCTCCTGAGTGATGCGCCCCGAGAGAGCACAGTTCCTCTCTCCGTCCCTCTTCCTGTCTCTGACCCTCCGCGACGCGGAG
>NW_004524717.1:6245949-6248009 GCF_000260255.1 Octodon degus
CTCTATTGAGGATTTTTTGTCTCCATCCTTGGGACCATTGTATCCTTAGGGGGAGGGATGTGGTGCCACTTGATAGCACTACCCAGCCCTTTGAAACTCCCAAGAGATCATGGTGGAGTCCTGCCTTCTGGGATGCTCTCAGCCTAGTTAAAACATTTGATGGCCCTACTTAAGCAGGGTAGAGCCATTTGAGAAACAATATGGTATATTTGCCCCACAATAAAATCTTTGTTACTTTATTTAAGGCAGTAGAAATTGAAACTTCTTTATTAAGAAAAAAAGCTTTGAAAATCCAACAAGTGACTCACAGTCCCTTGAGTTAAGCTTTAGCAGCTGTTCTTTTCTTCTGCTCAGGCCATCAGTCACATGTTTCTAAATTACCTGTGTTTTGTTAGAAGTAACATAGAAAGGATTTAACTCACTCAAAAGAAAACATGGAGAAAGCCCACCTATACCCTAAAACCAGAGGCAAAAGAAAGAAAGAAAGAAAAAAAGAATACTTCTCGGAGATGGGGAAGGGTGCAAAATAGTTTATAGTTAGCAGTAGTTAGTGGAAGGGCCTGAGCAGAGGTGAGTGACCAGTCATATTAATAAAAATTAAAAATAGACAGTGAAGGTTGGGAGATAGCTTAGTGGTCTAAGCCTTGCCTGGCAAGCACAAGAACCTGGGTTCAATCCGTGGTACCACATGCTATGTCAGCCCCAGCCTGAGCGTGCTGAGCTGGCCACTGAGACCAGGCATAGTGGCCTATGCCTGTAATCGTAGCACTGGGGAGGCTGAAACAGGAGGATAATTAGGAGTCTGAGCTGTGTAGTGAGACCCTGTACCAAATACATACATAAATAAAAAAGTTAAACAATAGATAGTGAACTAGGACTTTGGACCAAGAATGTACTTTCTCAGCCAGTATAGGATCTAGCCCACTCCCAACTAAAGGCAGATGCAGCCACTCCTTAACAAAATTCCTGGCTGGGGGGATATAGCTCAGTGGCCCAGCACCTGGTGGGCTGGTGTGAAGTCCTGTGTTCGATTCCTGGTACCAAAGGGAAAAATAAAAGGAAAATCCATCATCAAATTCCTGAATTTTGAGATTATAATACAAGTTAACTCATTTCTTCTAAAAACCTAGTTTCCTGTAAACTCTGCATGTTTAAGAACTGGATGAAAAGTCTGAGTCCCTAGTGCTGGTAAGATAGCTCAGTGCACTAAGCACCTTCTTTGACAAGTGCAAGGCCATGGAGACTGGATGTGGTGGTGCACACTTGTAATCCCAGCACTGGGGAAACAAGGGTATCACTACCAGTTCAAGCTGCATAGTGAGACATTGTACCAAAAATAATTTTAAAAATATTTTTAAAAAAGTCTGAGTTCCATGGGGCTGGTGAGATGGCTCAATGGTCTAAAGCACCTACTTAGAACAAGCTTAGCAGAGCACAGGGACCGTGGTTCAATCCCCCAGCACCACATGTCAGCCAGCCCCGCCCCATGGTGGGTTGAGCTGCCCACCCCCCCACAATTCTGAGTTGCTGCTGGCCCTTTTAAATCTGTAGACTTACCTGTGGTAGTGACCCCAAACATATGAGTGATTCCTGTGCTCTACTTATTTACAATTAGCTTTGGTTTGGGAGCATGTAGCCACCCCATGTGGGACCCCTCCTGGAAATCCAGGAGCTTATTTTCAATAAAACTCCTTTGTTGGCTTGCGACTTCATCCTTCATTGTTTTCAAAACCATGAGCCCTGTACTCACATTATCAATATTTTCAAATGTGGACACTCTTTCCTCACCTATGTCTGGTCTACTCATAAGACAAAAATATTTTGCATTTCTGTTAGTGTTTCTGACAAGTACTTTATTAATTATTAGCAAATAACTTGTAAATGAGTTTTGAGATGTTTTAAACTTACATATACCATAATTAGATTTTACATACTGTCCCTATGATGGAGCCTCTCTTATTTTCCTTCCACTTATCTCTTGGCCTTGTATTTTTTTAATCGATTTTATTGAGAAACAGAGAGCAATGAGACAGTTTGAAAACCGATTAATAGGACAGTTT
>NW_004524717.1:6248109-6253932 GCF_000260255.1 Octodon degus
CGGAAGCAGGAAATGAGCGCCATCTTGGCACACTCGGTGGGAGGGGTAATCTAGCGCAGGCTTCAAGGGCTGCAGCAGGCCTCACCCAATGGTCCCTAGGAGCTTCGGTTCTGAAGCCGCGATTCGCGGCATGGGCTCTCTACAAATGATAAGGGTCAGATGCAAAAGAGTGCAGGAAATCTGTCCACACATTACAGACTCAAAGTGCATCAGCAAGCAGAAACACTGAAATGACACCCAGGTTTTGAGGCAGATTTATTTGCATTGACCAGAACTGATTGGGACCATTTCTAAAATATCAGACCCTGATCTCTGGTAGTCTCAGGCTTACATGGGACAAACAAGCAGGAAGTAAAGGCAGAATGGCTTTTCAATTGATGATTAATCTATACAATGTGCATCGTAGTGACCAGCTTTTTGTAATAGACAGAAGCAACTGGAACTGGAATAGAAACTATTACCTGGGCAATTAAGAAACTGAAGTATATTTGGGTGCACGTGTGTGTGTGTGGCAGAGGGTTCTGTTACATTTAAGTTTTCCAAATAAATCCTTAATGGGCATATTACATGTGATCTTTTGAGACAAAGCCCAAGCAGAAGCAGTCAGTGGTCCTAGGATGGGTCCTAGAGAAGCTTCTTAAAATTATCTTATTATACAGATCTTTCCTAAGGTTTTTTTTGAAGAGACATAATTTAGGCTTGTCTGTTCTGAAGCATTACTTTGACAAGAGAGTGAGAGAGTTAATTAGATTTAATATTCAATGTGTCTTGGATGCTTATCAAATCTTGGTCAAGTGTTTCATTGACCTTGGGCCAACTGTCCATGGAGTTTAAGCCAAAAAACACAGCTAGCATGGAGACACAGAAGGAAGGACTTGGATAAGCAAAATCCAGGTCAATTAACAAAAAACCTCAGCTAGCAGGGGGTCAAAGGAGCACAGGCTGTAGTAAACATCCTGGAAAGGCACACAAATCCAGGGGGAATAGGTATGGAGCAATTCTGTGAATGATACTCTCAGACTTCAACTGTGTGTGGACTGGTCAGCATCCAGAGTGACCAGAACAAGCCTTTGAGTGCACTGTCTTTTTAAAGTGAGCCTCAGATGAGCTGTCTAGGTAAAATTTCCAGCAGATCTAAGAGTGGATCTCTGAAACTTGTAGAGGTAGTTAATATTCACCTAGATTATATGTGTGTGCAGGAATGGCTACAGATATACCTTGTCTTTTAACTGGTTACAAGCTGTTACTGTAGGGTTATGATTTATTTCTGCATAATCAATCTATATGTCTTTAAATGGGGGAGAGTCCACTATAATGTATGATGTTAGGACCAGTGACACAGATGCTGAAGCCTGAGCTGGATGCAGGGTTATGGGTGTCAGTGTTACAGTTTTAGCTTTCAGAATAAATTGTAGGGGAAGGTCTGGCTCTGATTTTATGGGGCTACTGGGTAAAGATTTTCTGGCTGGGATTGATGTTTCAGGCAACTGGGTTCCCAGAGAGGAGATTAGGCCTCTGGACCAGATTATTTTGTGTCACTGTGGCAGGTTTCCAAACAGCAGCAGGAAGCAATTTGTTGTGCATATCTTTCCTGCAGGAGAATTTTGGTGGTCAAAATAATTTTATCAAAGGTGATCACAGGATACTTAGCCTATAAGATTTCATTTCTAATGAACTACTTCCATTCGTAGACATGGTGTACTCATCTGTCGGGGATCCATCTTTAGAACCATTCATCCCAGTAGAGCATGTGGCACCTAGACACTTAGGTCTCAGTCTAAGGTGAGCTTGCTCACTTCTTGGTTAGGATAGTGGCTGTTAGAGCATAGAGGAACATGGCGGGAGGCAGCCCTTAGGGACCAAATCCAGTTATTTGCATAAGTAGACCCCTTGGTGCACCCAGGGGCTAGTAGTCTGAGTAAACATCAATTAACCTTTGAGTTCAGGTAGATTTTACAGAAGCTGGAAATTTGTGACCCAGTTTCTGCCAGACATTGTAGTACAGCTTTTGTGCTTTTTCACTAGGCAGTTTTGATCAACTGCAAGGACTTCTCTAAAGAGGGTAAATAAATTTTTGAAGCTCTGTGACATTGAGTACAGGTCAACTGGCTTTTGAGTCCAGAACTCAAGGTGAAGAGGTACTGGCTGATAGGTGCCAATCAAGGGCAGAGGAAGACATTCCTTAGGCCCATGTACTTGTACCATCAGGCTATGGGTGGCAAAAGACTGAGGCAATGTATATGGAAGGCAGTTTTGAAGACATTGGCAGCTTAGAGATCACGAACTGGATTTACAGACAGAAGAGTTGCATTTAGCAGTTTGACAGTCTGTTCTGCATGCTCAGGGGACCATGACTGAGTGGAAGGAACAGAGAAACAGAATGAAGGGGTTGTTGGCATTGCCAAAGCTGTTGTTAGAGCCTCCCTGAAAAGAATGGGACAGTTCTTGATGCCTTGTAGCAAGGCATTGTGACAGGTTCCAGGTGAGCTGGCCTTTTGTCTCAGAATCCTTCCAGTTGGAGGAACTTACGGGAGCAACTCAGGAGCAGAAGAAGGGATCCTTCAAATCTAGAACAGCCCACAAAGGGCATATGACTTGGGCATCACAGAGTGTATTGTGTTGCCACAGTGCCACAATACAGGCCTCTTTTCTTCTGTCTCTCTGCTGCACCAAAAAACTTAGCACCTAAGAGCACCATCCTTAACTCCTTACTAGTGAATGATGTAATTACTACAAATCCATAAATATAGCTTTGTAAACTTCAGAGCACACTTTCAGAACTGCTTGAATTTGTGTTTTCCAGAATTGTCATTTTGGCTCATTTTTAAAAATAAGTTTATTGAGAAACAAATAGCAATGAGACAGTTTCAAAACCGATTAGTAGGACAATTTCACTCATTTTGACAGCATAGAGATCTTGCCCAAGGTGATTAAAAGTCTATCAGGCTGATGTGTGGGTGAAGGCCAGTTTGTGCTTCCCATGACATCTGAGAGCAATGGGAAGTGAGGCAGTATGGTTGATAGCCACCAATATTACAGAGTATGTTGTAAGACTCTGTAAACCCTGTACTAAAATACATTAAAAAACAAAAGAAGGGTAGGACAGAAACTGGCCCTGAAGAGCAAGGTTGAACTGAATAAATAAAAAGGAAGTGAGAACAAAGATAAAATTACAGTCTGCATCTGGTACTGCATCTGGGATCAAACTCCAGACCTTGTGTATTCCAAGCAGGCACTTATGCCAATGAGATATTTCCCATGGCTCTGACAACTCTTTTAGGTTCTCTAGTCAGACTATCCACTGGTATGTTTTATACCTGAGACCAAGAATAGGCCAAGGAGATAGAAAAAGTATCAAAGAAAGGCACCTGCAACAGTGGCCACCCTTTGGGAGAGATACTAATTTCTGTTTCAAGAGATGGTATTCCTATTTTCCTCTCTCTTTTCTCCCCTATTTTCCTCTCTAATCCTGCACACCTCACTCAGTCCAACCATCAGAGATATAACTGGAAAACCTATTAGTCAAATATTTCTCACAGCCCTTTTACTGTAGTTGGCTTTTTCTTGGTATCAGGAATTGAACTCAGGACCTTGTGCTTATCAGGCAGGTGCTATGCTGCTGACCTTTACTGTAGTTGAGACGATGTTTTTTTCTTTCGCTGTTCCAGTTCCTGATGTTAATTTACTAGATGAGATGTGTTAATTACTGCCCTATAGAAAAAATTCAATCTAGTTCATTAATTATTACAAACCTAAAATTTTAAAGGATTACTAATATTCAAACTTTTTGAGTCTCATGTATCTGGTCTTCCCTTACTTGTTTTCCCTTGTTTTTCAGCTACTTGTGATGAAATGTGCATGTCAATCAATATGAGAGCTGGCCAAAGGATGTGGATATATTATCAGGCTTGTGCTTGTGTGATTCTTATGTAATTGTGCTATAACAGAGGTACCTTGTCTAGGCATGGTGGTGCCTGCCTGTACCCTCAGCATTGAGAGGCTGAAGCAGGAGGAGCACTGTGATTTCAAGGCCAGCCTGGGCTGCACAGCAAGCTGAAGGCCAATCTGAACTGCATAGTGAAACCCTGTCTTAAAAATACAAAAAGCAAAAACAAAACCAAACACAAACAAAAAACACCAGTTAGAGGTACCTAAACATTATACAGTCCAGACAACCTCACTCTAATGACTAGAGATTAGGCATTAGCAATCTGTAAACTATAACTATAAATGGGCATATCCTATTTAAATATCACTGTATTAAAAGATAAGATGACATAAAAGTTTCTTTGACATTTAACATTCCTAGTTATACAAATGTAAGTGAAAAAAGGTATTTTATAATAAAATGGAATTGTAAATGCATTTTGTATTAACAATAAAACCTAATGGTACTAACATAAATAGTGTTACCATAGTTCTCATGCTGAAATGCTGTGTTGCTTTTGATCTTAAATCGTCTCCTGTTTTATCTGTTAACATTTTATAGGCAGCTGGGTATGGTGGTGCAATCTTATAATCCCAGCACTCTGAAGGCTAATGTAGGAGAATCACTGCAAGTCTGAAGCTAGCTTGGGCTATATGGGTTCAAAGCCAGCTGAGCTACATAGAAAGGTCTTGTCTCCAAACAAAATAAAGCACTCTACAGGAATTTAAATTCTAAGATGATCATTATAGGTTAAAAACAATAATAGCTCTTTGGTCATACTTTATATTTCAAGGTGCTTGATATCTAGACTGCAATACTGGTGCTACAGATCTCCTGGACACTCAACAACTGAGGTCTCGAGGCCAAAGTTAAGATTAAGAAAGAAAGTGGGCTAAGAGCCCAGCCAATATTTTGGCCCTGGACCTTCAAGGATCTACAAGGACACAAAATATGATAGGATCTTTCTATAAGATTTTACATCTCTGGTGAGTCACTCAATCTCCTGTGTAGGGACACTGTTAAGCAAGCCCATGCCTCATCCTGGCAGATGTCACTGACAGAGGAATTGAGAGGCTCTGTACATGGTTCCAAAAGTAAGCCCTACAGAGCTGTATCTGAGTCTCTCTTTCATGAGTCTTCTGTTTTTGTTTTTGGAGGAACTGGGGATTGGACTCAGGCCCATGCGCTTGCCAGGGAAGCACTTATTCTATTGAGCCATCTTCCTGGTCCCCTTCATGAGTCTTCTGGAATATCTCCAGGCCACCATGTGCTACATCTGCAAGTTCCATGACAGCTGTGTGTTATAAACCAAAGGACCATGAGGAAATGGGCATATCTGCCTGGGTAAGAGCAGAATTCTGGCTCCAGTACTTCCTTTAGGCAACCCCAGTTGTCACTTTTTTAAATTATGGGTTAATTATGATTAACACAGGTCTGACTTTAACTAGGTCTTTAACATCTAGAAGAAATGTTACCAGATTTTGGGATGCTGGAATGTCCTGCTGGAGGTGTTTTCTATGTTCTTTTGGTCCTGAGCAAAGAATTGGTCAAGACACTCACAAACACTAGCAAGATTTTATTTAAAGTAGGAAATAAACAGGCTCTGCAGAAGGAGTTTGGGTCAAATAGATGTAGAGAAAGAAGTATAGCTATAACATGAGAGTGGAACACTGTGAAAGAGAGAACAGTGGCAAAACTTCAATGTGTCTTTTTTGTATTATGTGCTCCTCAGGCTTATATCAGTTCTAGGCCATTCCATTGAAAACCTGCTCAAGTACTCATGAGAAGTCCATATGTAAGACATTGAGAACTGTTCTTCCCATGAGTCCTGGGATTTGGTAATTAACAAGTCATACCTACTTCCCAAGCCAGCTTTTTCCCCCCATAATTTTATT
>NW_004524717.1:6254032-6255012 GCF_000260255.1 Octodon degus
TAATACTTAATACATTGTATATTGTTATCTTCTTAGTGGTTATTCATAGTGCAAGATGCAGACATGATGTTCTATCCAAATACTATTAGTACAAATCTTTCTTCTCATAAAATTAAGAGAAAGTAGCTGTATATCTATCCTAAGTATTTTGTATATACAGATACAAACTGGTCCTTCCTTTGTATCCCTTTTTTTGTTTAGTTTTGTTAGAGATGGGTATTACATTGCCATTTAAATATTGTAGGTGTGTGAATTCAGCAAAATAATCCAATACAGTCTGGTAGTCCATAATAGTAGTGGGTTATCCATAGGACTGGCAATATCAGAAGTTTTTGACTTGAGCATTTCACAGCTCAGCACAATAATATGGCTTTACTTTTTATACCTCGCTATTATACATTTCTGATTGATGGTTAAGACCAAGATAAAGCAAGACATATATAACAAGAAATGTATCTTTTGTGTCTGATAAAGACAGTCAAGTCCCATCAGGATTTATTCTGTTACCCTGTACCACAGTTTGCACATCCTTCGTCAGTGTCAGCAATATCGATGCATCATGGCCATTGCTTGACCAATTTGATCTCTGTGAAAGCCTGGGAGAATGTTTTCTCTCCATGTGACTCTCCTTAGGCATACTCTAAGTCATCAATTATGATGCTCTTTGGCGCCATAATCTCCTTGATCAGAAAATTTGGGACACAACTGAGTTACATGATGGTTTTTTTTTAATTGACATCAGTTATTTTTATTTTATTTTATTTTTATTTTTTTATTTTTTGGTGGAACCGGGGATTGAACTCAGGCCCTTGCACTTGCCAGGGAAGCACTATTCCACTGAGCCATCTCCCCAGCCTCAGTTATTTTTATTTTAAAGAAAGAAAAAAAATAAAAACAGTGGTACAAAATCTCAAAACAAGATTTTAGGAGAGTAACAATGGTTAGTACATTGTGTGTTGTTATTGCCAAAGTAGTTTCTC
>NW_004524717.1:6256315-6259831 GCF_000260255.1 Octodon degus
TCAGTGAAATCCGCTCAGGATTTATCCTGAGATCCTATACCTCAGATTGTAGATCTTTTGTCAGTGTCAGGCACATAGATGAGTCATAGCCATTGCCTGGCAATTTGCTCTCTGTGAAAGCCTGAGAGAATGTTTTCTGTCCATGTGACTCTCCTTAGGCACACTCTACATCATCAATCACTTTCCTCTTCAGCTCCATAATCTCCTTGATCAGAAAATTTGGGACACAACTGAGTTACATGATGTTGCAGTACAGTTTCTCATATGTCCTGAGTCTTAATGGACCTTGGAAGGCTAGGGCCAAAATGTTGGCTTTCCTTGTGGCCCTCCTTTTTCTCTAATTTTTGGTCTGCAAGTAGGTTGTTAACCCTCCAGAAGAGAAGCTTATTGTTATTACCATAACCTAGGCTGTTGAGCTTAACCTCACTATCTGTCTGAATGTCAAACATCTTATGCATAACATGGAACAGGTATTTTTCATCAAGTATTGATATGTTAATTTTTTTTTTTTTTTGGAACTGGGGATTGAACTCAGGCCCTTGCACTTGCCAGGCAAGCGCTTATTCTACTGAGCCATCTCCCTGGACCCTCGAGATATGTTAAATTTTAAGTCCCTACAGAATATGACAAAATATTTAAAACTTAAAGTATATTTAAAAAATAGGAATAAAGAGTTATATATGTTTACACATAAGTCCAGAAATCTAACCATATACAGCATTGTAGCAGAACAGTCCCACAACACTCCTTTTCCTGTCTCCTGCTTTCATTCACCACCCCCTTCCTTTTTAAACAATCATCTACCCGAGAGACAGCATGGCAGCAACTGGCGTGTCATGAGAAGCAGCCCATATTCAGAAGACCAGAATGACAGGCCCTCCAAGCATGAGCCTACTATTACAAATTGCCATCTTCAGTGCAGTTGCTTAGTTCACAGGTGTCAGTATATATAGTTCATCAGGGTGAGAATCCTTCCAATTAACTGCTAGATTCTAAAATCTTCTGAAGATTCTCAGGATCGTTGCCTTACCCACCTTGTACATATAACTGTATGGCTTGCCTCTGTCATGTTTCCTAGCTGTTTTCCTTCCAAGCCAGCTTTGTCTTTCCCTAATCTTCTCTCTCATTCTACACCCCTACTCCCGCTGAAGGGACATAATTTCCCACATTTCTTTGTGTGGTGCTCAAGGAATAGGTTGTCATGCTTGTTCTTCTAATATGAACTTGGCTTCTTTTATTGTCAGAGGAGTTCAGGTCCTTGCTGTCCCCGAGGATGGCTGTCATCATCAAAGGAGTGCTGGTCCTAACTTCAAGCATTGTTTCCTGGCTCCAGTGCAGAACTCTCAGCCTGCTGGCACAGATCCTTCATCACACTGGCATAGACTTTCTAGCTTCCACCACTGCCCTTCTCAGTGCAGATATTTGATATAGACTTATGTGAGACAGTGCTGTGATCTCTAGGCCTCCAGCTGGACTCATAGAGGACATCACCATGGGATCCAGGCCTTCAGCTGGATTCTTTGGATTTCTACTGTGCGGAAAGATCCCCTGCACTCTTCTGCATTTGACTCTTTGGGTGAATATTATAAAGTAATCCTATTAATTATGTGTCAGGCCTATATTAAATCTATCCTTTTGTAAACCATGACCACAATAATATAGCCTGACATCAATGCCTGAGTAAGAGCTGTTAGCTCTGCCTTTTGAGGAAAGGTCACTGGGGGAAGAGATTTTGCTTCAATTACTTGTTGCAAACTGGCAGCTGCTTCCATTAGTGAACCACACTTCTGCATGATCTTGGAAGGGCAGATCACTGAGGCCTTGCCTGCTTGCAGAGGCATGGGAAATAAGTTGTTCACAGAGTAGCTAACTTCTGGAGTGGTAGGTATCACAGGCAGAATTAAGAATAGTGCACATTTTTATAATAACCACAGGAGTCCTAAGAGCATTTCCTAATCATTAACAAGCTGGTCATAACCACAGTAACCTTTGATCTCCAGAATAGCCCTGATCTGATCCAATGGGGAGACAACTTCTTGTCTCTGTACTAACCTTTAGCCAAGACAGCCAAAGCAATTTTTCTTTTCTGATGTGTATAGAAAGAAGAGTTTCCCTAAGTCAGGTATTCCATTATGCCATGCAAAGGGATTCTCCTGCTGGCTAATTTGTCCAGGTAGAACTGGCATAGTTCTAGTAGGTAAAATGATTTTGGCCTTTGTTGGAATTTGAGAGGTACCACTACTCTTTTCTAATAAGTAGCAACTAAGTAAGACAATTAAAAATTAATGGTTTAACATTTGTACTTCCTTTTTTTTAAATTTTAGGGAAGGGTCTACAGGGTGTTCAGGGCCTCACTACTAGAGCGGACTCACAGTGATTCTCCTGTTTACAGCCTCCCAAGAGCTGGGATTGCAGGCACACCTCCACACCCAGTCTCAATCGCTGTCTCAGCATGCCCTGGGGGGCAGGGCTGGCATGGCAGGCCTGGGGATCAAACCCCAGCCCTTGTGCCTGCTTGCAGGTGCTTTAATCCACTGAGCTATTTGGCTGGCCCTTGGACTTCAAAGTGAAACATCATAGCAGGAATAAAGAATCTCTGGTCAGGGATATCCTCAGCTGAAACTATGGCAAAAATCTAGATAAGTCAGTCAAAACAAGAATGCAGTAACCATATTGGCTTACCCGTGGACTCTAGAGTTACCCAGAACTCTTCACAGGAAATGGTGAGGTCCATGGACAGGGGCATGGTAGGCTCTACGGAGCCTCTTTAAAGCATGAAACAAGGGCTTGGCTGGCTCAGGTCCTCTTGAAGTGGGGACAGTCAATCTTCTAGGTGATGAGTCAGGCACACTGGCTGCCTCATACTCAGAACAGTGCCTAGGTGGTGGCTTGGTGAAGTTGCACACCCAGTGTCCAGACTGCTCGCACTCAATCATTGTTCAGTTTTCCTTTAGGTGATTTGGGTGAGTTTAAAGCACTGCCAGTTGAAGCAGTTAGAATTCTTGCTCTTCTCCTTTGACTCTCCTCCAGGTTCTGATTGTTTAACATGGAAAAGATCATGTCTAGAAACTGGGTCTTAAGTGTCTGGGGTCCCATCTGAATTTTCTTCATTAAGCAGGTGGCAGAGACCTCCGAGAGATTAGTGGGGATCCAAGGATCATCAAAGACACAGCAAGTCCCTGAATTATAAGTAAGTTCCATTCTGGGGAATATTCATAAGTTGTATTTGTTCTTAAGCCAAGCGAAATGAGTTTTATATAGTACATCTGTGAAAGATCACAACTTAACTGTTGATATGTCCGAGGCTTATTAGCTCTCTCTCTCCTTCAGGGGCCACTCTAAAAACCATATTTTATGGACTTTTCCTGAAATAAAGATTCATAAAAGACTGAACAGAAGGAATTTTCCCTCTACTTCCTGTGTTTTAGGTGGAAAAAATTTTATTTTTTATTTTTTTTCTACAGTTTTATTGATAAACATATAGCAATGAGACAGTTTCAAATCAAATCGGAAGTA
>NW_004524717.1:6288632-6294501 GCF_000260255.1 Octodon degus
ATTTTGGGAGGACTCCTTCCTTTGCAATTGCTTTGAAGAGTTTGTGGAGTATTGAGATTATATCTTCCATAAATTTCTTATAGGATTCAGCTGTGAATCATTCAGGACCTGGAGTTTTGTTTGTCAGAAGGCTTTTTATTACATTTGATATTTCATGGGCTGCTATTGGGTTATTGAGAGTTGCTATATCTTCTTGATTCAGTTTTCTAATTTGTACCTCTCTAGGGATCTGTTCATTTCCCTTCTGTGTCTTCTATTGTGTGAGAGTAAAGGTTTTCAAAGCAGCTATTGAGAATCTTTTATTTGTTTTGTGGAACAGGGGATTGAACTCAGACCCTTGTGCTTGCCAGGGAAATTGAACTCAGACCCTTATTCTACTGAGCCTTCTCCCCAGCCCCAAGAATCTTTTGAATTTCCCCTGGGTCTGTGGTAGTTACACCCTTTTCATACCTTATTGCTTGTATTTGAAATTTTTCTTTCCTCTTTTTGATGAGATTAGCTAGGGGCTTATCAAATTTATTTAATCTTTCAAAGAACCAGCTTTTTGATTCATTAATTCTTTGAATTGCTTTCTTCATCTCAATTGAATTAATTTCTGCTCTATTCTTTATGATTTCTTCCCATTTTTTTGGCTTTGGGTTTAGTTTGCTCTTCCTTTTCTAGATGATGGAAGTGCAACATTAGGGTGTTCATTTGTTCCCATTCTGTTTTCCTAATGTGTGAGTTCACAGGTATGAATTTCCCTCTGAGAGCTGATTTCATTGCATCCCATAAGTTCGGATAAGTTATGCTTGAATTTTCATTGAATTGTAGATATTGTTGGACTTCTTGTTTAATTATATATGTAACCCATTAGTTGCTGAGTAGGGTGTTGTTTAATTTCCATGTATTTATTAGGTTTTTCTGTTTTCATGCCTCGTTTATTTCCAGTTTCATTGCAGTATGTTCACGCAATATGCATGGGATAATTTCTGTTTTCTTGCATATGTTTAACATGATGTATGTAGCAGTATATGGTCTGTTTTAGAAAATGACCCATATGCAGCTTAGAAAATGTATATTCAGCTTTTGTTGGGTGCCACACCCTGTATGTGTCCACTGAGTCCATTTGTTCCAAGCTTTGGTTCTGTTTTGCTATTTCTTTGCTAATTTTTTGTCTGGTTGACCTATCTTTTTGAGATAAGGGGTTGTTAAGGTCTCCTGTTTTGATTATGGTATTGAATATTATACTTTTCATGTCCATGAAGATTTGTCTTATATAATTGGGTGCTCCCTTTTTGGTATGTATACATTTGTGAGTGTTATCTCTTCCTCTTGATTTTTTCCCCTAACCAGTATATAGTGGCCTTCTTTATTTGGTTTGATCTTTCTTGGTTTGAAGTTCAGACTGTCTGAAAACAGGAATGCTACCCCTGTTTTTTTCTGAGGTGCTGGGGCATGTAGTATTGTTTTCCATCCTTTGACTTTCAGCCTATATTGTGTTTCCTAATCCACTGTGCCAGTCTGCTTCTTTTAATTGGTGAATTGAGTCAATTTACATTGAGGGTTATAATTGAGATGTATTGATTTATGATTGACATGTTACTTACCTGCTATTGTTTACTCCTTTTCCTCATTGTGTTTAATTGTTTGCCTTATTTAGTGAGTTCCTTCTGTTCTCATTCATGGATTTCTGATCATTTTGTTCCCTCTCTAGAACATATTTTAGTAGTCTGTGTAGGGTTGGCTTTGTCATCATGAAATTCTTTAGTTGTTCTTTGTCATGGAAGAATTTCACTTCTCCATCAAACTTAGAGAGTTTTACAGGGTATAGTAGTCTGTGCTGGAATTTGTTTTCATAGAGGACTTGAAGTGGTGTGCTCCATGTTCTTCTTGCCTTCATGGTTTGTGAAGAGAAATCTGCCATTATTCTGATGGGTTTTCCTTTAAATGTGATCTGTTTCATTTCTCTAGTGGCTTTCAGGGTGTTGTTCTTGTGTTTGATTTCTGGGATCTTGACTATTATATGCCTCGGTGTGTTTTTAATTGGGTTGAAGTTATGTATGCTTCAATTACCTGAATGTCAGATTGCTTTCTCATATTTGGGAAGTTTTCTCCTATTACTTCTGCCCATATTCTTTTTATATCATTTGTATTGACTCCTTCTTTCTCATTGATACCTATTAATCTCACATTGTTCATCTTTGCATTGTTTTGCAAGTGATGTATTATTTTTTACTGCATCCTAGTTGTTTTTAAGACATCTTTTCTTACCTTTTCACTAGCTGGGACAGCATCCTCAAGTTCTGAAACTATCTTCCCTTTCACTCAATCAGTTTTGCAAGCTTGTGATTATGATTGTAAGTTCCTCTATATCTCTTCGACTCTGCTTCATCCAATCTATTTCTTTCCTGTATTGCTTGTTCAAGGAATCCATCATTTTTCTAATCTCCTCTATTTTTTTTTATCAGTGTCTTCTTGAGAAGCAGTTATTAATTCTTTTACTTCAGAGATTATTTGTTTTGTTTTTGGCAGAACCAGGGATTGAACTCAGGCCCTTGTGCTTGCCAGGGAAGCACTTATACCACTGAGCCATCTCCCCGGTCCCCAGAGATTATTTTTGATCTGATTTCCTCCATATGTTTCTGCATTTCATTCTTTACTTTAGACACTATTAATTCAGAGATTTCTTTTTTATTTCAAAGATTAATTCTGATCCGTGTTTCTCTATACCTTTCTGCTTTTTTTTCTTTACTTCAGACACTATTAATTCATACATTTCAGCTGAGCTAGTGTCCTCTGCACTTTTTCTGTGTGGGCCTGAGGCCTGAGATTGCATTTTGCTCCTTCTCTTTGTCATTTCATATAGCACCTACCTCTGACCTTTGGTGTAGAGCTTTGGTGCAGTTATAACCTTAGCACTTACTGAAATTTGGGTGCAAATCTATTACTTTTGAGTTTATCCAGTTGTGCCTGGTTTGGATCTAGCTGTTGTGCTCAGGTCCTTCCTGATATAGCCCTAGGAAGTGTACCTGTTGTGACCCTCTGGCACAACAGTGAATTTATTGAGCCCCTCTATTGTGTCCCTGGCCTAGGGGATGCAGGGGAGCACTGAAGCTCTCCCACACACTCGCTGGGCCTGAGCTTCTGTTGGATTTGGGGGGCCCGAATGGGTGGCAGCAGTTCTCACTCACTGAGCTGGCTTGGAGGGGGGACCCTCCGGAGATGTCCCGACTGTGTGGCAGAGGGTCTCACTCAAGCAGCATCCCTGGGTTTTGGTTTGGAGAGTTCCCGCATTTGGCCTTGTCCTTTTTTTTTGGCAGAGCCAGGGATTGAAGTCAGGCCTTTGTGCTTGCCAGTCCAGCGCTTATTCTACTGAGTCATCTCCCCGGCACCTTGGCCTTGTCTTTTTTAAAGTATTGTCAGGGACCTTCACTCTGAACTGCATTCCCAGTCCTTCTTTACTTTGAAATAGGGCCTTACTAACTCAATAAATTGCCCAAGGTTGACTGCAACTCTTTTTTTTAAAAAAAATGTATTTAGTACAGGGTCTACAGGGTCTCACTACACAGATTGGACTCCCACACACAGGGATTACAGGCATGCACCACCAAGTTTAGTCTCAGTTGCTGTCTCAGTGTGCCCTGGGCACAGGGCCAGCACAGCATGCCAGGGATTGAACCCTGGTCACTCAGTATGCCTAAGCAGGCACTTTAATCCACTGAGCTATCTGTCCAGCCCTGACTGAAATTCTTTATGCTCCTGCTTTAGCCTCCCAGGATTCTGGGGTTACAGGTGTGCAACATCATGCATTTTTTTCTATTAGAGTTCTTAACCCATTATTCATAACTATTTCATTATCTGATAATTCCCCTAGCCCTACTATACCTGTGTCTACTTTGTGGTTTTCTTTCTTTCTTTTTCAGTTTTTTCTTCTAGTACACTTTGTAGTATTTTTCCTGTTATTGAAAATTATGCCCAAGCATGGTGCCACACACCTGCAATCTCAGTATTCAAGAGGCTGAGGCAGGAGGATCACTGCAAGTTGGAGGCCAACCTGGGTATATATAGTGAGTTTAAGGCCGGCCTGGCCTGGACTATATAGGAGATCTTTCAAAAAGAGAAAGAAAGTCATTTGTAAAGTAGTGGGTAGAAATAATGGGGAGAAAGAACTCATCAGGAGTCCCTTAGGGCTGTGGCATTAAAATGACTGGGAGTGGGTGGGGGCAACTCTACAGCACTAATTATTACTATTTAATGAGTCTGTGTCCTTGGGCTTCAACTTCTTGAATCCTTTGTTCTTCCTTCTCCTTCCTCTGTGAGGCTGGATGGCTAGATGAAGCTTGAATTTGAGATTTTCCTTCTTAGGTAAATTAAACTAATAGCTGGTAGTGCATGCCTGTAATCCTAGCACTTAGGAAACTGAGGCAGGAAGGTTTCTGCAAGTTTCAGGCCAACCTGGGCTACATAGTGAGTTCAAGGCCAGCCCTAACTACATAGTGAGACCTTGAATAAATAAATAAATAAATAAATAAATAAATAAATAAATATTTCTTTCTGGCAAGTGTGAAGTGATGACTTCATGATGAGAAGTACCAATTTTTTTTTTCTTTCAAGGCTGAGCTTTGCAGAAAGTAGGTATATTTAGAAACTGCTGCTTTCCCCTTCAAACTAGTGTAATTAGAGAGCTAGTCTGATCTTCACTTTGCATTTCCTAGTTGTGTGGGGGTACTCTGTCAGTGAAGTCCGTTGGTGTCTCATTTGTGAGTTTGTTCTCTAGACAGGTCTTTTAGTATGACTCAGTCTGGTCCAGAACACTTATCTTTTTAAATCTCCTGAAGGCTAATGTATAAAATACCTTAAGAGGGGCCTAAGACATATTTGAGTGACCAGCCATACTGATGAGAAACCAAAGAAGAATGCACAGTGAACCGGGACTTTGAACCACAAATGAACTTCCTTGGCCAATATGGGATGCAGCCTGCTCATGACTAGACTCTTGAGTTTTGAAGATTGAAATGGGATATGGCCTGAGCATAGATTGCTGAGTTATTATGGTGGTCATCTAACATGGCTGAAGCCCCCAAACAACAGCTGATTTTCCCATGACCACTTGCACCTTTCTCCCTACCCCATCCCTGATCACAACTTCCTTTTACCTTTTCCGTGTTCTCAAGTGAGCCCAAGTTAGTTCCTTCAGTGTCACTGAGTCTGCTCCTCAAACTCCACCCCAGCAAAAGTCCACATGACCCCAGCTCCCCTTTGCTTGGATCAGAAGATCCCTGCCACCTTCCTGCGGTCCTCTCTGTTCTCAGTAAAGGCCTTTATTTCTTTTATCTCTCTGCTGTGCTGAAAAAACCTAACAAAATGCAGTGAACTTCCTCAGGCAATAAGGAATGCAGTCCACTCTCTATTAAAGGGAGAGGAAGCTACTTCCTACTAAGTTACTGAGTTGAGCTAATTAAATGCAAAATAACCATTTTTTTTTCCCTTTTGAAAATCTGTTTCCTGTATATCCTACATGTGAAGGACTGGGTGAGAAGTTTCAGTTCCAGTTGGTAATTCCAAATTCAGAGGCTCCTGTGGTACGTGCCTGTGCACAAGTTGGGCAAGCCCTGTGTTCTGCTTGTCTGTTAGCTCTGGATCAAGGGGCCAATGCAGCCCCCCACTCAGGCCTCCTCCTGGAAATCCAACAGCTATTACAATTACTTCACGTAAGGCTCTCCTAACCTCTTTTGGCTTGAGACTTCATTCCTTGACTTTTTGGAACTATGAACTGTATATAGAGTTATATACAGTAAGTCTAGGATTGTAGGTCTATGCCACCATATCCAGAACCCTGGAGTTCTGGCTTAAAATTTCTTCACTTTTTTTTTTTTTTTTTTTTTTT
>NW_004524717.1:6296046-6301279 GCF_000260255.1 Octodon degus
CTTTACTTTTCATACCTCATTATTATACTTTTCTGCTGGATGGTTAAGACCAAGATAAAGCAATACCTTGTAACAAGAAATGTAACTTTCGTATCTGACAAGGTCAGTCAAATTCCCTCAGGATTTAACCTGAAACCCTTACTGCAGTTTGTAGATCCTTTGTCAGAGACACTAATTTTCTAATGCAGACTCCCACATTGGTCTGCAGAAAGTTCCAGACCTTCAACCTGAGAATGAAGAGCCTGGCTCTTCAGCATATACAGCCATTTTGCTTTGTCTCTTGGCCAATAGCCATTGGGAATTGTCTGCATCCTGTCCTGTAAGACTTCCTTGTAAAGCCTGAACAAGCATAACAAGAATTTTTGTATATCAGAACACACTACTAAATAGTTCTCGGCAAGTTTTTTCACAGTGGTCTCAGTTACTGTGAGAAAAAAGAATTTCTTTTTTTTTTTTTTTTTGGTGGAACTGGGGATTGAACTCAGGCCCTTGCGCTTGCCAGGGAAGCACATAGTCTGCTGAGCCATCTTCCCAGCCCCCTGCACTGAGCTACTTTTAGTCCCCTCTTTTACTTTTTATTATTAGAAAATGTTTTTATTAAGTTGCTAAGCTGCCTGGAATGGGCTGGAACTTGCTAGCCTGCCTCAGTTTCCCAGAGTGCTAGGCTTACAGGCAGTGCCACCATGACCAGCTGCTGCCTGTCACTCTTACAGGTCATAATCCAAGCCACACAGAACAGTGTCTGACAGAGAAGAAATTTATTTATTTGCATTTTTCATATACTGAGGTTTGAACTCTGAACTTCACACATGATAAGTAAGCACTCTTGCCATTGAGCTATATACCTAGCCCTTTTGTGGTTTTTAAAAGAAAATGTATTCTAGTACAGGATCTACAGGGTCTCACTACACAGACCAGATTCATAGTGATTCTCCTGTTTCCAGCCTCGTAAGTGTTAGGATTATAGGTGTGTGCTACCACATGGGGCCAGCATGGCACACCACGGATTGGACCCCGGTCCCTGAGTCTGCTTAAGCAGGTGCTTCAATCTGCTGAGCTATCTGGCTGGCCCTCCTTTTATGTTTTATTTTGAGATAGGTTCTTGCTAAATTTCCCAGGCTTACCTGCACCTTGGGATCCTCCTTCGGCCTCCAGAGTGGCTGTGATGAGATGTGTGCGGCATCAAGCCCAGTTGTACTGAACAGATGTTGAGTGTGATGCCAGTGTTAGAATAGGTAACTTAGAATATTCTCAAAAATGATTAATAGAACTCAGAGCAAGAAAAATTTTACTATAAGAAGGCATCAGCAGTCTTCCCTCTTGTGACTCTGCAGCCTGGGTGTATTCCTTGTTGGAATGAGGAAGGACTCACTGCACATGGAAGGGTGGGGCATCTCAGTGCGAGGGTGCAGCCTACTGCAGATTTGGAACTCATTAGTGATTTGAGGGAGTACTGAAGGCAGTTGTCTATCTTTGGGATCCAGGACTGATTGTACAACTAGCAACATAAATGCTATCTAGGAGTGGGGCAGAACAAAGTGAGACCAGACCTGTTGCTGGTGATCAATGGCACAAACTCAGCCAGGAGAGGAGAGTTTGGTGTTGTGATTTGCACAGAGATGTGATTTTTGCCCATGCATAGATATGATTACACAGGGCCATGTTTCTTTCCAAACTTTATCCCAGTTAGAGTGGCAGAGAGGAAACTGAAGTCCAGGCTACCTTTTTACTGTCCCTGAGGTTCTCACCCAGGCTGCTACCAAAGTCACTCTTTCCACATCAGGAGCTCATTTTCTCCACATAGAACTTGCTGACAAGTAGTTTTTAGTGTTGGTGTTCTGTGAAACTGCTCCCATTTCTTTTTGTTTGTTTGAGGTGTTGGGGATCAAACCCAGGACCTAGCACGTACTCAGCAAGCACTATATCACTGAGCTACACCTGCAACTGTTTTTGTTTTTTTTTTTTTTTCCAGAAATCAAACTGAGGACCTCAAGCTTGCCAGGACAGCACCATGCCTCTGAGCTATATTTCTGGTCCTGAGGATTTGTTTTTTGAGATAAGATCTCACTGTGTAGTTCAGACTGGTCTTGAACTCACTATGTGACTCAGGCTTGCTTTAAGCTTACAAGGATCCTCCTGTCTCAGCCTTGCAAGTGCTGTGATTACAGGCATGTGTCACCACACCCTGCTGTTTTAAATTTTTTGATGTGTTCTATATAATGGCTTTCCTTTATAATACTGTGACTACTTTTTCCTTACCATCATCATTCTGAGAATGGGTTCCAAGTACACAAAGTGGGCTCTCACTGGCTATGTAACAAAGCCATTGGTACATCTGGAAAATTTACCTGAGCTGGGTATGGTGGTTCATAATTTAAAGTAATCTCAGCATTCAAGTCTAAGAAGGGAAGAACATGAGTTCAAAACCAGCCTAAATTACATAGTCAGACTGGAACAGGAAGAAAGAGAACAGTACAAAGGAAGGGGGTTTGGGGGAGGAAGAATGTTATGAGTTCTCAAAACCAGACCAGAATCCAATTATTAAAATTTATGAGCCTTTCCTTACCTGGCCCAGAATCACTTGACCATATTCACACAGGAGAGGACAAACAGTAAAGAGCCTTAGAAGTATAGTGATTTTAAAACTGGAAACTGCATCCAGTTTTGGCAAACAAATTGGTCATCTAATACAGACAGAACAGCACCTTTAGGGACAGTGTGGCCATGACTCAACATACATTTTTTTTGGGAGCATTGTTTAATTCCTGTTTAACATACACCTGTGTACGCATGGTGTACACAGCAATTGACTACCACAGCAATGCTTTCCAGTTTGTTAGCAACACCTTAGTTATTTTGTACAGTTAGAAACATTTTGACCTTTACCTTGATTTATTTTGTAAGTTTATTCTGGGAACTCTCAGTCTGTTGATGATTTATCAGTGGTATACCAAGCCTTTTTGTGGTCTCACAAGGAAGCAGGGTCACAGAAAGCTGAACAGAGTAATTTTTTACATTTAGTTTTACATTACCTCATCACAAAGGGAAAGGAGGAGGAGGAGGAGGAGGAGGAGGAGGAGACCTTACCTGCGTTGTCAAGCAAGCCTTTGTTTTGTGGTCTCACACTTGTGGATTCAAGCAACCCTTGTGCTTCAGCTTCCCAAGAAATTGGGACTGCTAGTGTAGGCTGCCATGCCCAGCCTGAGGGCTTCTGATGTGATTGCGCTGGGTAGGATCTGAGTCTAGGCAACATTTTGAGTGACTCTACTATGCAGCCAGAGTTTGGAACCATTGCTAAAATTACTTTTATTATGCCAGCCCTTCTCTTAATCTTCAAATCCTAGAGCAGGAAAAAGAAATTGAGATTACACACCAGGTTGACTGAGAAACAACAGAATTCTCTGCAGCCTGTCTTCAGCACCCTGGCAGTAAAATCTGGAATGGTGCTCACAGGCTCCCCAGGCTTCCTCAGTGAGTCAAGCTTTTAAGCTTGACCATGCTTAAAAGTCATCCAGTTTTCTTGGTGATAGAGCAGATGTAAGGATTTAACTTCAGAGATTTTGATGCAGTGTGTCAGGCAATGAGCTCTGAAAGTCTCTTTTCCAATATGTGGCTTGGGAGAAAATAGCGATAGGTGGCCCACACAGGCTTTGGAGAACTGCCCTGGGCTTTGCTGAGTCTGCAAAGGGAGCTTTCCATTCTTCCCGGCTCTGCTCAGACTCCTCCCCCAGTACAGAGTGGGACACTTTCCCTGCCTGTGAGAACACTGGTCAAATTAACAAAGCACCTGCAACAGGGTCACAGTGACTCAGGTCTAAGGCCATTCGAACTGTGTGGTCTTGCATGGGGCAAGCAGCCCTCCATGTCTGTCCTACTGTTGTAGTGAAACCAATGTCAGACTAAACAAAGAGTTAGAAGACAACTTTTATTAATCCAGTGGGCTGGGAAATCCAGAGGTTCAAATCACCAGCCAGTATCAAGTCTGGGTTCAGCTTAAATATGGTTTGGAAGGGTGGGCCAGGTAGCTCAGCAGACTAAAGCTTCTTCTTAGGCAGAGCCATCGGCCAGGATTTGATCCCGGGCCTGCTGTGCTGGCCCCACCCCCAGGTGTGCTGAGACTGTAATTGAGACTGGGCATGGTGGTGCTTGCCTGTAATCCCAGCGCTTGGGAGACTGAAAACAGGAGAATCATTATGAGTCTGATCTATGTAGTGAGACCCTGAACACCCTGTAGACCCTGTACTAAATACAATAAATAAATAAATAAGGTTTGGACGTGGGAAGTACAAAACTGAGAGCTGGCTATTACATGATTCTGATATAGGGGCATGAAACTCCCGACCTGAAAGATACGTGGACTGAGTTCATTTTCTCTAAAACCAAAGAATGAATTTTAGGAAAACGGAGGTTAAGAGCAGAATATATTTACTGGGGGGAAGAAAGTTTCTGTCCAAGAGAGGGACAAAAGAGGACCTGAGTGGGTTGCCAAGACATCTGTCTTTTCCAGGGTTTTTTATGGAGTAGACAGGTGAGGTGAGTCAAACGTGGAAAACATGAAACTCAGGTGGGACAAAATTCCAGTCAACCAAAAAGGCTACAATTGCTCAGGTGAAACTGATTAAACTGGATTCAAATGGGGAAGTGAGTTACTTAGCAAGTGGGTATGAATATACAACAGTGGCTTGTCCTTTAAGGGGTTGGGTTAGTGACTGTTCCTGGCTTCCTCAGGGTGATTGCCAGTTCCAGATGCTTATCTTTAGAAAGGTAAGGATTTGCTTGATTTTTTTTTCATCTGATTTTATTAAAAAAAATTTTTTTTAAATACAAAGAAGTAATAAAAAAAAGAAAGAAAGAAAGAAAGACCACAAACCAGCATTGGGCTGGCCAAATAGCTCAGTGGATTAAAGTGCCTGCAAGCAGGCACAAGGGCTGGGGGCTCGATCCCGAAGCTTGCCATGCTCACCAATGATTGAAACTGGGTGTTGTGGCGCTCCCCTGTAATCTCAGCTCTTGGGAGGCTGTTAACAGGTGGATCACTATGAGTCCAATCTAGTAGTGAGAACTTAAAGAACCTGCAGAATGTTCCTTAAAATACAAAACAAAACAAAACATGGGGCTGGGGAGATGACTCAGTAGAACAAGTGCTTCCCTGGCAAGTGCAAGGGCCTGAGTTCAATCCCCGGTTCTGCAAAAAACAAAAACAAAACAAAACAAAACAAAAAATACAAGGGCC
>NW_004524717.1:6301559-6307668 GCF_000260255.1 Octodon degus
CAATAGGAATTCAACAATGGTTGCTGTGTTGCATGAATTTATCTTCAAATTAGTTGTTTAGGTCACCAGATATAAACATGCAAAATTGGCTTAAAAAACAACAATAAAAAAGTTATAAGAAATCAAAAAGAAAAAAAAATAAGCATTAATTGCTCCTTTCAGAAGACCAGCAGTTTATCTTGAAACCTGATCTGTCAGGTTTTACCTGCAGCAGTGATGGAGGAGGTGGCACTGCAGCAGAGAGGCAGAAATAAAAAGGGGAGAGGGAGCTTTTACTAACTCTGAAGACATGGAGAGGACCCAGGATGGAGGGCAGGGAGATGGGAGCATGAAATTTCACAGACTTTTGCTAGGGGTGGAGTTTAGGGGCAGGTTCAATGACCCGCAAGGAGCTGATTGGGGGCTCCCTTGTGTGAGCGGGAAAGGTAACAGGAAGTTGTACCCAGGGCTGGAGTGGGGAAGGAGGAGGAAGCCGTCAGTGGGAAGGGAAGCTGTTGTTTTGGGGATTCAGCCATGTTGGATGAGGGCCTTGATCCTTTAGCAGTTTGTATTCAGGCGGCAACTATTACGGGCCCCAGCAGGAGTGTCTGTCTCTCTCATAGTTCCATACTGGCTCCATTTGGGGTCCTAGCCTTGCCGGCCTGTAGTATTTCTATCTGAGTTAGCTGCCTATGACAGTCACAGGCTATGGACTGATTTCTAACTTTTGCTACAATATGCCTACAAGTCTGCTATTCTGTAAGTGTGGCCCTACACTATCAGTGTAGTACATTCATTACAACTGATGAATCTGTATTAATGCATTAATTCTTTTTAGCTAACACATACGATTACCAATATTTATGTTTTTATTTTACTTTTTTTGTTTAATTTTTTATTTTTAAAGAATACAAAATAGTGATAGGAAAAAAATCAGCATTAGAAACAATACAAGTTTTCACTAAACAAAGTAATAGGAATTCAACAATGGTTGCTGTATTACATGATGCTACCTTCAAGATAGTTATTCAGATTACCAAAACCAATATTTATGGAATACAATGCCATGTTTTGAAATGGGCACACCATGCAGAATGGCAAGTAGAGTTAATTAACATGGAAGATAGGGTTCTCTGTATGCACTTCTCTTTCCAGTTTTTAGGGCATCAACTGGCCTGGTGAACTCTCAGTTCTCTGATGGATCTAAGAAGAATTCTGTTGGGGTCACCAATTCACAATGGCTAATTTTGCCTATTTTCCTAAGAGATAAATGGAGGTTTGGGATTATTGGTATCACCCTTTTGATATTTCTCATTAATTCATTAGGGATGGGCCATCCTGTCCCTCCCACTAGGACTTAACTAAAACCACTAAGACTAATAACACTCCAGGGCAGGATCCTTTTTAGCATAGGATCCCCTCTACCCTCTGGAGTCATTCCAGCATTATCCATTGCCTGCTGAGTCTTAGAGCTCTGAAACTTCTTCTAGCCCCTCCTCTCATTGCATGCATCCAGTACATTGTATACACCCAATAAATAGTGGCTGGCTTGGTGTGTCTTTGTCTCTGCCCATCCTAAGGCATGGACCTCCCAGCTAAATTTGCCTCTATTTCTTATTTAGTTCTTCTGCTGTACTCCTCAGACAGGCAGTTGGGGATCTTGGCCAGGTCCCTGATAGGATTCATTGGTTTTGCTCACAGGTTTTTGCTTCCTTTCTACACTCAGAATCCATTGGTTTTGCTCAGGTTGTTTTTCTTTGCTTTAGGTGCTGAGAATCTCACCCAGACCCTGCTACATACAGGGTGCACCCCGTGCTGAGTTGCACCCAGGCCCAGGTACAACCATTTTCTTGCTGCAAGGCTGGAAGTGATACCACTAAGCCCTTCCCATGGTGGACAGGAAACTGGATATTCAGGCTACCTTTCCTCTGTCCCTGACGTTCCCTCCCCTGTGCTAACAGAAGCATTCCTTCCATGTCAGCAACCTGTTTTATGAGTTGTTTCATGAGTAGTTTCATGCCATCTGTCCTACTGAAGGCAAAGGAAGTTACAAGATGACAGTTGAAGTCATGGTCAGATGATTACAACAAATGTGAGCAAACAGGTCAGAGAAAAACAGATGACTATGGGGCTCCAGTTTGTGTGGGTTGCAGCCAGCCTCAGGCCCAAGAGACTCTAGCTAACACTCCTGGGCCACCCCACTCACCTCTGTTTTCCCATTTCCTGGTTCTTGGGTTCAGCTTCCACTCCAAGAGAGAGGTGGAGAACGTCCCAGGGAGCAGAGCTCTTGGTGTATACGCACAACCACAGTACGGATGGGGCTTTGGAACTTCACCTGCAAGATCTTTGAACTGCTGCTGGGGAAGAAGAGAGCTCCTTGACCTGCTGCAGATAGTGGCAGCCAGTATAAGGGGGTCTGGTGGCTGGAGGAGCCCCTGAAGCCTCCTCTGTGGAGGGGTGGAGGTGCTGAGCCCTGGCCCTGGTGGGGCTGAACCTGGAGCCACAGATTTGGGAGAAGGCACCGGTACCAACAGCGCTACTTGGACATGGGCTACAGCCCCCAGTGCAAGGTCTCTGGAGGAAGTCAGTGAGTGGTAGAGAATGCCTGGCCCTTTTTGTGTTTTTTGAGACAGGGTCTTGTTGTGCATTTCAGGCTGGCCTTGAGCTCACTTTGTAGCCCAGGCTGGTCTCGAACTTGCAATGGTCCTTCTGCCTCAGCCTCCCAGGTGCTGGGATGACAGCCGTGTACCACCATGCTGGACTTCATTACTTTTTACACATTAGAAATGTGCTAAAGTTGAAGAAGAGCCTGAATTTTGGAAAGTATCATTTATGAGTCTCAATATTTTTAGAAATAAATATTGGCTTATTTGCATCCACACTTAGAAGGTGAAGTGTCTCAGTAGCTGCTGTGGCTGTGGTCTTCAAGAAAATGCAAGTGTTTATCATCCTTTGGAACACTATCTGGGCTGAGGACATAGTTCAGTAGCATAAGTGCCTGCCAGGCAAGTGCAAGGTTCCGAGTTTGGTCAACAAAAAACAAAAACAGTATCTGTTGGGCTGGGGATATACCTCCAAGGGACGGTGCCTGCTTGGCAAGCATATGAGTTTGATTCCTGATACCAAAAACAAAACAAAACAAAACAAACAAACAACAACAACAAAACAAACCCAAACCAAAAAGTCAAGCCTCAGCTCCTGTGACATGGAAGCTGTTGTAGCTCAAAGAATCGAATGACAACGAGGCAAGTACAAAAGTTAAAAGAAGTGCTTTATTTTAGTTGGTACCCAACGGCAACACCTGGCACAAAGCACCTAAGTGCGCGCTGAGCATTGACAAGGGTCAGTATTTAAGCTTGAAAACTGCAAAAACAGGGAGGGGGTGGAGAGGAAGAAGTGGCAGGGTCATTAGTTCATGGGGTGGTCCTGTTTGGTGGAGGTGCTGAGTTGGCAGTTATATAGTTCATTGAGATAAGGTTTTGGAAAACAGATATCCTAAGAGGGGTAAGGAATTGGGAGGAATAGTTCATTGAGATAAGGTTTGGGGAACAGATACCATAAGACTTGAGTCACAGGGGTGAGGAATTGGGAGGAATTGGGAGGGGTCAGCACATACAGAACAGGAACTCGGCGAGGTTAGAAGGGCAACAAAATGGAGTCAATTTTAACAGGGTACAACAGAAGGTTTTCTCTCTGTTATTCTAAAGTGAGGGGCTTCCTTCTGCCATGTCCATCCATCATGTCCTCTCTTGACGTCAGCTGACCCTGGACAGACATCTCTCAATTATGAGCAAAGCTAACCATTTTCCCCTTTAAGTTGCACATGTCAGCTGTTTTGTTCCAGCAACAACATTTTAGCCAATACCAAGGGGCTTCCTCAAGCAGAACAGCCCACTCCTCCGTGCATACTTTTACCCCCCCCCCCATGGGGTCAGAACTAAATGTAAGAGAAGAGTTTGCAAGTGGGACAGATTTAGTAACTAAGATATGAATACTGTGGGCTCTGCCCACATTGTTATGGGGGTGTAAGAAAGGGGACTGCAGAAGCTATCAAAAATAATGATTTAAAAAATGTAAGAAACATTAGAAGCAATACCTTGCAGAACTGACTGCCCAAATAGTTCCAACTGTATATTTTAAAAGTAATTTTCTTTTTCTAATCTTTTATTTATTTGGTACAGGGTCTCACTACACAGCTTAGACTCATAGTGATCCTCCTGTCTCAGTCTCTCCAGCACTGGGATTATAGGTGTGTGCCACCACGCCCAGATTTTGTGGCCAACAGAGTGGGGCTGGCATGGCACATGGTGCCAGGGATTGAACCTGGGTCCTGTACTTTCCAGGCAGATGCTCAGACCACCGAGCTATCTCCCCAGCCCCTAAAAATAATTTTCTTGTGATTGTTTTCATTGACATGAAGAAGCAAAGGACACATAGATTTTCATTTTTAATTACAAAAGCAATATATGTTCTCCATGAAAAACTTTGTGCTCCATAAAAGTCTATGGTACTATAGTATTCTAGAGTATGAATAAATTACATTTCGTTTATCTGTTCTCCTAGTAGCAGGTAGTTTTCAACTTCTGCTTTCATATGGCTGCAGTGAGCATTTTCATATCCTAAGGAACTGCAGTGGATATTTCTGTAGGCTAGGTCCTAGGTCCTTGGAAGTAGTGTTGAGTCAAGTGAAGTGCACATTAAGAAATTGGCAGACATCAAAACTGACCTAAGGGGCTATACCAATGATAAGCCAAGCATTCCTCTATCATTCTCTCACTTTGTTCTTATTACTTTATTTTTAAATAAAGTATTAGAGAATAATTTATAAATAATACATGCCATTTCTCCTTGGTACTTAAATGTATTTTGTTTTTTTAAAAAAGAGTATTCTCCTACACTGAAGTCTCCTAGGAGAAATATTTACTTAACGTTACTAACAAATCCACAAACTTCTTTTATAATAGCTCTTTTTTTCCCCCCAATAATGACTTTTATGGGCCTAGTTTCCCATTCAGCAGAACCTACTGAATTTTGTTGCCATAGTTTGGGTTTTGTTTGTTTCTCAATGTGATTCCATAGCTAAGCACTCCCCAAGTCTTGTATACTTACAGGCATCTCTTCAGGAAGGCTATGGGGTTATGGACACTTATAGCTAGACTGCTATTGTAAGGTAGGGTCGGCTTGAAGGATGGTCATGGCCCAGAAGGGTTTATCCCCCTTTTCAGTTCCTTCTTTATCTCCTTGGTCATCATTAGTCGGTAGCTTTTTGTCTACCATATTTTTCTGCCAGACTACCCTGCTTTGGGGCTTGATGCCTGTTGACTGGCACTCTACAAGCTGTTAGCCAAAACCAAACCGTTCCTGCTTTAAGTTGTGGGTGCTGGGTATTTTGTCCAGCAATGATAAAGTGTCTAAGACACTTGGCTTGCCATTGATGACCTCAGCATCAAGTTGCCTGATGTTTCAGCCTGATTTACTCATTCTGGGTCTGTAGTACCTCAAAAGGCATGTTGCTGTGTTCTTTTCATTGCACTGAATCAGGAAGCACATCATGTCAACTAGTTCATACTTGGTGATGTTAACTTTTGTCACTTAGATAAAATGATGCCAGCCAGATTCCACCACTGTAAATATAATTGATGTGTTTTGTATATATAAATTAATTAGTATACTTTGAGAACACCGTCCCCCTTCATCTTCCAGTATTGGGGAGTAGACCCAGGGCATTCCAGGGCAGTCTCACTGAGTTACATTCCCAGCCTTTTAAATTTCTTTAGGCAGAGTCTTGCTAAATTGCCCAGGCTGGGATTAAACTCATGATACTCCTGCCTCAGAGTCTCAGAAATCTGGGAAAACAGGCATTTGACACCCTGCCTAAGTATTTTGAGATTCTCAATGTAGGACAAACGTTTCTCTTCTCCATTTATCTATTTAATATGTATATCAGGAAGGATATACATACTTACAGCTTCCTATTTAGCATAGACTGTTACAATCTATAATGTCTAAATTATTTTGATCTTCAAATTTGGCCAATCACAATCCCTGAGAGGTAGAGGTTCAGCTGATGTTTCCTTATTATTCTTTGAGAATTCCTTTAACTTGTTGATACAAGATGTTTTAGACCCAT
>NW_004524717.1:6308273-6309996 GCF_000260255.1 Octodon degus
TCACACATTAATTTTTCTGATTCTAATGCCTCTGAGAGTTTTTCTACCATTCTCTTGTTCCCTTTGTGTATTTTTTCTCTTTTCTGATTGAGAAACTTCTCAGCACACAGCACATTTTCTTCTTTGTTCAGCTTTTCCTCTGTGTACCCAAGCTCTTAGACTAAAAGCTCATTCCCTAGTCATGTCAGCCTCTGCTTCATTCCCATCACTGGTGCTGGGGCAATGATGGAAATCCCAGTCACCATCATAGGAAGAAAGGAAGGAAAGGGAAGGGAAGGGAAGAGAAAGGAAGGGAAGGGACAGGAAGGGAAAGGAAAAAGACTGGCTAAAGACTAGTCTTCCCTTCCTTAACCCAGCCCCTAATTTGAGCTGAATTAAGGGAAAGAGAAGAAAAGCCACACTTTTCCTCTGAAATGATATCATAGGAGATTGTCTAGACAATTGTATTATTGCATCTTTTATGTAGTTTTGGAGACAAGAGCTTTTTTAATAAAACAGAACTTTGCTTTCAGAACTGATGCATGCACAGTATTAAACATGCAAAAATATAGAGAAAAATAAATCTGATATTGTGGTCAGAGTTTATAGGAGAACAGATTTAATACAGCACACTTAATTTATAGAATTATTTTATAATAGACACCCACTCAAAGAGTTAAATGCAAGAGTGTGGAGATCTGCCCGCAGAACACAAAGAATCCAGCTGAAGGCCTGGATCCCACTGCAGTGTCCTCCACAAGCCCAACTGCAAGTCTAGAGCCCACCATGATGTCATGTGCAAGTCTGTATCAAGCATCTATAATAGGAAAGATCTACAAAGGTCAGTGATGGAAGCTACAAGTCTGCACCAGCAGGATGAAGGATCTGTGCCAGCAGGCTGAGGGATCTGCACTGGGACCAGGAGGCAATGCCCAAGGCGAGGACCAGAGCTCCTTAGAGAATTGCAGCCATCCTAAGTGACAGCAAGGACTTGAACTCCAAGCCAGAAAAACCAGCTTGGCAAGCTTCTCCAGGAAAATCAGCAGCACACCACCTGTCTTTCCCTCCAGTTCTCTTTTCATGCTGTTGGCAACAATCCTCAGGTGGGCCTTCTATGCCCAGCACCATGATGATTCAATTCACTTGCATGTGCCAAGTTGACCTTTAGTTAATTCACCGCAGATGGCCACTGAGGAAGACATGGTGCCTGGAGGACTTCTTAGGACAGAAGCCATGCTCAGCTGGCCTCTGGCTGGTCAGAGGCTGAGACTTCCTGCCACATGTTGGCGTAGTCTGCTTATCCTGGTGCTTTGCCCTCCTGCTGTCTTCCCCTGACATTATCCAGCACACCTGCAGCCTGCGCACAGCCCAGTTAAGCACTATGGTGGGTTTCAGATATGCTGGATCCACACGGGTTGTGAGACTGTAGTCTTTGGGTTTAGGGACATAGCTCATGCATCTTGAGCCTCCCTCAAGGTTCTAGATTTGCTAACTCAGCAATCTGAGCCTCTCTTTTCTCCTTTTGGTTCCAAAATGGAGAGCAGCCATACAATATGCAGGCAACTGAACCTGAGAAATGGACTTTTGTTTTTGTCTTTTTGAGACAGGGTCTTACTATGCAATTCAGGCTAGTCTTGAACTCACTTTGTACCCCCAGGCTGGCCTCAACTCAGTGATCCTACTGCCTGAGCCTCTGAGTGCATACTAGCATGCCTTGTTGAGGAACTGGCTTTGTGATTTGGTT
>NW_004524717.1:6310846-6343166 GCF_000260255.1 Octodon degus
CCAGTTGGATTCATGGAGGGCAATGCAGTAGGATCCGGCCTTCAGCTGGGTTCTGTGTTCTAGTGTAAGGACAGATCTCCTGCACTCCATTAAATTTGACACTTTGGGTGACTATTATAAAATCTTTTTTTTTTTTTCCTTTGGAACTGGGGATTGAATTCAGGCCCTTGTGCTTGCCAGACAAGTTCTTATTCTACTGAGCCATCTCTCTGGCCCATTAGATTGGTTTTTTCTTGTTCTATTTTGCAACAAAGATTTGATCAAATGCAGTAGCAGATCTCCATACAAATAACTCTGGCTTTGTACCAGAATAACCAGTAAAATTTTAAAAATATATAGGTTTTAATAAAAAATTAGTTCATAAAATGTTGATTCTCTCCAAATTTATATATTGAAAGCAGCCCATGTAAAACAACTTTTGGATTTTTAAAGGAACTTTTTATATTTATCCTATAATTTATACTTTTAAAAGGTCCACTACCTTTAAAAAGTAGAAATGAGGAAGGAGAACTTGTTAATTTCACCATCACTACAAAAGCCATAGGTGTTAAGAGTAAATAGGCATGACCCAGACCACCAAGTCAGGCAAAGTTGAAGCAATAAGCGAGGTTTATTTAGCCTGGTTTCAGGTGAGCCAAGGGTGATAAGACCATTGGCCCTCAGGGATAGAGTGGGGTTAGGTTTTATAGCGGTGTTTGTATATGAAGGGGCATGGCAGGGATGAGTGGGAAAGCTTTAGTCTGGGTCTGTGGAGTTCAGAGTCTTGGTGACATTTGTGTCTTGTAGGTGTGGCTGCATGGGGGCAGTTTCTTGGTTATCTTTTGCAACCTCTGGCGCCTCGTAATCTGTCTCTCTGCAGCTGTGCTCAGGGACTTTTTTCTTCTCTGTCCTGGTGGCAGTCTGACAAAACAAGTAAAATGAATAAGGTAGTATTCAAACCAAGGGACAGACCCTTCAATACATAGTACCTGGATATAAGAAGTAAAGCCATGCTGTTATGTTGAGCTGTAGGGGACTCAGGTCAACAATTTCTGACATTGCCAGTCAAGCGGAAGACCCAATACTATTATGGGCTACTGGACTCTTTAAGAATATTTTGCTGAGTTTACACACCTATAACATTCAAATAATGGAACTTAACAAAAAAACCATATACAGATGAATGTCCATTTTGTATCTGTGTATTCAAAGCAGTTAGGATAGATATATAGTTACATTCTCTTAATGAATAGTGATTTGTTCTAATGGTGTTTGTAAATAGGATATCATGTCTGCATCTTGTACAGCAATTAACCACTGGGAAGAATGTATGCAATGTGTTAATTATTGAAACTGTCCTACCAATTTGATTTGAAAAAAAAAAAAACAAAAAAAAACATACATAGTACCTGGCCATGTACTAAAGGAGACAGCTCACACCACCAAGGAGGTCATGGAGCACTCAATGGCTTTGGAAAAACCGGTTCACTGTGAATAGAAATATCACTGTGCTCTCACTCAACTCTTAGAAAAATGGCAAACTTTGGATTAAAAACCTGTAATCAACACATAATACTCTGGTTTGTGTCTGGAATGTTCCCTACAGGCTCAGGTGTGAAAGCCTTGGTCCTCAGCCTGGTGCCACTAGGAGGGGTGGGAGTTCAAGAGATGGGGCCTCATTGAAGGCTTCTGGCCATACCAGGGTGGGTGACACTGGGTCTGTGTTCTCCTCTTTCTCTTTTTGGTTCCCAGCTGCCACGAAGTGAGCAGCATGCTCCACCTCTCTGCCAGGATGTGTAACAGCACCATGTGGCCATGGGTGGATGGAAGCTCTAAAGCCATGGGCCAAAATCAACCCCTGCTCTTTTTAAATGGATCATCACAGGTACTTTGTTTATCAGAAAGCTAACATAACATAAAATAAAGTGAGTCCTTGTGAGCTATGTGTGTGAAAACTTCAAAAATATAAGCTATGGGGAAAAATTCAATGATTTAGATTTTCACAAAATTAATGCCTTTTTTTCTACAAGGTAAGATACTAGCAGATGGCAGAAGGGAAAAGGAATTCTTATGTGTAACACCAGTGAGAGATTGATATACATATAGAAACATGAAAAAGGAAAGAAAGCAACCTCCTTTGGGCAGCTTCCAGCTAGAGAGATATTCCAACTTCATATTCAGAGGAGTATAAGCAAAACAACCATGGTCAAGCATTTATCACCACTGACTGGCAAATGCTGAAAGCTCATGTGCACAGGACACAGGAACACGGAGTTTCCCAGCTCTGCTGCTGGCAGGGGGACGGGGCTGCCTTCCACACAGCCCTTCGCCCATTAATGCACTCTCCACAGCCTAGCAGGTCCCATCCTAGGCACAGGGCAGATGGCCATGCAGTAGCAAAAGGAGATGCATTAGAAGCTATTTATTCGCAGTTGTTTGTGATGGCGTGGACACAGAAGCAGCCACAATGCCTCCTCCAAGACGGTGACTGGCTAAAGTAGTCTTTGCAACAAGAAGAAACAGAACTATGTGCACAAGGGAAAGATGTTCAAACAGTGAGGTGTGAAAAAACCAAGAAAAGTGTGAGACAGTAAACATCATTTGCATAACTAAATCACTAAAACATGTGACAAAAGTGAAATTTGCATTTACAAGACTAGAAAATAAAGATAGACATTATATAGTTTGCCTTTCGTGGATGAGAGGAATGGCTGTATGGAGAAAAAAGAATACACAAATTGTAACATGCTACCCTAGACCTACAAGTCAGTCTTTGAAGGAGGGCACCAGGAGTCTCAGTGATTGTGACACACCAGGACAGGCCTCAAGGGTTTCCAGTATGTTGCAGCCTCAGTTAGATATGAATACCACTGCCAAACGGCATAAATTAATACATACTGTGAGAGGCTATGGGACAAAACCAGAATGAAGAGGGGTCGGTTACTTGAACCAAATGATGGAGACACTGAGATGTACAGTCCCTATTACCATACAAAAAGCAGCACATTTAGTATAAACTGTACTTGGGATGTTTGATTTTGATCTTTGTCCACATTAGAATGACACACGGTACAATATTCTTCTGAGATGATGGGCATACCTGGAGCCATGCAGTCAGGAAGACAGACAACTGACAGTGTGCAGAGTGGTGGTGAGCCTATGGCCCAGCAGGCACACAGGGCCCACTCTGCAAGGGCATTCCAAGTTGTATGAATTGGTTTTCCTAAATACAGACTTCATTATTCAGGATTAATTGCAGCAGTGGCACTTTGTGATGAATAAATATGATTTGAGTTGCAGTTGGGGGCTCAATTTCTAAAAGGTTCACCCTCACTGGTCCACAGTGTGCTACATTGGTAAGCCAGAAGAGGTGTATGAGATGCATGTTTGACTTGTGACATTTTCAATTTACTTATTATTATTATTATTATTATTATTTTTTTTTTTTTGCAGCACCAGGGATTAAACTCAGGCCCTTGTACTTGCCAGGTAAGCACTATTCCACTGAGCCATCTCCCTGGGCCCAACATTTTCAATTTACAATGGGTTTATCAAATGCTATCCCACAGTAATTCTGGGACCATGAGCAACGATGGGAGAAAAATAGGCTTCACTCACCAGCTTGGCCTTCAGCCCTTCTCCATTCTGAAGCACAAAGGGAAAATGGAATTAGAACTTCAGGACACACTTCTCTGCTCATACATCACATTTTGCACCATCCCTGCCCTCTCGCCCTTCTGCTAACCACCCAGGATATCATACCTGCACTGGGAGATGAGAAGATACATGGATAACCAGGGGCAAAAAGGTGGGTAAAGGGAAGGTTCTATGAGGGCTCACTTACCCAACTCCACCTGAAGCTTCTCTGTAAGCAGAACACAGAGACACTATCAACTCTGGAGGAGTGGACCACTTCACAAACCAGTCAGGTCCCAGGGAACATGACCAGTCTGAACCCCTGCTGTTTCCAGTCCCACCCTGGGCCCTGCCCTGTTCTATTGAAGGAGACCCTCCTGCAGGCTTCTGATGCCTCAGCCTCCTGGCTTTAAGGCAGAAATCTGCACGGGGCTGGGATACAAACAGATATGGGCCTGATTTGAAGAGGATCCTGTCTTTTCCTCCTGAAAGTACAAGTCTGTTCTGGGAGGAGCTCCCGAGTCAGTCCAGGCACTGAGCACTGGCTACCTGAGTCTCAGGCTCACTTACTGGACAAATCACTTAAAGAGCTGGAGAAACATCACACTCGATTATTTGCAAAGGACTCTGACTTGTTGCTAGTACAATACACTCCTTTGATCTGTCTACTTTTTGTCCTCTTTTAAAAGTAAACGCTTCTTGGAAAGGGAACACTATCCACCAATTCTGGGTTCTGGCATTATAAAGCACTACAACTGCTCTGTTTTGGTTTCCCCTCCCTACAGCACTAGGTAGACTGCAGGGCAAGTTGGAGTTTGGGTTCTGAGTCTTCCCACTCTGAGGTTCACACCACTCTGAGGTTCACACCCTCCCTTTCACACGGTCTCCCCACCGGGGCTTCAAGTCGATGTGCGCCCCTGGGAACAAGGGAATTTGATAAATCATCCCCACTGTGGTAGAAACTAAAGGGTTACTGCTTCCCAGAGGTGTCTATCCTAGGACGACTACGCGAAAGCAGTCTTTGGGTTTGGAAGGTGAAGCAGATCCCTGACATGCTGAGCGGGGCTGGCTGGGTGTGCTCCCCAGCCCCCGGTGGGAGGCGGGTAGAGTTAGACGTCCACAGACCTCCAGCTCCCGCCCTCCGGGGGACCCCAAGCCACCAGGCGCGCGCCCGGGTCGGCCCAGCGGTCCCCAGCGCCCACAGGGCAGGGCCGGAGCCCAGAACTCACCCAGCTGCGAGGTCAGTTTTCCTGGAGGAAAAAAAGAGGCACAGATTTCAGGCTGGGGATGAGTCAGAGGGGAACAGCCCTGCAGGAGCCCTGCGCCGTGAGCTCCGGCGGGACTTCCCCGACCCACAGCGTTGCCTAGGCTCACCTCGCTCCTCCTCCGCCTGCTTCTGCTTCAGCAGCTTTTCTAAAAGCAAACAAATGACAAACCACTTGGCTGGCACGCGTCCCCGCCCCGCCCCTCGCGCGGCCCTGCCCCGCCCCTCACCCATGCCCCCCCCCCCCCCTCGCACCCGCCTATCGGATCCGTCCCCGCCCACCTGCCCCGCCCCCGTACCTCGGCGCCGCAGCTGCTTCCGCCTGCGGATTCGCGCCAGCGCCACCAGGACAACCAGTAGCACCAAGGCACCGGTTAGGGTTCCCAGGAACGCGCCTCTCCAAGGGAAACCTCCGGGCAAGAACACATCTGGAAAACACCACGAAACCCGAAAGATGTTCCGGAGCCCGCTCGGGGACCCCCGTTTCCCCGGCGGCGGGACAGCTTGTTGGTCCCGGCGGCCTCGCTGCCTCTGTCCTGTCCTCTGCTCTGCGCACCTCAAGAGCTGCTACCCCTGCGGCCGGGGCTGAGACATCGCAAATGCAGTGACCCTCGGAAACTCTTGGGCAGTTCAGCGATTCTTCGTCTGTAGGGACTCTTTTTTAAAATGGTGCTTCTGTTGAGGACGGAGTCAGGCCTGTACCCGAGCGCCAGGAGGTGAGGCGGAAGGGATCCCGAGAGTTCATGGACAGTCTTAGCCTCAGACTGAAACCCCGAGTCCGAAACCAGAAATGGTGCTTCTACGTCAGAGATATTTTTAAAATACAGTTTATCATTTGTTTTGTGAGATGTTCGAAACAAAAACCTGTCATCTTAGCCTTTATTTCCATGGTGGGGATCACAGAGTCTCACCCAAATGAGGTGTGGGGTGTGTACCACTGAGCTGTGCCCACAGACCTATTTTGTCTCTCCCTCCTCTTCTTCCTCCTCTCACCGCCCACCCGCATTCCCACTGTTGTGCTCCACCTTCATTTTGAGGCAAGGTTTGGTAAACTTGCCCACGCTGGGCTGGAACTTGGGATCTTCCTGCCTCCCCAACCTTCCGAGCGCCTGTTCCATTTTTTAGTGTGTACTGCAGTGGCGTGGAGACCACACTCATTGTTGAGCCGTTGTTTTGCACTCACTACCAGGGCTGTTTCATCTTCCCAAACTTAAACTCCGAACCCATTAAAGACTGACTTCAGCCCGGCCCCACACCTCGATGATCACTATTTTACTTTCTGTATCTGTAAATTTGACTGTCCTGTTTTCATTTCACAAGTCTAATCGTTAGACAACTAAGTGAGATACAAATTAATAGGCAGTCAGGGATGAGCCCTCCAGAAATCCGTGCAGAAGATGAGCTGCACCAGGACTGGTTGAGAAGAGCCAGCCCTGAGGGGAGACTGAGTATACAGCCTCCAAGCCCGCCCAGAGACTAACAGCAGCTAAAAGTTCTGCCACACAATGTCTCTGAACCCAATAGGCACCAGGAGCATCAAACCAGAGCATCTGGGCACACCCCCACCCCCCACTTTTCCAGAGATGCCTCCCTTCTGGGTCAACTGTCCCTAAGCTGCTCTACCTATAGGTTGATGGCGGTTTGGCCTATGCTGTAACCACGTTGTAACCATGGCTGCATAAATCACCATGACAGCCACAGTGGACACAGATTGGAGACCCCACCTGGAAACGCAGGAGCTTTTCTCTCTCCAATAAACTCAGATAAACTCCTTCTTTCAGAACTTCATTCCTGGATGTTGTAAGACCCCAAACTTGGCATGTGTGACATCTAACAGGCTGGGAGTTATTTTCCCATCGCAGAATCCTTCACACTGTGTTTTTTGTCAGGTGCCATGATGCACATGTGTAATCCCAACACTTGGGAGGTTGAGGCAGGAGGACCACCACAAGTTCAAGGCCAGCCTGAACTGCATAGCAAACCCAGTCTCAAAGAAAAAAAAAAAAAGTCCTTTTTTGTCTTAGTCTGCTTAGCATATGTGGTGTTTTATTTTATTTTTCTAGACATGTGTACAGGGCCAAAATGGGTTGGTCCCTCCCTACTGTTGGCTTCCAAAGCACTTGTGTAGAGGGCATCCAGCCTGGCTTACTCAGCTGAGCAGGGGATTAGAAAGTTCAAGCATAGCCTAAGCAATTTAGCAGCTCAGTGAGACTTTGTCTCAGAAGAAAAAATAGAAATGGTTGGATATGGAGTTCAGTGTTTTGAGTGTTCCCAGCAGAAGAGAGAACAAAAATGGCTTCAGGCTCCTTGGACTGCTGCTTCCCTGGCCAGCCACTCTGACTTTTCTATTTGCCCCCTCTACCAGAGATCCATGTGACTCACACCATCTGTAAGGAACTTTATAATACAAATCTAAAACTATATATGCAAAGTAATAATAAATATAAATAATATTTAGATACAAGTCTAAAAAGAAAAGCAAAAACAAAACAAAACAAAACAAAAACCCAAAACCCTCTATTCTCTGATGTAGAGTCCTCCCTTCCCTTTTCTTAGAACATTTTCTTTAGTCAATTCTTTATTCCTTTGAAATGTAAGTCAATCTTTTTATCAAAGCTAAACAAACCTGTTGCTAGCTTCACAACTAAGGACTCTTTTTTTTTTTTTTTAATTTATGTATTTGGTACAGGGTCTCATTACACAGCTCAGACTCATAGTGATCCTTCTGTTTTCAGCCTCCCCAGCACTGGGATTATGGGCATGTGCCATCTCGCCTGGTCTGTGTGGCACTCTGTGTCTGGGGGTGGAGTTGGTGCAGCATGTGGTGCTGGTGATGGAACTACAGTCCCTGTGCTTGCCTAAACAGGTGCTTACTCTGCTGAGCTATCTCACTGGCCCCAAGACTCTTCTTTTTTTAAGGGCCTTGTCTTTGACCTGAAAACATCAGGGATAAGACAGCCCAATTTATGTCTCCTGAGAGTTTAAAGAAAGTATGTGCTTCCAGAAATAAGGTATGAGATGCCTTATTTCTCTTTGGGATAAAGAATATAATCAATATAACCACAGGTGTCAGGGGGATTTACTGATTTATTTAGAGACAGGGTCTCTCTGTGTTGACAGGCTGGCCTCAAACTCGGGCTCATGAAATCCTTTTGCCTTGGCCCCTGAGTATCTGACACTACAAACAGGCTTGACTCCAATTGGCTCACTGAGGAAATTAAAATGAACTCTGGCAAATGTCTTCCTACTCAAGGAAAGTTACTTAAGACCATGTATGCAGTTGAGTTGTTTTTGCCTTGTCTCTATCAAAAGAAGATATTTCTTCCTGTTATAATAATATAGCTATTGACTTGGACTTGTTACAGGCAGCCTGAGTTAAAAAGACGACAAAGACCAAGACACCTTACAACTGGGAGGTGCCACTGCTGTGAGCCAGACCTAAAGATCAAACAAGTGCTAACCTCCCTAAAGGTTGGCATCCAGGATCACTCATTACTCAGAAAGAATCATTGTCTGAAGTCTACCAGATAGGTCCTGTTTTACATTCATGCCCGCTTGCTATGTGACTCACTACCCCATTTGGTCCTGGACCTAATCAATTTTACCTGAGCAATGGTGCTTGTAATCCTATTGGTTGACCATAGTTTTGTCCCACCCCTCATCCCCCTAAGCAAGATCCCTTCTTCTCTACCATAGCCCCACATGGTTTTGCCCTACAAAATTAACCTGAAAGAGACAGCTTCCTGGACAACCCGCTTGGGCCTCCCTTCTGTCCCTCTCTGATAGAAGCTTTTCTTTCCAATAAAGCTTTATCCTCAACCTCCGTTTGTTCCTAAAATTCATTCTTCGGTTTTAGAGAACACGAATTCATCCAGCTCAGGTCGGGTGTTTCACTTGCCTATATCAGACTGATGTGAAAAATGGCCAATAGCTTGGGCTTGCCTTCAAAACTTCCAACAGTTAGCTGGGTGTCGTAGTGCACACCAGTATTCTCAGCACTGTAGGAGGCTGAGGCAGGACGACTTCTAGTTGGAGCCCATCCTGGGCAATTTAGTGACTTAGGGAGATCCTGTTTCAAAAAGAGGGGCAGGGATATAGCTCAGTGTGAAAGCCCTGAGTGAATCCCTAGTACTGAAAAAAGAAAAATAGAAAGAAAAGAAAAAAGAAGTTTAAAACAGCTAGAATCGGCCCTATGAAATCCTTCAGTGGGTGTCTCATTGGATTTTTATTTGCTTTTTTTTTTTTTTTTTCCAGAACCAGGGATTGAACTCAGGCCCTTGCACTTGCCAGGCAAGCACTTATTCTACTGAGCTATCTCCTCAGCCCCTTGTTTGTGTTTTGAGACAGGATCTTTCTATGTAGTTCAAATAGGCCTTGAACTCACTATGTAGTCCAGGCTGGCCTCATACTCATAGTAATTCTCTTGTTTTAGCCTCCTGACTCCTACAATTACAGGTATGCACCACCACACTCAGCTCTCATAAGAAAATTTCAACTCATTGCCTAAACATCCACTTCCCCAAATTACCTTTTTGTAGTTCATAGAGACTCCACCACCATTCCTGACCCCCTTTGCCATTTTTCTTTTTTCTTTTCTTTTCTTTTTTTTCTTTCTTTCTTTTTTTTTTCTTTTTTTTCAGAACCAGGGATTGAACTCAGGCCCTTGCACTTGCCAGGGAAGCACTTATCCTCTGAGCCATCTCTCCAGCACCCCCTTTGCCATTTTTCTAGCATGTTCCACCTTCTAACTTATGACACAATTTACTCATAGTTTGTTGTCTGTCTCCCCCACAGGATTGGGAAAATAAGGGTAAGAGTTCGGGCCATATTGTAGGTGTTCATTAAATAATTGTCTAATGGATGGAATTAGGGGTATGTGGCTCTACTAAAACTCTCTGGCCAGTAGTTTGTGGGTTTTGCTGCATTGGCCTTTCACACAGAAATGGTGGCTCTCTGGGGCCACATACTGTTTAGGTTGTATGTTGCACTCACAGTGAGTTCCTGATGTCCAGGTATCCAGGCCAACTCACCCCTTACTCCACCAGGTGTCAGTGCACTGTGTCCTTCCACCTTTGGGCCAAAGGATATGGAGAACATGATGCCTAGGAACACAAGGGAGAGCACACACCCAACTGACCTGCTATCTGGACCACAAACTCTTTCTTCTGGCCCACCAGGGTGTTCTGGATGGAGCACGTCACGTTCTTGTGGGCTCTCCCTCGAACAATGACGGATGTCTCCAGATGGAATAGGCCCTGCACATCCTGGATGATAGCTTCAGACTCTGGAGGCAGGCACCGCCCCTGATGGTCCCTCCACTGAGCCTCAGGCTTTGGGTACCAGCCAGTGGAGCTGCATCTCAGCTGAATGCCTCCTTCCTTGTAGCCCTCAAGGGAGATATGAGGGTCTGAGCCCATCCCTAGGAGATACAAAAAGAGTGAGAAAGAGCAGACTCCTTCCCAGAAGTTGAATGTGGAGTCCACACAACACTGTTCACCATTTTTAGTCACTGTAAGACATCAGGAACTGTGACTGCTTAATGCATGTGTGGGCTGATACCCCTGACCCATCAGCTACAAATGACTGCCTGGACTGCAGTGGCATGTGTCGACCGAACAGTGTTATGCTGCCTGTGGGAACACTTGGAAGTTTGGGTGGAAGAAGGCTACTGACATTTAGTTATATTGTGCAAGGGACAGTTCCTCAGAAAAAATTATCTCAGCTCAAATTGAATAAGTTGCACTCTTGATTGTCACTAGAGGTCAAATTCTTGAATTGTGTCTTTCTTTGTCTCTCCCATGTAGGTCTCATATAGTTAACAAACTCACTGTCTGTCTGCCTACCTGTCCCTCCATCCATCCATCCATCCATCCATCCATCCATCCATCCATCCATCCAGTCTTTTGCAGGCCTAGTGACTGAATGTAGGCCCTTGCACATGCTAGTCAAATTCTCTGCCACTGAATCACATCCTCAGCCATATGTTTTGAGTATGCAAAACATTAATATGGCCTAAATGTCAAGCCTGAGCCAAATGTGGTAGCACATGCCTATAATCACAGCATTTTGGGAGGCTGAGGCAGGAGGATCCCAAGTTCAAGCTCAACCAAGACAATTTAGTGCTTAACAGCACCTTGTCTCAAAAAATAAAAAAGAATTAATGTGAAGGCCCTAAGTTCAGTACCCTCCTCCAACCCACGAAAAAGTACTGTATACAATGTATATCTCTAGCTTTTTTCAGACTTTTTTTCTTAAATGTATTTGGTTATTGCAGTGTCTCACTACACAGCTCAGACTCATAGTGATCCTCCTGTTTTCAGCCTCCCCAGTGCTGAAGTTACAGGCATGTGCCACTGCACCAGACTCTGGCTGGCTCAGCCCACCCTGGGGATGGGGCTGGTATGGCATGTGGTGCCAGAGATTGAACCATGGTCTCTGTACTGGCCTAAGCTTGCCTAAGCAGGTGCTTTAGTTTGCTGAGCTATCTTGCTGGCCCTCTGATTTTTTTTTTAAATTCTATCCTTTCCTTAAGTCATCAATTCCATGGATTTCTAATATATTCTCATTTTTTTGATATTGCAATGTTCTTTTTCTTTCCTGCACACACAAATACAACACATTACCAAATCTCTTGCATTTGATTTTTTCCTTTTAGTAATACCCCCTAGGAGTCACTCCACAGCTGCCTTTGAACTACTTTTCACTTTTCCAGCTATAGAGTACATATCAGTCATGTAAGAAATAGGCTTTCTCTTCTCTGTCAAAGCACAAGGCCAAATTAATTCTGTTTTGAGTTAAAATGATCTGGCTACCTACTCACTAACACTTCTACCCTGTTAATATCCTGAACTTCAAGAAATGGTGACTATGAATCTTTTCCTGGAACACACTAGTTTCCAAGAAAAAGAACCCAGAACTGTTCATTCCAAACCACACCTTCTCTCTCTCTAACCACCCCCTGCCTCACAAAAAGAACCAAGGACTGTTTGTTCCAAACCCCACACCTTCTACCACTGTGGGTCACACACGGTAGACTGTAAACTTTTGAATTCAGCCAGTGAATTTAAAGGTTAGCAGCTTCTCTTCATTAGGGAAAAAAGGAGCAACCCTCCTTTGTCCTGTGGCCCTTCACTGTGTGCTCACTTCCTTCTGCAGAAGTAAAATGCCTTGTTGGGAATCCTTGGTATCTAAGTGCTGTATTATCTGCTCCGACAATTTGAGTCTGGGGATTATTTACAACACCCCTTATGTGTCTGGGCCACGTTCAGCGTCTATACAGGGACAGTTTACACTCTTGCAATTAGAAGTAATTGTACAGATTAGACTGATACATAAGGGAAGGTATGGAGATATATCTTTAAGGTAAATCCTAGAGGTGGGGTTGTTGTATCTAAGGACAGTAAACAGAGAATTCTGTTAGCCTCCCAGCATGGAGCTTATTTACTTTAAACTTCACTAATCACATAGGAGAAAGCCACCTTTCCAAGAGCCACCAGGACAGTGTCATGGAACTTTTGAATTTCTTGAAACTAAAATCAGTTTGAAAGGTAAAAAGCAGCATTTTGATGTAGTTTAATTTGCCTTTCTCTAGTTATAAGTAAAACCATCTTCATAGTTAAGAGTCATAGCATATTTTGTGTATGTGTGTAAACTGTTTTGCTTTTTGCAGATGGATCAATCCCTTCATTTCTTAATAGCTTTATTTAAAATGAGCAATGTTTTCCAGGATCCTACGTCTACTTAAGAAAAGCAGCTCTTAGAACACTGACCTTTTCCTTGACCCTGGGGGCTGTTGGCTGGACACATACCTGCTACCTCCAGCTCCCAGATGGCTTCACCAGAGAAGTTGCTGGATAGGAAACGGCATCCATAAAGGCCCTCGTCAGAGGGCACCACACCGTGGAGCTGCAAGATCACACCGCCAGTGGTGATCTCATCTGTGAGGAGTTTGGTCCTATTCTGGAACTGCACCATCTGCTCCCCAAAGAGCTCCTGCCCATTCTGATACAGATGCACCACATCCGAGGTCTGGTCCCGGAACCAGCGAATCTCCATGTGCTCCACGTCCAGGTACGGTGACACATGGCATGAGAAGTCCACCTCTTCCCCAATGTGGGCCATAATGGATTCCTCAGGGCCTATCACTTTGACAAAGCCAGAACCACAGCCATAGTCAGTACATTTTCAATATTTGAAGGTCATTTTGCAGGTCAGAAACACACAAGAAACTGTTCAAATGATGAAGATAATGCAGTCTACAAGGACACTGGCCTGGCTTCTTGAACCAATAATACCATGAAAAGGGCACAGGTTAAAACAGATGGAGGGGCTGGGCATATAGCTCAGTGGCACAGCATTTGCCTGGTAAATTTGAGGTCATGAGTCCAATTCCTGGTACCAAAAACCCAACAAAACAAAATAAAACACACATGAGTGTCACAGTCAGACAAAGTATGGTCGTAGACTGGTTATTGGTTTGAACCAATCAGGTGCAAGAGTTATTTTGTGGATAGTTATGGCCGAAGGAGTAAATTAAATGCAATCATTGACCAAAAAGACCAAATCTCAAAAATAAGACGTATACTATGCAATTGGGTAAAAAATTACATATTTGCATAGATGCCCTGAGAAAAATATCTGAAAGGGGAAACACTAAATTGTTGATGGTAGCAATTTATGCAATGATGGGGATACTTTGCCTATACAACATGGAGCTGTGTGCTATTTGTGCTATTTGAGACAACATGTTGCCCACTCAGTGAATTCTCAACAACCTGTTACCATCATCCCTTTCTGGATCTCTCCAGGTTTGGGCCTCTCCAGCCATCTTTCCCACACACCTGATACCTTACTCTCTCCCTGGACACACCTTGCCTCATTTTACCCTCCACATGTCATCTTCCTGGAGTGTGTGCCTCTTGCAAAGCTCTGCTTGGACATTCCCTCCTCCCTATGCCTCTTCTTGGCTCTCCAGGAAAGGAGATTTGCTCTTAGTTCTGCTCAGCTCCCTGAGTCTTTGGACATGGTTTTCTTGCACCTGTTTGTGTCATAACCATCCCTTTCCCTTGACTGTGAGATGTTTGAGGGGCTGGGAAATGCCTTAGATGTCCCTGGTTTCAGCCTAACTAAACATATAAGGAGATTCCATGTGTAATTACAACCTCTGTTGGCTGCCTTTCGTGAGAGATGGTATAACAGGAGAGGTCTTTCTTGTCTTCCAGAGCTATGCAGTTAGTGGAATTTAAAATATTTACTAGGTGGCTCAGCACAAACACAAAGAAGGGTTTCCTGGTACCCTTCTGTTATACTCTCCACTATGCCTATGGGCTCCAAGGCCCTGGGAAGTGTGTCAGGGCTGGCAAAACGTGGGACAAGCAGGAGGCACTGCAGAGGCACAGAGCAGTGGCTCTAACCACTGGGATGGAAGTCTTTTTTTAAATTTTTTTGACAACTCATACAGAATTTTACTTAACAGAGTAATATGAATTTCACCATATTTGTTGTAATACATGGTATTGTCTTACAACCAGCTATTCATATTACCAGATATATACACATAAAATTGGAAGAAGAAAAAAAACTGGAGCAATGTATAAGAAATTAAGAAAAAGTACAAACAATTGAAACAAAGGAGACAAAGCTAATTAGAGCATTGACTGCTTCTTTCCATTTCCATTTTTTTTTCTAATTTTTATTTATTTATTTATTTTTTTGTCCTGTCAGAGGTAAATATTCTATTGGCATCTAAATACTATAAGTGTTTGAATTCAACTAAACATCTAACACTGTCTAGCAGTCTACAATATTAGTGGGTTATCCTCAGAAGTTATTGACTTGAGCCTTTTACAGCTCATTGTATTAATATGGATTTACTTTATATACCTCATTTTTATACTTTCCTACTGGATGGTTAAGACCAAGATATAGCAAGACCTATATACCCAGAAATGTAACTTTTGCATCTGATAAGGTCAGCCAAGTACTCTCAGGATTTATCCTGTAGCCCTGTACCACTGGGATGGAAGTCTTTATGAAGTTTAGCACCTGGCAAGGCCAGGTCCAGTGTCATCATATCTCAGACTGTAGGGAGCAGTGAGTGGCACATGGTAGGAGGGATGCTCGATCATGGCTGGTGAGGATGCAGATGATGACTGAGGTAAGACACTGTACCTGTAGTCCCCTTCCCAGGTTGAAGAAAGAGGAGAATGTTGGTGAGGATCAACAAACTGCTGTGCAAAGGTGCTCCCTTCAGAAATTCCAGGAACACTGGGAAGTCTGCCATCTGTCATCAGCAGTGAGAGCCCCCTGGAGAGACAAAGAGGTGGTGCCTGACATAGGCTATCTAAGCTCAGCCTGTGGGGCCTGGATAAAATTTTCTGATTGAGTTCCTTGTAACAGTCCCAGGATCTGCCTCCTGTTGTGCAGGGGCTGGATGTAGGAGCTGCTTCTAATTTTACCAGGCAATGCTGTTTATAGCTCCCTCCGCCTTGCTTAAACTGATAAAGCTGCAGGTGGATGGGGCTAAAGGGTCCCACAGGAAGGGGCCTCTGAGTTGCGTATTGTTTAGATCCAGGAACAGAGCCATACATTGTGTCAGGGCTCAGCACCACCCACCTCTGGAGTTAGGGGCCTTCTGCAAACATAAACACCTCTGCAGAATCTTTTTCTCACTACTACTGATCCAAACGTGCTCTCATTTCTCTGTCCTAGAACATCATGTTCATGAAAAAGAAGAACAAACAGAGCTCTGTTGCTTCCAAAATGCAGCGTGTGTCTGGTGGCTGCCTGCCAACACCACCAGCAATATTCTGAAATATTTTTAACTAGGCCTGAGGCTTCAGGTGTTGCTTCCAAGTAGGGGAGTTGGCCACTTTCCTGTATTTGTAGCACTCCCAATGCTGGGTCATCCCATCTAACCAGCCATGCCCAATCCTGGACAACCAGCTGTATCCCATCTTTCTAGTGACAGCTCTCCCTCCTCTATCGCAGCACCACAGGGAAGTTCCAGTGTGGGTTCTATTCTCCATTCCCCTCAGTTTCCTCTTCCGTACTTTCTTCTGCTCTGCTTGACCTTCCTGCTCAGATGCTTGTTGTGCCACTGTTCTTGCATCCTAAGGTGGGAGAGCCCTAGCCCATTGTCAGCAGTATCACTGTATCACTAGGGTGACGTGGATGAATGAATTAGAAGCCACTGGGTCATGCCACAAGACGACATTCAGAGCTGTGAGCAGGACCTTAGAAGGGCTGAGTTGGGAAGGACTCTGCCTAGCAGAGATACAGTAGGAGGGAGAGACAGGTAACATTGGCCCTGAGGCCCAGACTTTGGGTGGGGGAAACAGGAACAAGTTGAGATGACTGCATTCATGCATCCAATGGATCCCTTAGAGGGAAGAGATCGGAGTCCTGTGTGGAAGGACCTGGGTGTTTTGCTGGCTAACAGTCATGGAAATTATTATTCACTCAATAACTAGTATCAACAGCAGTCTTGGGCAAGGGTCAAGGGTCTGGTTGGACAGCCTGACCTCTTGCCCTGTGTGGCTGATGGTGAGAATGTGTCTGTGACAGTCCTTGAATCTGACTGGGAGGGAGCAGAATCATTGCTGGTTTTTGTATTTCCTCCCCTTCCTTCTTGGTCACTTTGGTGCTTTTGTCTGGATGCTGTACATAGAGTAGGGGTCGCTGAGGGCAGAGCCATGAGGGGCAAATCAACATCCGGCTAATACCTTGCCAAGCAGTAGGGTCCCTAGCTCTGCATAGGATGGATCCCTTTTGGTGGGCTCGATGATGAGGACAGAGGCAAGGTGGTGACATCAGTTCTCCTATGAGGAAGAGATGGGGCATTGGACAGATCCCAGAGCTAGGGGCAAGGCGCTCCAAGAATGAGCACTTGTAATTATCGGAAGATAATGACAGTGAGGATGCAAATCCTGGGGGTGAAGGGACTGTAGCGATGTGTTTGAGAATTGTGGACTAGCTAGAGGAGCGCCAGTTCTTTGCTGTGATACACCCATGGGCTTCCCATCAGGGCTGTGGAGAGGAGACCAGAAAAGCAGATGTGCACCCACACAGCTGTATGTGTCATGGAAATGAAAAGTGACTCCAACTTCTGGCCTACCACACATTTGCCACAATCACTAAGATCATTACTACATTGCTAATAAATCCAAATTACAGACAGAGAAACAGGTGCTGGGGCTGAGGGCTTTGCTCTGTGCGCTCAGGTCGTGGGTGGCGGAGTGGGCTCTTACCTGAGTTCTCTGCTTCCAGAGCCTTGCTCTGTCTGTGCTGCTTTCAGCAGATTCTCACCAGCTGCTTTGTAGGCCAGGCCTAGGGCACCCTTCAGTCATGCTGCTGCCTGAAACGAAGACTGCCCTTTGTTAGGAACGCTTTGTTAGGGACCTGAGCCACCGCCACATCACCACACTACAGAAGGGTCCAGGTCCTCTGTGTCAGCCATGAAAACCACTTAGCCACCACCCAGTGAATGTAAAGTTTAAAATCCTACTGGCAGATAAGACAGTTTAAATCAGAGGATCCCTAGGATTTTGTCAAAACATCTGCTTAGACAGGAGGCACCTGTGTGGAGCCCCTTTGTTTAACACCCAAGGACACATCCTTGAAAGCCTTCCCTGTGGAGGAAAGTAGGCTGATGGCTTCCTGAAGGGAAATCAGTGTCTTTGAAGGGTCCCTGAGCAGCACCCCGTATGGAAGCAGCAGCCTCCTTTCCACCTGCTGCTTGCCTTCTCCCTTTCCGACCTCACTCTGCAGAGTCAGGCCCCTGGGCCTGACTGAAGTGCATGTGCTCTTCTATGCACCATGGCCAAGCTACACTTCAGATTCTAGTCCTGCTGAGGAGGTTTTGCTGAGGGAAAGAATAGAAGAGGGTGGGCACGTTGGTTGTTTGGGGAGGATGGAGAACACAGTGAAGGAAAAAATGGCCAGGAAAGACCTCAGACCAAGCTAAGCTGTGCTGGTGGGGTGCATTCTCCTTGCTGTCTTAGGGGCCTTTGAGCTGCTCCAGGCTGGAGATGTAAGGGAGGAGGGCTCCCACACACCAGTGCTGAGGAAGCCCTGCAGTCTCCATGCAGGGCTAGGGCAGTTCTCTCCCACTCTTCCTGCTCTTTTCTTTCTTTTCTCTTCTCACTGTCCTTGCCCTCAACCCCCTTCCTACTTTCTCCTAGTCTCTAATTCCCAAACAACACACAATGTTTTCTTGACTTCCAGTGCTTCCATTCTTGAGTCTCTTTGTATTTTGCTTTGCTTCTTTTGCAAATTGAAGCTGGTATGTCTTACCTCTCTTCTGTTTTCACATTCTAAGCAAAAGCACCAGGGGTAAAGGGGGCTTTGTATTCCCTCATGGTCCCCCTGAGCACCATAAGTCCTTGTCCCTAGCAGCCCCTCACAATTACCCATAACTCTGCATTGGTTTGATTTCAAAGGATGCATAAAAGGATTTCTGCCTTCCTAGGATCTAAGGGAGAAGAACCACCTCAAGAAGGGAGCCATGACTGGGTGTGGTGGCATAACCAGGCTGAGGTCGGAAGGTCACAAATTCAAGCCCAGCACAAGTAACTTAAAAATGTGAGACTTAATGGCTGGAGAAATAGCTCAGTGGCACAAACACCTGCCTGGCATGTATAAGGTCTTCAGTTTTATTCCTGGTACAAAAAAAAAAAAAGTAAACGTGTGAGACTTTTTCACAAAATAAAATAAAGAAATAAATATCTGGGGATGTCAAGGCCCTGGGTTCAATTTGCTTTCCCTTGAAGAAGAGGAAGACAGAGATGGAGATGAAGATGAAGGCAAGAAGGAGAAAAAGAAGAGAAGGAGAAGGGAGGGGAAAGGGGATGGAGAAGGGGCACTGAAATGAAAGGGAAGGGCCCCATTCAAGAGGAAAATGGGACACCTGAAAAGAGTGCCCCATAGTGGGGCAAAGGGGGCCTCTCCCTAGGGATCTCCTCTTAGCCACACTGAGAAACTCTCCCCACCATTTCCTACCATCTATTTTTGAAAGAGGGAGGCTTAGCCTCATGTTGAGAATAAGGCACATACCTTGCAGGCAGCATTAAAAGGTCCCAAAGCAGATGAGTCCAGATGATTTCACCTCCCATACAAGATGACAATGATTGTTGGGAATTTTCTTAGTTCTTGAGGCTAAGACTGTCAGACATGGGCTGGCAGCAGAGCTCAGGGGAGCAAGTCATTTTTGACAGAATTAGTCCCACCTCCCTCTTTTAGACATGTGCAGTTGGCTCTGCCCTTTGCTATAAAAACCAAGATAGATAGCACAAAACAAGGAAGTCCCCGTCACATCCTGTCCCTGTGAGGAAAATCAAAAATTAAATTCCCATGGAAAATGTTCTTCCAGGATCTCAGAAGGAGGGCAAAGATATCTGAGAGTTTAGTAAAAACCACTAAACTGCAGAGGCAGAGAGTGGAGAGAGAGCACTCTAGCCAGCTCCCTGGAATCTCTGGACAGCTCAAGCTGGGGTCCTGGGGTGGCAGGGTGGCCACCCTTGGCTAGCACTTCTCCTTGTGATTACAGAAAAAGTCGAGACTAAATTGTAATCTCCACTAAAGGTCGGAAAGGTGTTCATGCCCATCTTATACTTAAGGCACCACATTCTTCTCTTTGCAGGGAAAATTCAGGAAGGACATAGCCTGGGAACATTGCCAAAAATAAGCCTTCAAAAGTTGTACAGACAGTACAGAAACAGACTGAGTGCTGCATAAGGGTTTCTCTACTGGAGCAGAGCTGAAAAAAGAAGCAATACTGAATCATACCAGATAGGCTACGCTGCAACTTTGGTACTGGTATAAAAGAAGTGCAGTGGGCCAAACTGCAGCCCTGTCTGTGCACCACACTGATTTAGCCTCTGCGACACGGGTCTGAGCTGTGGCAAAGGGCAGCTCAAGCATGTGCAGAATCTCCCGCCACCTGGGACTTCCAGAAATATCTGTATTTGGAGAGAATCTTAGGCAGGTGCCAGGCATTGAAGTAAGCAGGTGGAAGCAAGAGGCAGCCAGGCTTGGGGGTGACTGTATAAAGGCAGGCTGGTGAGGCAGGAATTTTTTTTTTCTTTTTTTTTTTGCAGAACCGGGGATTGAACTCAGGCCCTTACACTTGCCAGGGAAATACTTAATCTACTGAGCCATCTCCCTGGCCCCTAAGAATTTGGATAAGAATGTCCTTTGGGTGGAATGTGTTACTAGCTGTAAGAAATATAGGAGAGACAAAAACTTGCAGCAAGGACAGCATTTATTTAAGGCAAATGCCTGAGAGGATCCACTGGCTTTGAAATGCCTGGGTATTTCACTTAGAGTGTGGTAGGTCGCTAACTGAACTTCTTACACCCAGGTAAGGTGAACTAGAATAGTTCTGGGTGCAGGAGGATCATCTAAGGAGCATTGCCAGCAGCATAAAAGGCAGGGCAGGAGAAGCGGCCTTTCCATCGATGGAGAAAGCTATCTCAGCACCACAGGACAAGGCTACTCGTGGATAACTGACAATGCCTTCAGAAAAAATAAAAAGTCATTCAGAGATGAAGGGAGAATAATGAAAATCCAAGAATCACCTGCGTGTGAGCCCTATCAGCACGTGTAGCTAAGTAGAGGTTATGAAAGAGGGTTCTTATGCATCACTGCCTGAAAGTAAAAAAAATAAATAAATAAAGCTTCTAGTTGGAGCAGTGGTTGGATGGCACCTGACTCTGGCTTTCTTTTGTATTTGACTTCGCAACTTTTAGTGCTGCTTTTTTATGCTCAAGCATCTGGCTTCCCTTTACGTGTGTCCCAGCTGTCTGTGATGAAATCTGCATGCCTGGTGGTGCGGCTCAAGGCCCTCAAGATGGAGGCTGAAAGACAGGAGGGGGAGTTGCAACCACTGCTGCAAAATGGAATTGTATACTATTTGTAATATTTATTTATTTATTTTGAGACAGGGTCTCACGATGTATTGTAGGTTGGCGTTCATCTCACTATGTAGCTCAGTCTGGCCTTGAACTCACAGTGATTCTCCTGCCTCAGGCTCTTGAATGCTAGGATTACAAGTGTGTGCCACCATGCTCGGTTGCAAAATACATTTGAAAGTTAATTTTCTTTCTTTCTTTCTTTCTTTTTTTTTTTTTTCTTTAGAGACCAGTAGCTTCCTGAAACCTAGGGCTTAAACAGATGTTCTCACTTGTACTCTGTCCAAATAAATGAAAAGCATATGCCGACACTGTCATCAGGGAATCCCAAAGCCATTTACTTTCTACAAGAAAGGAAACAATTGGTTGGAGATGAACAGAAGTGTAAAGCAAGTGTGTAGATTTGCATTATATCTGCTCTCTCCTTACCCTCTCTTCTTCATTCTAAAAGGCCCTTTTGTCCACTTACAGGTGAGTTGATCATTTGAGTCCAAAAGACCCCTCTCCATCTTCTCAGAGATAACTTTGAATAAATCCTTTTACCTTTTATATAGCCTCCTTTGATTTGTTCATGGATGAGTACATGAACCTGAGTGTATGAATCTAAGTGGCCAGTAACATTCCCTCATCAAAATACTAAAGATCAGTTGTAGGACAGATTGCATTTTGTTGTTTACTTAGGCCTAAATTCAATCCCCGGTTCTACCAAAAAAAAAAAAAAAAAAAGATTAGATATATATTTGGGAAGATTTTTGCTATTACTTCTGCGCATATTTTTTTAATGTCATTTGTATTGACTCCTTCTTTCTCAATGATGCCTATTAGTCTCACATTGTTCATCCTTGCATTGTTTTGCAGGTGATGGATTATTTTTTCCTGCATCTTAGTTGTTTTTGAGATTCTTTCTTACATTTTCACTAGCTGCACTAGCATCTTCAAGATCTGAAACTCTTTCTTCACTTTCCCTTAAACGGTTTTGCAAGCTTGTGATTGAGATTTTAATTCCTCTACATTTCTTTGACTCTGCTTCATGCGATCTATTTCTTTCCTGTATTGCTCATTCAAGGAATCTGTCGTTTTTCTAATCTCCTCTATTTAATTTTATCAATGTCTTCTTTAGAAGCAGTTATAAATTCTTTTACTGCAGAGTTTTTTTCAGATTGGGTTTCCTCCCTATGTTTCTGTAGTTGATTGTTTACTTCAGATGCTATGAGTTCTGAGAATTCTTTTTTAATTTCAGAAAAGAATTCCACTCTGAGTTCCTCTATAACTTTCTGCTGTTGCTTATTTACCATCGACGCTATTAATTCATACATTTGAGCTGAGCTAGTAGAAAAGAATTCCGCTCTGAGTTCTTCTATGACTTTCTGCTGTTGCTTATTTACTATTGACGCTATTAATTCATACATTTGAGCTGAGCTAGTGTCCTCTGCACTTGTTCTGGGTGGGCATTGAGTTTCCTCCATATATTTCTGCATCTGATTCTTTACTGCAGATTTTATTAATTCAGGGATTTCTTTTTTCATTTCCAATCTGAGTTCCTCTATAGCTTTCTGCAGCTGTTTCTTTATTTCAGAAGCCGTTGATTCATTGCTTTCAGCTGTGTGATTCCCATTTGTTCTGTGTTAGTGTCCTCTGCACTTGTTATGGGTGGGGTTAGGTTCTGAGATTGCATTTTGCTCCTTCTTGTTGTCATTTTGTGCAGCACTCTCTTCTGACCTTTGTTGTAAATCTTTGTTGCAGTTATGGCCTTAGCACTTACTGAATTTCAGGTGCAGATCAACAAAGTTTAGATTTATCCAGCTGTGCCTGGCTTGGGTCTGGCTGCTGTGCTCAGTTCCTTCCTGCTGCTGCCCTTGGGAGTGAACCTGTTGTTCCCCTCTGGCAAGATGTTCTGCTCCTGGACTAGCTGGGTGGTTCTGTCCCTACACTCTCTGCAGGGATTTCAGCTGCAGGATATCACCCCAGACCTATATGTCAGGCCTGATCTGAGTCTGGAGGGGACAAGGTGGAGTAGGGGGGAGAGGCAGCTCTTCCACACACTCAGGGGGCCTGGAGTAGGACTGAATCCTGGGGTTCCCAGAATGCGACAGAAATTCCCACATGGCGGGTGGGGCGTGGGGTGTACTACAGAGTGATGGGGGGAGTCCCAAGAGGGTGAAAGAGAGTGTCACCCATGCCTGGGCTGGGACTAGTACGTCACACCAGCACAGGGTAGCTGGAAGCTCTCCCACACACTCACCAGGCCTGGGCTAGGACTGGATCTGGGGGTTCCTAGAATGCAACAGTAATTCCTGCTGGGCAGGCAGTGTAGGGGAGGTGTTGCAGAATGTTGGGGGGCATCCCAAGGGGGTATAATAGGGTCTCCCCCATGCTGCGCCTGGGCTGGGACCAGTGGGTCTCACCAGCGCAGGGTAGTTGGAAGCTTTCCCACACACTCACCGGCTCTGGGCTAGGACTCAATAGTATCAATATAAGAACTGTCCAAGAAAATTCCCAGCCCAAGTTAGGCATCCTACTCTGAATTTAGGTAGCTACATGTGGGAATAGGTAAGATTCAAATCCTCAGTTGAAATTCAATAGAGATGTTTTCTTTGCAAGACTTGAGAAAGCAAATTGTTCCTAATTTAGGACTAGGAAACTGTTTTGAGTGCCATGCTGGCCATGCTCCCATGGTGTGCTGAGATGACAATTGAGACTGGGCACAGCATGTCTGTAATCCCAATGCTTGGGAGGTTGAAAACAGGAGAATCATGATGAATCCGATCTGTTTAGTGAGACCCTATAGACCCTGTTGACCCTGTTCTAAATACTTAAATAAGAAGCAGATTTGAGCCTCTGTCTGAGACAAAAACAAAAAGGGAACATTGGAATTGTTCTTTCCTGGAAACTTAAAATTTAAAAATTGATGAACTTTGTGGTAACTATTGATTTTTTTACTTGAGACCATAGGAGCAAAGTTTATGGTTATATAACAGAACCATTCATAAGTTAAGACTTTACATTCAAAGTGTTTTGCCTTGTTAGAGTGAATTTAACCAGGGTTCCTCTGATCAAGCAAATTGCCATGTCTGAGGTACTTACCATACTAGCTGCCTGTCCCACAATGTTGGAGAATTGTGCAGGCACCTGGGTTCCTATGGACTGAGTTTTCTACAATGGTGGAGAGACAAAAGGTGAGGTTTCTCCCCTCCCAAGTGTCTCACTGAGGCTTCTGCTAGACTCCCTTGATGGCAGAGGGGCAATGGACAGGGTTTCTCCTCTCCCACATGGTTTTCTGAGGCTCCAGTGATGGTGGAATGGTGATGGGCAGGGTTTCTCCCATCTTGAACAGTTCACCAAGGTTTCTATGATGGCACAGAGGTGATGGGTGTGGTGTCTCCCATGCTAAGTGACTCCTTGAGCTTCCTGTGAGGCTCCCATAATCAGAAGTATCCAGTTTGGATGCCTAAATTTGGTTTGGTCTTTAAATTTAGAGGTATGATTTTTTTGAGTTCTTTATATATTCAATATACCAGCACAGCTATCATCAACAAATAATAGTAATTTAACTTCTTCCTTTCCTGTATGTATTCCTTTTATTTTTTTTCTTGACTAATTGCTCTGGCTAATATTTCCAGAACTATACTGAATGACAGTGGTGAGAATGGACATCTCTGACTTAATCTTGATTTTAGAATGAAAGCCAGGTGTGGTGGCACACACCTATAATCCCAGTACTCAGGAGGCTGAGGCAGGAGAATCATTGTGAGTTTGAAACCAGCCTGGGCTACAAAATGATCTCAAGCCCAGACTGAACTGTATAGGGAGACACTGACTCAAAAAAAATCAATGGATCACATGGTAAGTGACTACTTGATTTTTAAGAGAATAACTAAACTGCTTGCCAAAGTGAGTGCACTATTTTATATTCCAAGAGCAATGCATAAAAGAGTCAGTCCTGTGTTCTTACCAAAACTTGTTATGTTGAGTCTTTTTAATTTTAGCCAATATAATTGGTCACAATGGTATCTCATTGTGCTTTTAATTTCCATTTATTTTAACATCCAATGATCCTGGACATTTTTAAGTGCATTTTTATTCATTTATGTATATTCTTCATGAGAGATTATGTCAATAATAAATATTGAATTTCTTGAGCTTCCTCCCCCCATCTATTCTGATGATTTTCCTTTCCCCCTCACATCTTTTTTATATCAAAATTTATTTATTTATTTTTCCATAATTTTATTGACAAATAGCAATGAGACAGTTTCAAATCAAATTGGTAGGACAGTTTCAGTAATTAACACGTTGCATACTGTCTTCCTACTGGTTATTTGCTGTACAAGATGTGGACATGATATCCTATTTACAAAAGCTATTATAACAAATACTTCTATTCATTAAGACAATGTAACTCTATATCTATCCTAACCATTTTGAATACATAGATACAAAATGGACATTCATTTATATATCCCCTTTTTTGTTTAGTTCTGTCATTTAAATATTATAGATGTGTGAACTCAGCAAAAATGTTCTAAAAGAGTCCAGTAATCCATAATAATATTGGGTCTTCTGCTTCACTGGCAATGTCAGAAATTATTGACCTACGTCCCCTACAGCTCAACATAACACCATGGCTTTACTTCTTGTACTTCATTTTCATACTTTTCTGCTGGATAGTTAAGACCAAGATAAAGCAAGATAATGCAACAAGAATTGTAGCTTTTGGGTCTGATAAGGTTAGTGAAATCCCCTCAGGATTTATCCTGAGATCCTGTACCTCAGATTGTAGATCCTTTGTCAGTGTCAGCCATGTGGATGAGTCATGGCCATTGCTTGGCCAATGTGCTCTCTGTGAAACCCTGAGAGAATGTTTTCTCTCCATGTGACTCTCCTTAGGCACACTCTACATCATTGATCACTTTTCTCTTTGGCCCCATAATCTCCTTGATCAGAAAATTTGGGACACTACTGAGTTACGTGATGTTACAGTACAAGTTCTCATATGTCCTGAGTCTTAATTGACCTTGAAAGGCTAGGGCCAAAACGTTGGCTTTCCTTGCGGCCCTCCTTTTTCCCCCTCACATCTTTTTGGATGATCTTTCTTTTAGTTTGTTAGTGTACTGACTTATACTACTTGACTTTTGAAAAATAACCAAGTTGAATTCCTCCCATATTTCATCCAAGTACTATCTAAGCCTGACCCTGCTTAGCCTCCAAGATCAGATGTGATCAGGTGCTTTCAATGTGGTACAGCCACAGGTAAGATTCCAACTGAATAGATATCTATTATCTTTTGGATATATTGGATTTAATACATTTTGGATTGGATTTGCTAAATTTTTGTTTAGAAGTTTTGCATTCATGTTCAATGGTGATATGGACCAGTCATTTCCAAAAGAAAACATCATAATGTCTTTGGTTTTAATGTCAATATAATGCTAATTTTATACAATGAATTGGAAATTGTTCCCTATACTTTGTATTTTGAGCCTGACATAGAGAATGTGTTTTGGAAAGTGGAAAAAAAAGAAGCAATATAGGACAAATAAACATGGATCATGTTGAGGAAAATAATGAACAAATATAACAAACAAATCATCAGGATATTCTGTGCCATTGATGGAAACATGATTCATTTTCATTATTGCTTCCTCTTCATAATGACAGCTGAGGAGAGTCACTGCTCTTGACTGACAGGTGGGGAGCCTGATAGATTGTGACTTTTACAAAGTTGCTTAACTTGATACATTTGTCACAGTGAAATCCAACGTGAACTTCTTCCTCCTCCACTTCAGGAATCATAACCGCTGACTCCTGTAGTAATAGGCTACCTCTTCTTATCTGGAAGCCATCACTGCTGGAAGCTACAAGGTTCTGCATCCAGGAAAAGAACTTTGGTAGCTTAAAAGAAAGTATGGGCTGTGATTCTCTCTGGAGAGGAAGGGTATGGTCACCTTCTGGGCAGTCAACTTGATCTAAGGATGGAGGTTGGACCTTTAGGAAAGGATGTTTCTATCATCCCTGAGACAAGGAGGGATGAATAGAGGAGTCAGTTCTTTCTCTTTATAGGTCTGAGGCAGGATGTAGGGTTTCAACAGACCTTCTAATTGATAGCTCATGGTATAAATGAGGGATTGATCATTTACACTGAAGAAAGAAATGGACCTACATTCCCAGTCTAAGAAGATACCCACTCTTGTAGGATGGATTTGGAGAATAATGTTGATTCTACCAGGATCTAATGTATAATACTCATGTTCTTCTTTCCGTCGAAGGACCCAGTACCCCCTTATTGGAGACAACTCCAAGTCCTCCTCCCACCTGTGCACATCATCCCGGCAGACTCCCAAACACCAACTTTCATTGTGTCCTACATCAACTTCCCAGTAATGTTTTCCTGTCTGGAAAACCTGAGAAGCCACCACACACTTTCTCTTAAATCTCTTCTCTGTGTAAGGCACATCCTGTGGAACTTCCTTAAATATTACCGATTTCAGATCAGAAATGTAGAGCTGTGGGTGAGCCGTGTCTGGGTCCAGAGTCACCTCCACTGTGGTATTGCGGGGGGAAAGAACATGAGTTACTGGGGACAGGAAATGGTTACTTCCCCCCAATGCAACTTGTCAGGGTGGGTTTTGGTGAGGTCCCAGAGCAAAAATCCCCACTGAACATCACTCCTCCATCTTTTTCCTCCTCTCTAGGGTGGTCCCCAGGCTTCATCAATGCCTGGAGAGACCCACAGTGAATTGGTGACTCCTGTACATCTTCTGAGTCCTACCACTATTTCTCTACATAGGACCCTGTATTACTGGAGTACTGTGAATGATCTCACTATTCAATTTTCTCCTATGCACCAGTTTCTTCCTAATTTCACTTTCCTCCTGCAGAGCCCAGATGTCAGGCTAGTCATTATTACCCTCAAATCCCTAGGGCTCTGCCTATGCCCTCCACTGTGGCTGACCCATCCTTGCCTTATCCCTTCATAGGCTGCACCCTGAGGGAGATCCAAGGCATAGTATCTGCAGGCTGGTGTAGATCCATATCTATATTACTGGGCATATTCCTTCTTCATCCCTCTCCCTCAGGCATTGATACCTGCATGTTTCCGGGCTTCTCTCCATGCTGAAAAGAAGCAGGCAGAGGGCACATGTTAGTACTCACACAGAGAACAAGAAGCAGAGAGAAGAGAGAAATAAGGGAGGAGCTTTTGTAGGTGTTATCCTCTATCAAAAATCTCATGAAAGCTATCAGGAAATCTTTACAAAATACACCCACACCCTTAACTGTAGAAGATTTCAGGATCACTCTTCCAAATTTATCTCTTCAGGATTCCATGGGCTGCAGATTATAAGATTCCATAAACTACAGGCTTATGAAGAAGAGTTAATGGGGTTAAGGAGAGAGGAATAGCTTCTCTTACCTGCTGTGTCATGCATCCTTCTCCAGTCTGAAACCAAAAAACACACAAGATCTTGACATTGCAGAACAGGGGCCCAGGGGAGAGCAAAGGAATCCTGCACATGTTAACACTATTGCCCAGTTTCTCCTTAAGTTTCCATAATCCAAAAATCAGAATATTCAGTGGCTGACACAGGTCTTGATAAAGGATCTAAACAACTGAGTGGGAGAAAGGATCGGGAAGGATTCTAGGAAATCCCACAGCTTCCTCTCCATTCTGAGTTCTTTTACTCTTAGAAAGCTCTAAGAGTCTGAATTTTCACTCCACAGCAATGTATCAAGAGACAGATTTTTTTTTCCAGAAAAATTTGGAGGTTCCAAGACTCTAAGTTCATCCTAAGCCTCTTATATGTCTTAGGACAATTCATGAATTAGTGGATGAGGAAAGAAAATCAATTTCTGTCCTGGCTTTGTTCATAATGCTTCCTATCCAGCTTGGAGCCAAGAGAACACACAAGTGGCTCAGACTGTAGAACAGGAAAGGAGTCTGAAGAAATAAACAGAAGGCTCAGAGCCTGAGAAAACACTTACTCAGTTCTGCTGAGATTTTCCCTGAAACAAAAGCAGAGTATTTAGTAGTTGACCTAAGCATGTGTAAGATACAGTCACAACCCTGGCTCCTTGCTCATGTGGATGTTCTGTGCACTAAAGGACAGGGGCTCTTCTAGTACTCTCCTCCTGCAGCTCTCCTCCACTCTCCACCCCTGCCCTTCTCTGTCTGGGGTACAACAAGGCAGCTTAGAGAGGGAAGTGGGATTCTGGTATCATCAAGGGACAGTGTCATCTCTAGCAGGAAAAAATATTTCTTGGGATTTAAACTCTTATTATTTTATCTGAAATTAAATATTATTTTATATAATTGTCAGTCTCTTTTCTTCCTGTTTTATGAAGTGTTTTTAACAATTCATAAAGTGTTTTTTTTTTTTTCTGAACCAGGGATTGAACTCAGGCCTTTGTGTTGCCAGGCAAATGCTTATTATACTGAGCCATCTCCCAGGCCCCCGGGTCCCCTTTAACAATATTTAAACTTTTCTTTAAAACTAGGACTTGCTGTTTTTCTTAGAAATTTACATGTGCTCAATATGTACTGAAAATCATTCATTTCTTTATTTTGTGCCCCAAGTAAAGCAGGTAGGGCCTGGCAGTTCCAGAGGCCCAGGTGATGGGTTGCTGATGGATGAGCCTGGACAAACAGACCCAGGACATGCACCAAAACATTCCTGATTTGGAGTCATATTTAGACCCATGCCTTTCTGTCACTTACTTTTAGAGATGTGATACACCATTATCATCCTTGTAAAACAAACACATAGACCAAAGTTGAGTATTCCCAGGAAAATAGCAGGCAGGCGCCAGGATGAGGGCTTGAAGAAAACCTCTGAAAAACAGTTGTACAGGCTTTTTATCAACTTCTTGAGTGAGGACAATTTGAATCTCATTGAGTGAGTCTTCTCATACCTTCAGATTCAAAAGACATTTATTTGTACAATTTCTTCCACAGATTTAAAATTTTGTGTTTCTGTATTAATGCCTTTTCCCTTAACTAGAGAACAACTGTGCCAACAGTGTTCATGACATGGAGTCTCTTTCACACCTTGCCATATGCAATGCTGTCTCTGCCCACATTATCCATTTATGCTATGAGTTCTCTCTAAACTCTTTGATCCCTGCCATTGCCATACTTTTGTATTGCTGCTAGTAATTTTGACTGGGTTAATCATCACAGCTGTGGAATATGTCTTTTTTTATTTTTTTAAGTTGTTCTATTTAAAAAAATAATAGATTGCAAATTGAAAATAAATTATTTACAAACATAAATGAATATAACAATAAAAATTGTCCAAAATAAAAATGAAGAAAGAATTTACAGATCAGTTGTAATAGTTCACTGTGTCAAAACCAAGAAACTTATATTCATATAATTAGAATTCTCAAAGTAGAAAGGAGTAGGCAATAAATATTTAAAGATTTAAAATTTCTGAATTTAGTTCAATTTATAATACTGCATTTCCAAAAAAAATGAACCTTTTGCATATGAAATTTAAATAAAATCATACCAAGATACTAAAAAATGAAATTGTCTAAAACTTATTGTAAAGAAAAAAATCATTAAAGCATATACATAAAAATATTAGCTATGGCATGGAATATGTCTTGATATGCACCAGACTAAGCTTCTTACTTTGATTTTTCTTATTTAGCTGTCTCCGATTCTTGGACATTTCTCTGCCACATAAATTATGGAAATGATTTATCAAGTTTTTTAAAAACTCTACTTGTGATTTTTTGGGGGGAATTATATTAAATCTACAAACCAGTATATCATCTCAGTCTGTTCTAGACTGTATAACATCTGCTGAAAAATCTACTAGCAGCAGTCTGGATATTTCTCTGTATGCACAAATTCTTTTACTAGCTGCTTTCAGCATTGTCTTTCTTACAGTGAAATCCATTCATTTGTACAATTATGTGCATCGATAATAATAAAACAATTATTTTTTTTCTTTAACATTTGAGAATTTGATTATAACATGTGGGTCCTTTTGGTCACTATTTTTGTTATTCTTTGGGCTCCCTGAATCTGTATTATTACTTCTTTCCCCACATTTCAAAAACATTTTCACTGATATTCTTCAAATAAGCCATTGTCTACAAGACCTGTAAGATGCCTTCCCCTTTTGCTTTCTTTTTCATCCTTCTTTTCAGACTGGATGATTTCTAATGACCTGTCTGTGATTTCAGAGCTACATTTTCCACCCATACACCTAGACTATAGCTGATCTATCTACAAATCTGAACTGCTCTACTAAGGTTTTGTGTTCATTTATTGTGTTCAGCTCTATAATTTTTTTTGCCATTCTTAGTATTTTCTAACTATTTTTCAAAATTATGACTTCACTTACTTATTGCTAGGTATCAAAACCATGACCTTGCTCAAGGTAATCAAGCTCTGTACCACAGAGCTACAGCCACAGTGACAGTAAACCTTTCCTTACTATAAGAGGTTAAAAGAATTTTGTGTCTTAACTGTAAAAAATTACTTTAAAAAACCTTGTGTTTTTTGTTATTTACTCTAAGAAATATATTTTTACTCTCAGCTCAAGGCTGTTTATCAATGAATAACTGTTTCTTGTCAAGGCAGCAAGGTAGAACAAACTCCCTTCCTAACCATCTCTTATAACGTGGTCAGCTTAAGATGTATCTTATAAAAATATACACTTATCATAAAACTGTAAAAGAAACTTTAGTTACAAATAGTTTACAGCTGTGTCAAATAAATGTAGTTTTCTGTTGCTCTGTGCTAGATAACAAATTCGCTTACCAAACTGGATGAGATTTCTGTTATAAATACCCACTTGCTACCTATGTTCAATTGCTGGTCTTCTACATGAGAAATGGTCGATGGAACTGAGCTAAGTAAATAAAAGGCTCTATTCAAATTTCTATCTGGCTGATCTGGTTCCTATGCTGAATGACTCATAACAGCTACATTTTTTACCATAATTTTTTATTTATATGTTAATGATACATTTAAAGGTACATGCATATGTCTAAAGTTTTTATTTTTTTATGTATTAAGTACAGGCTCTACAGGGTCTCACTATGTAGATCAGATTTGTAGTGATCTTCCTGCTTTCAGCCTCCCAAGTGCTGGAATTACAGGTGTGTACCAACATGCCCAGTCTTGTCTCAGCATGCCCCAGGTGGCACAGAATGCCAGGGATCAAACCCTGGTCCCTGCATCTGCCTAAACAGGTACTTTAATCCACTGAGCTATCTGGATGGCTCTAAATTTCTATATTTTCTTGGTGAATGAACTTTGAATGTCTATGAAGTTAACTTTACTGCTAATTTTAATTTTATTTTTAAAATCAAGAACCTCTTTTCTTTTGTTATAGTACTGGAAGTTGAAACCAGGACTTTTACACTAAGCTATACTTCTGGTCCTTTTTCCTGTTTTCTTTTTTGAGTCAGATTCTCAAGTTTGTTAAGTTCCCCAGGCTAGGCTCAAACTTGACAATCCTCTTGCTGCAATCCCCTATAGTTCTGGGTTTACAAACATGGACCACCACTCCCAGCAAAA
>NW_004524717.1:6343266-6346833 GCF_000260255.1 Octodon degus
TTTTTGAACCAAGGATTGAACTCAGGCCCTTGTGCTTGCAAGGGAAGCACTTATTCCACTGAGCCATCTCCCTGGCCCCCTTAACAGTAATATATTGATACAATTAATTTTGCCTTGTTTATATTTTTTCATTTTTTGATTTGCAGTGAATATTTCATATGATGCATATTTTCTTTAATGGATTGCAAAAGTTGGGGCTGTAAAATCTAGCCCAACATTTTTGTATTATTTACTGCACTATTATATCCTTTTTTAACTAAATCTTATTCCATGTTTGGGCTGTATAAATCTTTCTGCTATACTTTAAACTCTTCCTCAAATTTTCTATATTTTTAATTTCATCCATTCTATGGAATAATAATATTTTCTTAGAAATTGGTAGACAAATTTTGTTTCCAGTTTTCCTAGAGTTATTATTAAGTTTTGTGTGTATTGTCTGGACAGCTGTACCACAGGGCCAACCCTGTGATGAAAGAAACAATTGCACTCTTCTGAAATTATACACAATTCTATTTCCATCTATTAAAATTCTCAAAATTTTGTTTTCATCTCTCACTTACCTATGACTTTCAAAATGAGTCATTAAACTTGTGTGATACTACACAACAATACCAAGAAAGAAGCTGCCATTTCCTCCTCTGTGACTCAAAACACACATTTCAACCCCTCTCCTCCTCCAGTCACTCACCTCCTATCCACACCCTGGATTCCACCTCTTGAAGGTGTTCAGCAAGCTGAATGGAACATGATATGTTCCCAGTATTTTCTTGGAGTATAAAGAAGGTTTCCACGTTAAATAGGTTGTTCTTGTCTCTAGTTGTTTTATAGTCCGAGGATAAATCTTGTCCTTTTGGGTCTTTCCATTTAACTATGGGCGGGGGGAACCAGCCCAAGGACTGGCAGAGTAGTTGGATGCCTCCATCATGATATCCCATGACAGAAATTACAGGAGTTGAGCCCAGTGCTATGGGGGAAAACAGAGAAAGACTAAAAATAATGATCTTATTTCAGTGCTACATTTTTCTGAGTCAGATCAATCAGTCACGTAGCCACAGCACCACCCATAGCCTTCATCTGTTTTACCCAGTCATACACATGTACTTAAAATATTGCTAGTCTTTCCATGGTACTCTTTCCTTCAATATTTATTTAGCAACTATTACAAATGCCTGGCTACTGTTAAGTGCTAATAACAATGGCATGAACAAAACAGAGCTTTTTCACATGAAGGAGACATTAGCTAAGTCACAAAACATATTGAAAGTGCTACTGTGGAAAGACAGTCATGTTAGAACAGAAGAGAGAGTGAATAAACGTGGACTCAATTAAAGCTTTGGGGAAGTGCTTTGTATAGCCTGCTGTGTAGAGAAATGGAAGGTCTGGAGATGAGCAAATGGAGGGGAGGGAAGAGCATGCAAGAGAGATAGAGAAGTATAAACTATAGTGTTCAAGTTGATGTGCTGCGATACATTCAAACATCTGATAATTTGATATTTCTAGTCTGTGTGAATAACTATAAGATAAATTAAAATATTTAAACCCAAAATCAACCAAAGATGTGAAAACATCTATATATGAAAAATAACATAGAAGACAGAAATTGAAGCCACAAATAAACAGAAAAATCCCACATTCATGAATTGAAAAAAATGATACTAAAATGTCTATACTACCCAAAGCAGTGTGAAGAGCCAATGAAATCCCTATAAAATTGTAGTGAAGCTTTTCACAGAGATAGAAAAACAAACAGAATTCATACAGGAACTCAAAATATTCTAAATAAACAAATAATAAAGGAGAAGAAAAATGCTGGAAGAATCACAATGTCTGAATTCCAAAATATAGTAAAAAAGTATAATAATCAAAACAGGATGGCACCAACATAAAACAGATAGATGAGTAGAATATAAAAGAAAGCCCAGAGTTGTGGTTTAGCACACAAACACACAGAAAACAGTGGGTGAGCTATCAAAGTCCTCTGGAGGGCACTAGCAACAGAGTACCCAGTTCCAGCCCCCATTTCCAGAAGCCAATCACAATCCCACACCCTGCATCCAAAGTAAACTTGGCTGGAGTATACAGTACATTTCTAGGATCTGATTTGGATACACCCACAGGCCTGTGAACATCAGAGCAATTTGACCACTTTTATTTTTGTTTGTCTAATTGGTTATCTTTTTTAAAAAAAAATTAATTTTTTTACCTAGTTGTATTTCTTTTGGTCTTTGGTAATTTTTGTTTTAGCTTTGATTTTTGGTTTTTTTCCTTTCTTTCTTTTCCTTTCCTTCTTTTATTTTTCCCCCAACAGTTTAGGTTTCTTACCTTTCTTTTGCTTTCTTCTACTTATTTCTTTGCTCTCTTTACTCAACTACTTCTTGATTTTATGACATTTACATGTGAACAAACTTTGTCTTCCCTCTTTCTGATTCACTTCAACACACATTAACTTTCTCTTTTATTCTTGCTCTCTTCTGTGTTCCAGTTTCCAAAACAAGTGATCATCCTTTGTCCTCTAGCCTTGCTTCTATTATATTTGACCTTATTCATCTCTCTGTCTTGTCCTCTATCCCTTGAAGAACTCCCCCACAACAGGGTAAAATTACCCCACTAACGGGAAAACCATTGTACATGAGTTCCTGGTATATGTTGGATTTGTTATATAGTTGTGGAATTTGCTCCTGAGGCTAAGTGTATCAGGTCAATAGTTACCAGCAACGTATGTACACTCATTTTTATAGTAGCACAATTTGTAATGGCTAAATCTTGGGAACAACCTAAGTGCCCATCCACTGAGGAATGAATAAAAAGATATGGTATTTTTATATAATAGAGTAGTACTCTGCCATAATGAAGGATAAACTTGAGACGAAATTCTTTTTTTTTTTTTTTGCAGAACTGGGGCTTGAACTCAGGCCTTTGTGCTTGCCAGGGAAGCACTTATTCTACTGAGCCATTTCCCCGGCAAAGAAGGATAAACTTGAGACATTTTTTAAAAAATGTATTTGGTACAGGATGCCACTGTGCATCTTGGACTCATAGTGATCCTCCTGTTTTCAGTCTTCCCAGATCTGGGGTTACAGGCATGTGCTACCATGCCCAGTCTCAGTGGCTGGCTCATTGTGCCTGGAAACTTGAGACTTTTATAAATAAATAGATGTAATTTGATTTTTTTTGGATATTTTAATTTAATTCAATTTATTTATTTTTTTAGGAGAGTAACAATGCTTAGTACATTGTGTTTTGTTACTGCCAAAGTAGTTTCTCATATTACAAGATATAGGCAAGAAATAATAAGTAAACAACATAGGTACAAACTTCTGTTTTTTTAAAAGTCAACAGAAAATGGAAATATACTTTTTAAAGTTTCTAATACTAGGAGAAGATATCATACAATGTCTTTTAAATAAGTTGTAAGTCCAAGATATAGCATAAATCTTAGAACAAAAATTAAGATTAAGCAATATTCAGAAAATTAAATGTTTCCAAACAATTGAACTAAGAAAAAGTTTTCATGATAGCAAAGAAGTACTAAGAGTAAAACATAAGATAAATACTGGAATGGCAAGT
>NW_004524717.1:6348424-6353309 GCF_000260255.1 Octodon degus
GCTGGGCCTGCACTCCAGGTCTATTCAGGATCCCGGCGGTACTCGGGTCGTCTCACTCACTCACCGGCCCTGAGCTCTGGGTCTAATCAGGATCCCGCAGCCCAGGTCGTGTCACTCTTCGTGGGGCCTGCGCTCTGGGTCTGTTCAGGATCCCGCAGCCTGGGTCATCTTACTCACTCGCGAGCCTGCGCTCTGAATAGATGCAATTTGAGACCATTCTCATAAGTGAAAAAAAATCAGACTCATATGTGTAAACATCATATTGTCTTCTTTTTGAGTCAAATGTATTTCTTAAATGCAGCATATTGTTGAATCTTGATTCTTGATCCATTCTGCCATTGTTTCTTTTGATGATGAATTGAGGCCATTTACACTTGTGGTTATAACAATATATTGGCTTATCTTTATCATATTATCTTCTTGTTATTGGTTCTCTGTCTTTCTCCTCTGTTTAATTCTTTGCCCTACCTGGTGTTTTCTTTCTATTGGTGTTCTTGTAATTGTCTTTGTTTACTACTTGTACTGTATCTTTCAGAACATTCTGAAGAGTTGGTTTGGTGGTCATGAATTTCCTCAGGTGTTTTTTTTAATGGCCATATTTTATTTCTCCATGAATTTTGTAAGATAGTTTTGGAGGGCATATCACTCTTGATTGGAGGTTATTTTCTTTTTCTTGTAATACCACTCTAAGTGTTCCTTGACTTAAGTTTGTTGAGTAGCCTGTGGTGGTTTTGATGGGCTTTCATTTATAGGTGATTTTTTTTCTTGGCCTACTTTTAATAGTCTGTTCTTGTGCTGAACTTCTAGAATCTTGACTCAAATTCAAACAATTAAGAATTATAAGGGTGATATCAAAGGATCTTGTGGAAATCTAGAAGACTATCAATACTTACCTGAGGAAACTGTACTCTAATATGACAGAAAATGCAGATGAAATGGACAGATTCATGGATACCTATGAATTACCAAAACTGAACTGAGAAGATATAAAAATTCTAGATAACATGATACCAGTCAATAAAACTTTAAATATAATTGAAAATCTACCAACAGTGGAAAGCCCAGACACTGACGTGTTCACTGTTAACTTCTATAGGGAATTTATTTTATTTTATTTTATTTTTTTGCCAAACTGGGGATTTGAACTCAGGCCCTTACACTTGCCAAGGAAGCACTTATTCCACTGAACCATCTCCCTGGCCCTTCTATAAGGAATTTAGAGAACTAATGCCACTAATGCTGAAATTCTTTAAGTAAATTGAAAGGGAAGCAATACTTCCAAAATCATTCCTAAAAGTAAACATGATTCTGATACTTAAATCAAAAAAGGACTGAACAAAAAAGGAAAACTACAGACCAACCTCCTTTATGAATATGAATGCAAAAATACTGAGTTTTCTCCCAAACAAAATGAAGCAAATCGTGAAGAACATTATACACTGTGACCAAGTGGGATTCATCCAAGGGATGCAGGGATGGTTCAATCTACACAAGTCAATAAATGCAGTGCCCCATATTAACAGTGTCAAAGTAAAAAATCACACAATTATCCCAGTGGTTGTAGAAAAAGCATTCAACAAAGTGGTGAAATGATGCATAATAATGAAAACCCTATAAAAATTGGAATAGTCTCTACCTCAACCTAATAAAAGCCATCTATGACAAACAAATGCAGCCAGCATCATACTAACTTGTCAAAAGCTGAGACTTTTACTCTAAAACCAGGATAAGGCAAGGATATTCACTATTGCCACATCTGTTCAATATAGTTCTGCAACAATGTCCAAGGTTATATATTGTAGTGTTTATGAGTGTATTTATTTTGTAAAGGTTGTAGTTGCTGTATCTGCCAATGGAAATATTTTCATAACTTGTTCTTATTAGTAATAAAATCATATGAAAGAAAAACAAAACAAAACAATATAGTTCTGGAAATATAGGCCAGAGACACTACACATGAGAAAGAAATTAAAGGAATAAAGATAGGAAAGAAAGAAATTAAATCATCATTGTTTGCTAATGACATGACTATACATATAAAACCCCAGAAACTCCACCAAAAGATTTCTAGATTTAATTAGCAGATTTAGTAGTGTAGCTAGGTACGAAACAAACACTCAAAATCAATAGCATTCCTGTACCTCTCTCATTGAGAGAGAAATTAGAGAAACCACACCCTTCATGATAGCATGCAAAATGGAGAAGTATTTAGGAGTCAATCTAACAAAGGAAGTAAAAGATCTATAAACAAAAATTTACAGTACTTTGAAAAAGGAGATCAAAAAGGATATCAGAAAATGGAAAATGATCTCTTATATTTTGAAAGAAACATGTTAAAAATGGGCATATATTCAAAATTATTATACAGATTTAATGCAATTCTAATCAAAGTACCACTAGCTTACCTCACAGAGCTAGAGAAAATAATCCTAAAATTCATTAGAAACCAGAAGAGACCTACAACAGCAAAATCAATTCTGGACAACAAAAGCAAGACAAGGAGCATAACAATTCCTGACTGGAAATTATACTCCAGAGCTACTATAGTAAAACATTATGGTGTTGGGGGAAAATAGACCTAAGGATCAATGGAACAGATTAGAAGATGCAGGAGCAACTCCAAGCACACTCAACCAACATATATATATATATTAGAACTGGGGATTGAACTCAGATCCTTGCGCTTGCCAGGGAAGTGCTTATTGTACTGAGCCATCTCCCTGGCAAACATGATACCAGCAGCTCTCTCTCTCTCTTTTTCTTTTCAGTACTGGGAATTGAACTCGGGACCTTGTGCTTGTCAGGCAGGCACTTACACCACTGAGCTATCTCCCTGGCCCCCAACTTACCTTTGACAAAGGTACTAAACATGTTCACTGGAATAAATGGTGCTTGAAAGACTTGTTTTCCAAATGCTTAAGACTAAAACTAGACACATGGCTAACACTTTGCACTAAAATAAAGTCAAAGGGATCAAAGACCCAAATATGAAAACAGAAACACTAAATCTGTTTGGAGAGAGAATAGGCAAATATCTTGAGGACATAGGTGTAGGCAAAAATTTCATGAAGAAGGCTGATAACATAGGAAGTAATAGAATAAAATACTGGGATGTCATCTTATTAGAAAACTTTTGCACCACAAAAAAATACAGCAGAGTGAAAATACAACCCAAATGTGAGAAAAAACTTTTAGCCTATTGTCTTTCAGACAAAAGACATATCTAGAATATAAAAAGAATTGAAAAATATCAGACCCTCAAAATTTAGACCAATATAAAAATGGGCATCTGACATGAATACTTCTCAAATGAAGAAACACAGATGTCAAGTAAATCTATGCAAAGATAATACTGGCTATTAGGGAGATATAAATTAAAACAACACTGAGATTCCATCTTACTCCAGAAAGAATGGTTATCATGAAGAAATGAACCAATAGCAAATGCTGGAGGGGCTGTTGGGTAAAAGGAATCCTTCTTCACTGTTGGTGGGAGTGTAGACTGGTACAATCACTGTGGAAACAAGTGTGGAGATTTCTCACAAAACTAGGAGTAAAGGTTCCATTTGACCTAGCCATTTCCTTTCTGGTTATTTTCTCAAAAGAAGTAAAAGCATCATAGAACAGCAATATATGAACACCCATATTTATAGTGGTACAGTTTGTGATTGCTAAATCTTAGAAACAACTCTACTGCCCATCAAGTGGTGACTGGATAAAGGAGATGAGGGTTTAAAAAAAATACAATGGAATATTAATCTGCCACAAAGAAGGATAAAATTGAAACATTTCTATGTAAATGGCCGCAACTTGAGACCATCTTCTTAAGTAAAATAAGTTAGACTTATCTATGTAAACATAACATTGTCCCCGTGGTACAAGAAACTGAAGGAGTAAATAAAGACCAAAATGTACAATAGAAATTGTGAAATGGGAAAAATTTTTTCAAAAGGAAAGAGGAACTAGGGTGTTGAGTGGAAATTTTGTTTAAAAATGAAACATACACTTATAAAACCAAGCAGTACACAAGGACATTTACTTTAACCATGTATAAATTTAAGTACACAAAAAGTTATAAACAGACATTCATAGAAGCTTGATTTGCAATGCTCCAGGATTGTAAACAATTCAAATAATTTTCAGTGGATAAATGATTACATTATCCTATATCTCTACTTTTGAATACTATTCAGCAATTAGAGAGACAAGCAATTCATATAAGCAATATGAAAGGAACTCAGGTTCCTGATGCTGAGTGAAAGAAGTTCAACCCCTAAAGGCTACCCATGGGTGGAGGGATACAAGATGGTGGACTGCAGGTGCCCAGCAGTCACTCAGTTCTCCACAAGACAGAATTAGAACAACTGTAGAACAACAATTCATCCAGAGCAGTGCCTGGGAAGACCCTGAAGCTCAGCAGTGGACAAGGCATGGGAGCCCAACGTGGAGAGACCACATGAGCACCATTAAGAAGGAGCTTCCTTCGCTGAAGTCAAAGAACCCTGCATTCTCCATCCCTAGAGAGTCAACAGCAAACATTGCCAAAGTAACTTGGTGGGAGTCTGCCCTGAGATCCAGTCTAACCCCAGAGGAGAACCTCTGTAACCAACCTGCAGAAAATTGTATGTGGTGGGAAAACTATGTGACATTAGAAAATGGAGGACACTTCACTTTTAAGGTCAGCAGCTCAAAGTCAGGTATAATGGTGCAGATTTGTGATCCCAGTGTTGTAGGAGGCTGAAGCAGGAGGATTACAAATTCAAGCCTAGTCCGAGTAACTTAGTGACTTTGAGAGACCTGTTTAAAAAAAAATTGCTGGGGATGTAGCTTAGTGCAAAGGCCTAGGTTCAGAGAGAGAGAGGGAGAGAGAGAGGGAGAGAGAGAG
>NW_004524717.1:6353409-6360012 GCF_000260255.1 Octodon degus
GGCAGACAGACAGACAAACAGAGACACACAGAGAGAAGGCAGGCAGAAATGCAGCCAGTTCTGGAGGCAGCTGCAGACCTGCATGACTTCACATGGTGCTGAATCTTTTTTTTATTTTTTATTTTTTTTATTATTGCAGTACTGGGGATTGAACTTGTGGCCCTTTGCTTGTCAGGCAGATGCTTATACTTATGCTGAGCTGTATCCGCAGCCCCATGGAACTGAATCTTGAACACCAGAGCTGTGAGTGGTGCACTGTGTGAGGCTTGTCTGTGCTCCACCCAGTGTAGATAGCTGTGCCCTCGTAACTGCAACACAACCTCCAAATGGGCATTATAAAAAGGCCTGGATCCAAGGTCATCCTGAACAAAAGAGCGCAGTGCTGGTGGCACCTCATACCCAGTTAACTACAAAATGGATGTGCTATTGGCATAAAACAGACAAACAGACCAAGGGAATAGAAGAGAGGACCCAGAAATAAACTCATGCAGGTACAGATAACTGATTCTTGATGAAGCTGCCAAAAGCACTTGTTAAAAGTAGGTTTTTCAACAAATAGTGTTGGAAAACTAGTCCCCTATCTCACCCAGTATAAAAAAAAATCAGTTCAAAGTGAAGGAAAGACATTAATATAAGACCTGATCCTTTGAAATTACTAGAAGAAAATATATAAAAACACTTGAAACACAAAGAACAGTTTTCTGAAAGGATTCCAATACCTCAGGAAGCAGAAGTAAGAATTGATAAATAGAATTATATCAAATTAAAAACCTTCTTCACAGTAAAAGAGACAATGGAGTGAAGAGACAGCATACAGAATGGGTGACAATCTTTGGAAGCTATTTATCTGACAGAGGATTGATAACAAGAATATATAAAAATCTTAAAATAGCAAAAGAACAAATAATTCATTCAAAAATTGGCAAATAAGAACAGACACTACATTCAATGGGTGTATTTTTTAAAATACTCAGCATTGTTAACCATCAAGGAAGTAATAATAAAAGCTACATGGGGGGCCAGTCAAATACCTTAGCTGATTAAAGTGCCTGCAAGAAGGCGCAGGGGCTGGGGGTTCAATTCCTGGGCGTGCTGTGCCAGTCCCATGCCCGGGGTGCACTGAGATGGCAATTGAGACTGGGCGTGGTGGTGTGCACCTGTAATCACAGCTCCTGGGAGGCTGTAAACAGGTGGATCCTTACAAGGCTGATATAGTAGTGAGACCCTGAACACCCTGTAGACCCTTCCCTAAGATACAAAAAAAAAGCTACATGGAGATTCTACCTCACCCTAATGCCACCTCACCCCTAGAAAAAACAAAAACAACAACAAAAGAAACAAGTGCTGCTAAAGATATGCAGAGGGAAAAAAATCCATAGATGCTCTTGGTAGGAATGTAAATTAGTATAACCACTATGGAAATCAGTATAGAAGTTCCTCAGGACAGTGAAAATAGAACTACCACATCAGCTATACCACTCCTGGGTATTTATCTGAAGAAAATGAATTTAGCATACAAAAGTTACCTCCATACTCATCTTTGGAGTCAGTCTAGGTGCCTGTGAAAAGATAAATGCATTAAGAAAACAGAGTACATATGTCCAATAGAGTACTATTCAGCCATTTAAAGGAATAAGCTTATGTCATTTGTGGCAAAATGGCTGAAACCAGAGACATCATATTATGCAAGATAACTTACAAAGACAAATGCTACATTTATTTTTCATATGTGGAAACTAAACAGGAAAAGGAAAGCAGAGAAGATAACCTCAATCTAGAAGAGGAACTGTTGGGAAGAAGAAAGGAAGTAGGGGAAGGAAAGAAAAAGGAAAGAGGATAATAGGGAGGTTGGGTATGACTAAAGCAAGACCTGTGCATGTATGGAGCTATCACAGTGAAACCCATTAAATAGGTACATTCATAATGCATTAATAATTGTAAAGATGGAGCTTGCATATCTATGCTTCCACTTACATAAAAATCTTGAAATGACAAAATTATGAAGCTAGAGAACAGCTGTAGTCACTGCAATAGTTTGGCCTGGTTACAGAAGAAGCATGAGTGTGGCTATAAAGGCAGCAGAGGAAGACTTCAGTGGTGGTATTGTTCTACATCTTGATGTAGAGTTGGTTGTATGAATCTACACATGAGATAAAATAACATATAACAAGATCCAGCCCAACCCAGGCCTGGCGAGTGTGTAGGAGAGCTTCCGGCTTCCCTGTGCCTGCAGGACTTCTCCAGAACAAAACCCAGGCACGTGAATGAGACCCTCTGCCACACCCTCAGAACCCCCAACCCCTCTGGAGCCCATCTCCCAAGCCCACCAAGTGAGTGAGAAATTCTGTAACACTCTCGGGACCCTCTGAACCAGCCAAAGTGCAAGGATGGCTAGGGTGTGGAAGAGCTTCTGTGCTCGCCTGTGCCTCCTGGGCCAGAGGCACAATAGAGGGGCACCACAGGTTCACTGTTGTGCCAGAGGGGCACAACAGGTTGACTTCCAAGGGATGCAGCAGGAAGGAATTGAACACAACAGCTAGACCCAACTAGGCGTAACTGGACAAACTCAAACTTAATAGATCTGCATCCGAATGTCAGTAGGTGCTAAGGTTATAACCACACCAGAGCTCTACACCCAAGAGAAGAGATCAGTGCTATATGAAATGACAAAGAGAATGAGCAAAATGCAATCTCAGGCCTCAAGCCAACCCAGAACAAGTGCAGAGGACACTAGCTCAGCTGAAATGTATGAATTAATAACGTTGGAAATAAAGAAACAAAAGCAGAAAGGTATAGAGGAATTCAGATCAGAATTAATTTCTGAAATAAAAAAAGAAATCTCTGAATTCATAGCACCTGAAGTAAAGAATCAAATGCAGAAACTTATGGAGGAAACCCAATCTGAACAAAACTCTGCAGTAAGAGAATTAATAACTACTTCTAAAGAAGACATTGATTAAAAAAAATAGTGGAGATTAGAATAATGATGGATTCCTTGAATGAGCAATACAGGAAAGAAATAGATTGCATGAAGCAGAGTCAAAGAGATATAGAGGAACTTAAAATCTCAATCAGAAGCTTGCAAAACCATTTGAATGAAAGTGAAGACAGAGTTTCAGATCTTGAAGATGCTAGTGAAAAGGTAAGAAAAGATCTCTTAAAAACAACTAAGATGCAGGAAAAAATAATTCACTTGAAAGACGATGCAAAGATGAACAATGTGAGACTAATAGGCATCAATGAGAATGAAGGAGTCAACACAAATGATATAAAAAGAATATGGGCAGAAGTAATAGCAGAAAACTTCCCAAATATGAGGAAACAATCTGATATTCAGGTAACCAAAACATACAGAACGCCAAATAACTTCAACCCAATTAAAAACACACTGAGACATATAATAGTCAAGATCCCAGAAATCCAGCACAAGAATAATATGCTGAAAGGCGCTAGAGAAAAGCAGCAGATCACATTCAAAGGAAAACCCATCAGAATTATGGCTGACTTCTCTTCACAATTCATGACGGCAAGAAGAGCATGGAGCAGAGTACTTCAAGTCCTCTATGAAAACAAATTCCATCCCAGACTACTGTAGCCTGCAGAACTCTCTTTCAAGTTTGATGGAGAAGTGAAATACTTCCATGAAAAAGAATTTCATGATGATACAGCCAACCCTACACAGGCTCCTGAAAGATATTCTAGAGAGGGACAAAAAGATCAGAACTCCATGAACAAGAGGAATTACACACAGGACAAAAAAGAGTAAACGACAACAGGTAAGTAACATGTCAATTGTAAGTCAATACATCTCAATTATAACCATCAATGTAAATAGGCTCAATTCATCAATTAAAAGAAATAGACTGGCACAGTGGATTAGGAAATAAAATCCAACAATATGCTATATTCAAGAAACACACTTAACTGATAAAGAAATTCATAGGCTGAAAGTCAAAGGATAGAAAACCATACTACATGCCCCAGCACCTGAGAAAAAAGCAGGTGTAGCAATCCTGCTTCCAGACACTCTCAACTTCAAACTAAGAATATTCAAATGAAATAAAGAAGTCCACTATATACTGGTTAGGGGCAAAATTCAAGAGAAAGAGGTAACATTCATAAATATCTATGCAACAAACATGGGAGCACCAAACTATATAAGATGAATCTTCATGGATATGAAAAATCTAATATCCAATACCACAATCTTAACAGGAGACCTTAATACTTCCTCATTCCAAAAAGAGAGGTCAAAAAAGCTACAACTCTTGTTGCATAGGTCCTGCTTTACCTTGGTCTTAACCATCCAGTAGAAAAGTGTGAAGTCGAAATATAAGAAATAAAGCCATGTTGTTAAGTTGAGCTGTGGGGGACTCAGGTCAATAATTTCTGACATTGCCAGTTAAACAGAAGACCCAATGCTATTATGGGCTACTGGACTCTTTTAGAATATTTTGCTGAGTTTACACACCTATAATATTCAATAACGGAACTTAGAAAAAATGGGGTATACCGATGAATGTCCATTTTGTATCTGTGTATTCAAAGAGGTTGGGATAGATATATAGTTGCATTCTCTTAATGAATAGAATGATTTGTTCTAATGGTGTTTGTAAATGGGATCACAAGTCCGCATCTTGTACAGCAATTAACCACTAAGAAGAATATATGCAGTGCATTATTTGTTGAAACTGTACTTTTGATTTGATTTGAAACTGTCTCATTGCTATCTGTTTATCAATAAAACTTTGAAAAAAAAAGAAAAAAAAACAAAAAAACAAAAAGAGAGGTCAACCAGACAAAAAATTACCAAAGAAGTAGCAGAACTGAACCAGAGCTTGGAACAAATGGACTTGGTGGACATATACAGAGTATTCCACCTAAACACAGCTGAACACACATCTTTTTCAGCTGCACATGGGTCATTTTCTAAAATAGACCACATACTAGTCCATAGGTCATGCTTAAGTATATGTAAGAAAATAGAAATTATCCCATGCATGTTATCTGACCACAGTGCACTGAAACTGAAAATAAATGACAAAAGAAACCAGAAAACACCTCCAAATACATGGAAATTAAACAACACCCTACTCAGCAACCAATGGGTCACAGATGAAATTAAACAAGTAATTCAAAAAATATCTACAATTCAATGAAAATTCAAGCACAACTTATCGGAATTTATGGAATGTGATGAAAGCAGTTCTCAGAGGGAAATTCATAGCTGTGAACTCACACATTAGGAAAACAGAATGGGAACAAATAAAAACCCTAGTGATGTATATCCAACATCTAGAAAAGCAAGAGCAAATGAAACCCAGAGCCCAAAGACAGGAAGAAATCATAAAAATTAGAACAGAAATTAATTCAATTGAGATGAAGAAAACAGTTCAAAGAATTAATGAATCAAAAAGCTGGCTCTTTGAAAGATTAAATAAAACTGATAAGCCCCTAGCTAACCTCATCAAAAAGAGGAAAGAAAAAATTCAAATACAAGCAATAAGGAATGAATAGGGTGTAACCACAAAAATCCCAGTGGAAATTAGGAAGATTCTCAATAGCTACTTTGAGAATCTTTACTCTCACACAATAGAGGACACAGAAGAAATGGCTGGATTCTAAGAAAGGTACAAATTACCAAAACTGAATAAAGAAGATATAAAAACTCTCAACAACCCAATAACAGCCAATGAAATACAAAATGTAATGAAAAGCCTGCCGACAAGGAAAAGTCCAGGTCCTGATGGATTCACAGCTGAATTCTACAAGAAATTTACAGAAGATGTAATCCCTATATTCCTCAAACTCTTCAATGAAATTGAAAACAAAATAGTTGTCCCAAAATCATACCTGGAGCAAGTATTATACTGATACCAAAACCAGGGAAAGATGCAACTAAAAAAGAGAAATACAGGCCAATCTCCCTCCTGAACATAGATGCAAAAATCCTCAACAAAATCCTAGCAAACCAAATACAGCAAATCATTGAGAAGATCATACACTATGATCAGATAGGATTATCACAGGGAAGCAAGGATGGCTCAATATTCATAAATCCATAAATGTAATAAATAGAGTGAAAACTAAAAACCACATGATCATCTCAATTGATACTGAAAAGGCTTTTCACAAAGTCCAACACTCATTCATGTTCAAAGTCCTACAGAAAATTGGAATACAAGGCATTTATTTCAATTTGATTAAAAACTATCTATGACAACCCAAAGGCTAATATAATTCCAAATGGGGAAAAACTGAAGTCTTTCACTCTCATTTCTGGTACAAGACAAGGATATCTTCTATCACCCGTCCTATTCAATATAGTTCTGGAATCATTAGCTAGAACAATTAGATAAGAGAAAGAAATAAAAGGAATAAGAATAGGTAAAGAAGTTAAATCATCATTATTTGCAGATGACATAATATTTTACTTGGAAGACCCAAAACTACACAAAGAAGCTACTAGAATTGATATACAAATTCAGTAGCATAGAGAGAACTACCCGCTCGGGCCCCCCTCCTGTCCTTCTCTTGCACAGGAGCTTTCTTTCTCTCAATAAATATATTCTGCTCATAACCTCCGTTTGTTCCTAAAATTCA
>NW_004524717.1:6360529-6361036 GCF_000260255.1 Octodon degus
AAGTGAGACTTCTCCTAAGAAGATAGAAGAGCTGATGAAAATAGGTTCCGACGTTGAACTATTACTCAGAACATCTGTCGTACAAGGTATTCACACGGACCGCAATACACTGAAATTGGTCCCTAGGAAAGATCTTCTTATAGAAAATGTGCCATATTGTGATGTGCCACCTCAGAAGCAATGAATTTTGTAGGCTAAAAGAAGTCTTTGCACTTTTTAATTTTAGAAACGTGACTCCTGCAAAAGTACTAAGAATGCACATGCTTTCCTCTGAACTGCATACTGGGAATGAATAACTTAAATAATTGCTTCATAGTTAAGTTTTACATTAAAAGAACATTGCTACAAACTGCAGAACATAGTTAAGCATTTTTAACATTGAATAAAACAATTTATTTTCATTGAAAATCTAACTTTATGAAGTGAACAGGTGCTTAGCAAGGGACAGCATGTTCAGTTCTCTGAGACCTTGGTAAGTATTTTGTCCTTTTGTAGCTATTTGGGAAT
>NW_004524717.1:6376863-6383974 GCF_000260255.1 Octodon degus
AAAGTCAATACCCAAAAGTCAATAGCATTTCTCTACACAGATAACAAACACACTGAGAGAGAAATTAGAGAAACAATACATTTTACAATAGTACCAAGGAAAATGAAATACCTTGGAATTTATCTAACTAAAGAAGTCAAAGATCTTTTCAAGAAATATTACTATTGTGAAAAAAGAGATCGTAGAGGATTTCAGAAAATGGAAAGATATTCCCTGGTCCTGGATGGGAAAAAACCAACATCATGAAGATGGTCATACACCCAAAACTGTTCTACAGATTTAATGCAATCCCTATCAAATTACCACCAACAAACCTCCCAGACCTAGAAAAATTGTTTCTAAAATTTATTTGGAATGAGAAAAGACCTAGAATAACAAAAGCAATCCTGGGCAACAAAGACAAGGCAGGAGGCATTACAATTCCTGATTTGAAATGATACTACAAAACTACTGTGATACAATCAGCATGATACTAGCAATGAAATAGACCTGAGGATCAGTGAAATAGACTAGAAGATGCAGAGCCCTCGACAAACACATTCAGCCACTTGATCTTCAAAAAAGGAGCCAAACATGTTACTGGAAGAAAGATAGACTCTTTAACAAATGTTGCTGGAAAAACTGGCTCTCTACATGCCAAAAACTTAAACTGACCCAGGTCTATCACCATGCACTAAGCTGAAGTCAAAATGGATTAATCTAAACATTAAAATAGAAGCACTAAATCTCCTGGAAGAGAAAGTAGGAGGAACTCTTGAAGACATAGGGGTAGGAAAAGGGTTCGTGAACAAAATTCAAATCGCATGGGTCACACTTGAAAGAATTAACAACTGGGACCACCTCTTATTTGGAAGTTTTTGCACGTCAAAAGAAATTACCAACAAAGTGAAAAAACAACCCACAAATTGAAAAAATTTTAACTAATAAGCACTCAGACAAAGGTCTGCTCTCTAGAATTTATAAAGAACTAAAAAAGATTAGTGCCCGAAAATTTAGAGACCCAGTCCAAAAATGGGCATCTGAGATGAACACACAGTTCTCAGAGGACGAAATTAAAGAAGCGAATAAATATATGAAAAAATGTTCTACATTACTAGTCATGCATAAAATGCAAACTAAAACAACACTGGTATATCATCTCACCCCAGAAAGAATGGCTATCATAAAGAAATCAACCAATAACAAATGTTGGAGAGGCTCTGGGGAAAAAGGAACCCTTCTCCACTGCTGGTGGGAATGTAGACTGGTGCAACCATTATGGAAATCAGTGTGGAGACTCCTTAAAAATCTAGGACTGGAAATCCCATTCAAGTCAGCTATCCCATTACTGGGAATTTTCCTGGAGGAACTGAAAATGTCATGCCATAGTGATATACGTATACCTATGTTTATAGCAGCACAATTTGTGATAGCCAAATCTTGGAAACAACCTAGATGCTTGTCATCTGAGGAATGGATGAAAAAGATGTGGTATTTTTATACAATGGAGTATTAATCAACTATAAAGAATGATAAACTTGAAGCATTTATATTCAAGTGGATGGCACTTGAAGGTATGCCCATAAGTGAAATAAACCAGACCCACATGTGTAAATATCGTATAGTCTCCCTAGTATCAGAACTCAAAAGAAGAAATACAAATAGAAAGGTACAACACAATTAAAAGGAAAGCGTGAACTTGAAGATTGGACAATGAGGAGAGGTCAAGGAGAAAAGCTGGGATACATGACAGGGCAAAGCCACACATTTATACTCACAAGATGGGTAAGGCAATGATCCTGAGAAACATCAGCAGGTTTTCAAAACTAGCAGTTAATTGGTAGTATTCTTACTCTGACTAACTATATATGCTGATACCTGTGAAGCAAGCAACTGCACTGAAGATAGTAATGTGTAATAGAAGGGTCACACTTGGCATGCCTGTCATTCTGGTCTTCTAAATACATACTGCTTGTCATTACATACCAATTATTACTATATTGCCTCTCAAATAAATTTTTTAAAAAGGGTAACAAATGAAAAAAAGACAGAAGAAAAAAATGTCACAGGACTGTCCTGCTACAATGCTGCATATGGTTAGATTTCTAAATTTCTGTGTAAAAGTATGCAATTGTTTATTCATATTTTTGAAATATTTTTCAGTTTTTAAATTTTTTCTCCATTTAAAGTTCAACATTTCAATACTTGATTGAAAATACTTGTCGCATGTTATGCCTAAAATGTTTTATATTCAGAATGATAGTGAGGTTAAATTGAACTGCATATGTTGTAGAGTAATAATAAGCTTCTCTTCTGGAGGGTTAACATTGTCAGTTTGCAGTCCAAAGATTGGGGAAAAACAAGGCCTGCAAGGACAGTAAACATTTTGGCCCTAGCCTTTCAAAGTCAGAGAAGACTCAGGACTTAGGAGAACCTGTACTGTCACATCATGTAACTCAGTTGTGTCCCAAATTTTCTGATCAAGTAGATTATGGGTCCACAGAGCATCATGATTGATGACTTAGAGTGCCTATGGGGAGTTGCCTAGAGAGAAAACATTCTTTCAGGCTTTCACAGAGAGCAAATTGGTCAAGCAATGGCCGTGACTCAACCACATGGCTGACACTGATAAAGGATGTGCAAACTGCAGTACAGGGTTACAGGATAAATTCTGAGGGGACTTGACTGACCTTATCAGATACAAAAGTTACATTTCTTTTTATACAGGTCTTGCTTTATCTTGGTCTCAACCATCCAGCAGAAAAGTATAAAAATGAGGTATATAAAGTAAAACCATGTTAATATGCTGAGTTGTGAAAGGTTCAAGTCAACAACTTATGACACTGCCAGTCCTAAAGATAACCCACTACTATTGTGGACTGCTGGACTGTGTTGGATTGTTTTGCTGAATTCATGCATCTACAGTATTTAGATGGCAATAGAATACCCCTCTCTGACAGGACTAACCAACAAAAGGGGTTACGAAGGAAGGACCATTTTGTACTTGCATATGCGGAATAGTTAGGATAGATATACAGCTACTTTTGCTTAATTCAATGAGAAGAAAGATTTGTACTAATAGTGTTTGGACAGGATATCATATCTGCAATTTGTACTATGGAAGACCACTAAGAAGATAACAATGTACAATGTATTGATTATTGAAACTGTCCTATTAATCAGTGTTGAAAGTGTAAAAAATAAAATAAAATAACACATAACATCTACACCAGCAGAACAGAACATGTAGGATGCTGTTTTCTAACTATGTGACATAACATTTAAAATATCTACATTTAACAAATCATCAAAATATCCAAGATGATGCAGTGAAATTATAATTTCTCTGAAATAAACAACTGACCTGATACCTGCAGCTCCCAGATAGCTTCCTTTTCATTAGTCTGGGAGCTAAACCAGCACCCATACAGGCCAGCATCTGAAAGGGTGATGTTTCTTAGTTCCAGGGAGACATGCCCATCTGCCATGAGGTCCTTCACCAGCACAGTCCTCCCTCGGTAGGCTGGCTCCTGCATATGTTTCTGGTCTTTTCTATTCCTGTAGAGGTGGACCACGGTAGAGAAGCGATCCTTAAAGAACCTCACTTCCATCTCCTCCGCATTTGTCTCAGGAGAAAGGAAGCAGGAGAATACTGTGTCTTCACCCAGCAAGGCCTGCACATTCTTGTTTGGCCCTGTCACCTTCCATTGGCCTGTAGGAGGAAACACAAGAGATACCTGAGCAAAACCTAACTCAGTGTGTCCTTCTTGGGGCAGCAGTGGGCTTCTGATGTACGTGAGTAGGATATTCATCTTGCTCTTAGTTTTGAACCCCAGACTTGCATTGTCATGTTCCCTTATATTTCACCAAGATTTTGTTTGTTTGTTTTGCCATTCTGAGGCAGCATTGGCTGGGAAGTTCAGGCTGGGTTTGAACTCACTTTGTAGTCCAATCTGGCCTCAAATTCACAGCAATGCTTCTGCCTCAGTCTCGAGAGTGCTGGGATTACAGGGGTGTTCCATTATGCCTGGCCCCTTTACATTTTAAAGAGTAACTCCATATCAGTTATTTCACTCAGTCTTTAAACCTTCACTCAGGTGTACATTATTTCAAAGTTACTTTTTTGTTTTTGGCAAAGTTGGACATGAAACCCTGAGGCTTTTATGTCTGTCAGGCAAATACTCTACTATTGCGCTATACTAGCCCCATGTGCAGTATTAACATTTGCACTTTCGAGATGTACAAGCTACATCGTTAAGTGCTGATGTAAATTAATCAAGACACATGGTTCTCATATTTGTAATCCTAGCCACTAAGAGGCTGAGGCAAAGGGATAATAAATTTGAAGCCATCCTGCACACTCTAGCAACATACTGTCTCAAAATTTTAAAAATTGTTTTAAAGAATAAAACCACACAAGAGGCACTTTACAAATCCAGACCTTCTCAGTAGAGATGTCTGTGTTTACACTCTCTCCTTCTGTCCACCCCTGTCTCATGAAATACACAGTACTGCCCTTTTCTACTTTTGATTAAAACCCTTTCCTAGTGACCATGATATAGATTATATAACTATAAAATCTACACAATGTGCTAATTTGTTTGCTTTGTATATGTGGTTGTGTCTTGTAAGTGTTATATATGTAGCATATATATTCCCTGTAGGTTAAATGTTCACTTGTTTCTTTATTTATTCATTTATTTATCTTTTCATTATTAAATTCATGTTTAATGAAATATCCATAAAATATCAAGTAAATAACATTCCCTTCTCCCGTCTAGCACCCTTTGTATGTGAGCACTTCACAATTTGGCTGTATGCAGAAGACACAGTTGGTGTTAAAGGCATTGTATTTCATTGCCATATTCCTTTCTAAACTTGTCTTTTGGAATCAGGGGTTGGTAATATTACTTGCTTCAATTATACTGGGTCAGTTCATGGTTAAGGTCTACAAAGATTCTGTGATTTTTTTTAAAAGCTGTATTTTAGTACAGGGTTTACAGAATTTACAGGATCTCACTATGTAGATTGGACTGGTAATGATCCTCCTGTTTTCAGCCTCCAAAGCTTTGGGATCTCAGGCACGCGCCATCATGCCCAGTCTCAATTGCTGTCTTAGCACACTCTGGGGGTGAGGCTGGCACAGCACACTGGGGATCAAACTCTGGCCCCTGTGCTCTGCCTAATCAAATGTTTTAGTCCACTTATCTGGCTGGCCCTTAATTATGTGATTTTATGTTACAAGTATACATTTATAATTTTTTAAAATTGATTTACATTATCATAGGATCTAGGGTTAAAATTGCTGGCAGGTTGGGGTGGAGTGGGGTGATGAATCCAGATAGTTGTCTCAGTGACTAAATCAATATCAAAACTAAGGTTTTGGTGATAATGTTGAATACTGTATTACAATAAGTTTATTCATATATTTTTTTAAAGAGAGTACAAAAATAGTATTTTTGTTTGTTTGTTTTTTGCAGGACTGGGGATTGAATGCAGGACCCTGTGCTTGCCAGGCAAGCACTTATTTTACTGAGCTATCTCCTCAGCCCCAAGAGTACAAAATAGTATTAAAACACAAAAATTACAAGTGAAGGGCCGGGGAGATGGCTCAGTGGAATAAGCGCTTCCCTGGCAAGTGCAAGGGCCTGAGTTCAATCCCCGGTTCCGAAAAAAAAATTACAAGTGATATAAAATATCACTTAACAAAATAATATGAATTTCACAGGATTTGTTGTAATGCATAGTGCTGTCTTCCAACTAGTTATTCATATTACCAGATATATGAATGCAAAATTGGAAGAAAGAAAAAATGAAAGAAATATATAATAAATTAACAAGAAAAAAAAGACAAACAATTGAAAAAGGGAGATAAAACAAATTAAGCATTAACTGCTTTTTTAAATAGATCAGCATACATGCACAGTACAGTTGTCCAAACCATCCTGCATATATAGCTATAGCTATATATATATTTTTTTTTTCCCCACCCCCTCTCCTGTCCTCTTTAACTCAATGTACTTACTTACTTTTGTGCTTTTTGGGGACAGGGTTTTACTATGAAATTCAAGCTGGCCTTGAACTCATGGTGAACCTCCTACCTCTGCCCCTTGAGTGCTGGAATTTCAGGCATGCTTCACCATACCTGACTCTTTTCTTTTTTTTATGTATTTAGTACAGAATCTACAGGGTTTCACTATGTAGGTTGGACTCATAGTGATCCTCCTGTTTTCAGCTTCCCAAGTGCTGGGATTACAGTTGTGTGCCACCACATCTAGTCTCAGTCACTGTCTCAATGTGCCCCGGGGACGGGGCCAGCATGGCATGCCGGGGATTGAACCCAGCTGCTGAGATCTGCCTAAACAGATGCTTTAGTCTGCTCAGCTATCTGGTTGGCCCTATTTTTCCTTCCTTTTTAATCTACTTGTTCTCTTACCTTTGATGAGCAGATTTTACAGTGTTTACATTTTCCCCTTCACATCACAATGTATCTTTTTCTGAACCTTTTCCATCTTTGTTTTATCACTTCTAATTTTGTGTTTGAATGGGCACTTTATTTTTATTTTTTTCTTGTTTTCTTTTATTACTTTTTTTAAACAAACATTTACTTTAAAGAGAGTATAGCAGTAACTGATACTACATTAGAAGCAGTACACATTTAGAAGACCAAAATGATAGGTGTTTCAAGCATGGTTTTAGTGTTATACATTGCTATCCTCAGTGTAGTTGCTTAGATCACAGATATCAGAATATAGAGTTGGTTAGGGTGAGAATTCTACCCATTAGCTGCTATTTTCAAAAACCTGATGGAGATCCTTAGGACCCTTGCCTTAACCATCTTGTTTATATAAATGTATGTTTTTTTTTTTTTTTTTTTTTTTTTTTTCGGAACCAGGGATTGAACTCACAGCCTTGCACTTGCCAGGGAAGCACTTATTCCACTAAGCCATCTCCCTGGCCCCTAAATGTATGGTTTTACCCCTGCCATATTTCCTAATTTTTCTACTTTCTCTCTTTTTGTTGTTTAATCCTTAAATTATCATCTTCCTTTTAACTGTGTTTATAGCAGTACAATTTGTGATAGCCAAATCTTGAAAGCAACCAAAATGCTCATCATCTGAGGAATGGATGA
>NW_004524717.1:6388780-6393539 GCF_000260255.1 Octodon degus
AAGAAAGAAAGAAAGAAAGAAAGAAAGAAAGAAAGAAAGAAAGAAAGAAAAGATGAGAAAGAAAAATGAAGCTCATGGTTCCAGAGGCTTCTTCCTTGGCTGGCGGCTGTGGGGCAGAGGCATCATGGTGGAAGGACTGGGTGGAGAAGTGCTTAGCTCACAGCAGCCAGAAAGCCCAGAGAACAGGAAAAGAGCCAGGGAGGAAGAGGCCAGGGACCAGACAGTGTGTCCCAGGGCTGCATCCTATTGAGCCACCTGGGCACACCCAGAAAAAAGGATGTTTAAATAGTCCTCCAGGACTCTCAGGCCAGTCCAGCCCCCAATCAAGATTAACCATCAGAGCAGGTTCTCTTCCCTTCCTTTGCATTTTCTTGGCATGGCTTTGTCTTCACCTTCACTCCCTGGGGCAGGGGCCTATATACTTTGCCTGTACCATGTTCCCCATGCCCTCCATAGTACTGGGGGAGAGGGGCAGAAATAGCAGGTGGTGAGAACTACTTTTTTCCCATTGATGCTGATCTCTTTAATCACCATTTGTTTATTTCCTAGTATAAAGCATACTTACCTGCTGTAATGATTAGATTTCTTCTTAGAGAATATACAAACAACAGAGACCCACTCTCTTCAACTTCTGTTTGTAGACTCTTGGGGTAACTTCTGGACTAATTCACACTTAGTGATTCATGATATATACATATGCATGTTAGTGATGTGCACATGTGCTTTGGAAGTAATATTTGAATTTCCAAATAAGTAGAATTTCTAAAAATTTTAGTGCCAACTGTTTTTCACTCTAAAGGTGTTTGATCATCTTTCTGAGATGTATGTCCTTCCTACACCTTCAAAGGTGTCTCCTTAAGTGAAAAGCAGCACAATTTCTGACCTGCTGCCCTGGTGTGGCAGACACTGAGGCCCTCTCCTCACTGCCTATCTCCCCAGTGGATGAACAGTTACCCTACCCACAGACAGCTTCTCCCAGGGGCTGGCCTCTGCCCTCAGCTGGGGGCTCCTCATACCCTTTGGAATATGTGTAGCACAGATGAAGACTAGACCATGGGACCAAAAGTTTGACAGCCACAGAAGCACAACTCATCAGTGGGAACTCCCAGCAGCAGGTGCTGGGACAAGCCCAAGTCATGGTCTGCTTGGCTGGGACTGAGTCAGTTGCCCATAGAAGTTCCTGGTCATCTACATGCCACTCTGTGGCTTTCTTCCCTTCCTGTTTTTTTTTTTTAATCTTTCACATAATTTTACTTTCTCCCCTCAACCATAATAATGTGATATACAAACTTTGTCTTAATTTGTGGGTCTGTAAACACAGGCTTATCCATTCTACCCACAAGCAAAGCAAATGCTGCTTCTTGAAATGGTCCTACCAGGGAGCTGCTGGTCATCCAACCCAAGCAACCCCCTTGCCTGGCTTTATCTTCACTATACTATGCAGCCACTTCCTGTTTCATTCTCTTCATTTCTTCAATTTTATTTCCCAGAATCACCCACTACATGCAGACAGGCACTTGTCTCTGGGCCAGGTTTATGGGATCAACTTAAGCCAGCCAGGATCTAGCTGGGGTTATCTTCAGAGAAAGATGTGCTTTCCATTTGTGGAAAGATTGTCTAGAGCTCCCCTTTTTATCTAGCTAGTGCTTCATGCTGTCAGTTGTCTTCCCTTTAGCAGTTCCTTTCACTCCTTAATATTCGTTTTCCTGGAGACCAATGAGGAAAACCTATTGTGAGTGCACACCATGGGTCACTGTAGATGCAACACAGCCATAGGGCTAACCACACCTCACAATAACCCCATCAGGCATGTGACATTTTCCTCATCCCAGGACAAGAAACTGACATTTAGAGAAGTTATGACCCATGAAGTTGACAAATAGAGAATGAAATGGTAGTTTTTAAAAAAATATTTTTCTTCTGCCTCTGAAATCATTTCCTTATTGCCCTTCTCCTTTTGTTAGAAAAACAAAGCATGTGAAAAGCTTAAGTGAGAATATCTCCTATGAGTAACAAGTAGTAAGAATTTACTTTAGGAAACACAGGGACTAGTTCCCATTTCTCAGCTTGTTTGAAACAGGTGTGGGTAGAAGGATGACAAGCTGCAGAAAGAATATGAACAGTTAACTGAACCATTGGAGACCGTATACTGAGTACTCAGAAACAGGTGTCCATTCCAGCCTCAGAAAATTTTACCCAGTTACTCAGCATCCTATGCACTAGGTTTTGTGATGACAGTAATGAGGAGAAGAAAGCAGAGCAGATTTCTTTGAAGAATATGGCAGTTTAAGCTTCACTTTAATATCTGAAAACCTTCCCTGTAAATGCAGGCATTTCTAACTCAGCATGTTCACAGCCAGGTAGCTTATGCACCTCACATCCTAGCTAGTGTCTCTTTCCACTTTGACAACCAAGTCAGAAACCAGCATTCACTAATGAAGACTACTCCTGCCTAAACCCCCACAGTCATCTGGATAATCATTTGATACAATTATCTAAGCAAATTCAGTGAGACCCCTTCCCTCTACCATTCCCTCCCTTGAGCTGCCTGTCCCCATTATTTCAGGGCTGCTATAAGAATTTCACATGGTTCCTGATTCCTTCATGTCACTCCATACCCCCATAGCCTTGGCACTGGTAGACACAGCCCAAGGCTTTTGAGAAGCAGGGAGGATGCCAACAACAAATATATCCTCATCCCATTGTGCCTTAATCAGTGTAGCTAAAAGAATCAAACTGTTCTTCAAGAAAATGTAGACCAAGGGCAGTCCGGCCTGAATGGCTTACCAGACCCCAGCTTGAGGAGGCTGAGAAGCAAGGTGAGGAGGAGAGCCATGGATGCTTCTGCCAGATCAGGTTCATGCCATGGAGAGATGATGGGAGGGAAGGATGGATGGCTGAGAGAAGCGATCAGGCAGCAGTCAGGGCAGGTGCAGGAGCCATGTGGAAGGAGTGGCTCAGCAGGAGTTGACACAAATTGCACTCTTCCCTTTAGAGGCTCCCTGACACAACCTCAGACTGTAAGCACCAGGGGCAGAAGGACTCTGGACTTTGAAACAGTGTTTTTACTGGCAGCTAATAAACATCTGTCTTAAGTCAAGAAAGTAGGTAGTAGGGTGGGGCAGAATGAGAGATTTGCTCTAGCTCGAAACTATACTCTGGGTGCATGGCATGGGAAAGCAGCTGTAAGTATTGTTTCTTTTCTATTATAGCAGCTAAAGCAATATGTAGAAGGGTGGATAAGTATGTAGTGCTGAAAGAGAGGTCATCTCAGAACTAGGTAATGAGGTCTGAAGGCAAACAGCCAATGCTCCAGAAAGAGGGACTAGAAACAGATAAGACCAATACTTCCTGGTGCCACCTGAGGCAATCTTGTGTGCCTATCCCTTGCCTTTTGTTCAGGGAAAGAGTTTCAGATGGAAAATAATTTGCTAGAACAAGACAGGACTTTGGTCTCCAAGGATTCAAGGTATGGCAAAAGGCACCAGGGTGTGTTCTGGGGACAGGAGAAAGACAAAGATCCACTGGTTCATTTATTAGTTTTCCCCAAACCATGGGATTTAAAAGTGGAGACAATGCAATGTTTGCAAGCTTATGGAAACTCATAAAGGTTGTCTACTGGTCCAGAATGCACAGGCGGATAGTACCACAAAAACTGTCTAACCATAAACAACTAGGTAAAAAAAAAATCTGAAAATAACCTGTTGGTTCCTACATATAATTCTAGTACTTGGGAGACTGAAGCAGGGGGCTCTAAGTTTGTGCCCAGCCTTGGTAACTTAAGTTCTCAGTGATACCATGTCTCAAAATAAAAAATACAAAAGGCTGGGGATGGAGTTCAATACAAAGGGCCTGGCCTCAATCTGTAGTATGGCAAAACCAAAGTGATACAAAACAACACTCTTTGAACTAATTGTTAACACTACTATTTGTAAAAAATCTGTTATTAGTAAAGCATTTTGTATTTTAATTGAATATTTATAATTGTACACAGTAATGGGGTAAAATGTTATGTTTGGATATATCTACATTGTGTAAGAATCAAATCAAGCTCATTAACACATTCATCACCTCACATACTTTATTTTTTATTTTTTTATTTTTAGGAAAGGGTCTACATGGTGTTCAGGGTCTTACTACTGGATTGGACTTGTAGTGATCTGCCTGCTTATAACCTCCCAAAAGCTGGGATTATAGGCCCGCATCACCATGCCCAGTCTCAATTGTCTTCTCAGTGCACCCAGGGGCTGGGGGTGGCACGGCAGGGGATTCGATTCCCTGGCCTGCCATTCTGGCCCTGCCCCTCCTGGGGTGTGCTGAGACACGGACTGAGACTGGGCGTGGTGGTGCCCACCTGTAATCCCAGCACTTGGGGGGCTCAAAAACAGGAGGAGCACTATGAGTTTGATCTGTGTAGTGAGATGCTGTATACCGTGTACTAAATATAAAAAAAAAAATTATAGGCTGACCAGATAGCTCAGTGGATTAAAATGCCTGCTTAGGCAGATGCAGGGATTAGAGGTTCTATCCCTGGCATGCTGTGCTGGTCCCATGCCCTGGGTGCACTGAGACAGCGACTGAACAGTGTGGTGGTGTGCACCTATAATCCCAGTGCTTAGAAAGCTTAAAACAGGAGAAGCATTATAAATTGGATCTGTGTAGTGAGACCCTGTAGACTCTGTAGACCTTGTAAACCATATATATCTATCTATATCTATATCTATATCTATATCTATATCTATATCTATATCTATATCTA
>NW_004524717.1:6393639-6403627 GCF_000260255.1 Octodon degus
TTTTTGCTTTAGCCAAATTTGATAGGAAAATCTGGTTGGAGCTCAGAAGACCATGGTGCTGATAAAAATGCAGGTAGTGAAGACCAGGCTCAGGAGCTTTCAGTTGGAAACAAGGATTCCATTGCCAGTTGGATTCTAGGCCATGTATGTTATTCTCTGCCAAGAAAAATATTGTCTACATTTTGTTCATGTCCTGAATTTATGCAGAAAATCAAGATAAAAGACAAATGAGTAGTCTGGCAGAGAAAATTTCAAGGCAACCCAATGTTGAGGCTACAACGTAATTAATGTTTGTTACTTTCAGTGAGATCTACTGTGAGAAACAGGAGCAAAAAGTAGATTCTAGATATATTCAGCCCTAGAAAAAGAATGCGATGACAGGCTGCCAATGCATTGAGATCTTGATGAAATTAATGGTCAGTGGCCTTAACTTCCCAGTAAAAAACACATAATGGAAGATTCAATCTTGCCTGCAATAGCCACACCTCATCCAAAAAACAAAGCACACAGATGAAAATGAAAGTATGAAGATGATATTAGATGATATTCCATGCAACCAAAGCTCAAAAGGAAGCAGGATTAGAACCTTGTTTTCAAGTACAGCAGACTTAAAGCCAAAGCATCAGAACAAAAAAAGGTGTCCACTACGTACTAGGATAGGGAATGGTTCAACAGGAAGAGATAGCAGTTATAAATACACATGCACAGAGTGTTTGTGCACTCAGCATTATGAAACAACAACTACTGGACATTAAAAAAGCACAGCAGTACAATTGTAGCAAGCAAATTCACAGTTAACTCAACCAGACATAAAGTCAATAAAGAAATGTCAGAGTTAAACCACATCATTGAACAAATGTACTTAATAAATATATACAAACCATTTCATCCAATACCAAGAAAATGCACACTTTTCACAGCAGGCTACTCTACTTTTTCTGAAGTAAGCCATCTCTTAGGCCATAAATCATGCTTAAATGAATAAAAATTAAAATAATTTCCAGAATACTATTAGGTTAACAGAATGAAAGCAGAAATCATCAACAGCAAAAGGAAACACAGAAACTAAACAACACAAGGAGATTAAGTGAAAATGGTTGAATAATCAAGGATCAGAAAATCATCAAGGATGAAATTAAAACTTTCTTAGAATTAAATTTCAATATAACTTCAACATACTAAAACCTATGAAACATAGTGAGAGCAGTCCAAATAGGAAATTTCATAGCAATGAATGTACACATTAAAAGAATAGAGGGATTCAAAGTAAATAATCAAATATTATATCATAAGGCTTTAGGATAAAATAAAAAAATCCAAATCTGAAAATAGTAGTTCAATCCCCAGCACTATATACCATGCCAGCCCCACTCTCAGGTGGGCAGAGCCAGTCACTGAGTCCAGGCATGGCAGTATATACCTGTAATCCCAGTCCTGAGGTGGCTGAAAACAGGAGGTTCACTATGGGTCTGAGCTGTGTAGTGAGACGCTATACCAAATACATTAAATGAGTAAATAACCAAATATAAAAAATGAAACCAGTAGAAGGAAAAAAGTAAATATCAGTGCATAAAGTAATAAAAATGAGACTAAAAACCAATATAAAGAATCAGTGAATCAAAGAATTGATCTTTGAAAGGATAAATAAATTCATGAACTCTTAGAAATCAATCACAAGTGTGGCTGTGTGACTGAGACTGCCTGGGGCCCACCAGATCCTGATTCAACCCAAAGACCAGGCCCAGCGTGTGAGCAAGACCACCCAGGGCCTGCTGGATCCTCATTCTACCCAGAGCCCAGGCCTGACATGGAACCCTGCAGCAGAACTCCCTACAAAGAGGCTAGAAGCAAGACACACCCAGCTGATTCAGCAGCAGAACATCTTGCCAGAGTGGCAGAGGGTTCAACTTCAAGGGATACAGCAGGAAGAAGTGGAGCACAGCAACCAGACTCAAGCCACACCCACTGGGCCAGTTTGACCTTGATAGATCTGGACCTGGTGCTAAGGTAATAACACTATCTAAGTTCTACACCAAAGGTCAGAAGACAGTGATATACAAAATGACAAAGGGAAGGTGCAAAATGCCTTCTCAGGTCCTGAGCTCACCCAGAACAAATGCAGAAGACACTAGAATAGCAGAAATTGGAAATCATACACCTAAAGCTCTGAAATAATAGCGTCAGAAGTAAAGAAACAGCTGCAGAAAGGAATAGAGGAAATCAGACCAGAAACAATTTCTGAAGTAAAAAAAGAAATGATAACTATAATGAAAAAAGTACTAAGTGCTCCTAAAGAAGACACTGATAAAAAATACAGCAGAATATAAAAATGATGGAATCCTTGAATAAGCAATATAGGAAAGAAATAGAATGCATGAAGCAGATTCAAAGAGCTATACAGGAAATTAAAACCTCAATCACAAGCTGGTAAAAACATTTGAATGAAAGTGTTTTAAAATAGACTTTCTGACCTTAAAGACACCATTGAAGCTAGTGAAAAAGTAAGAAAAGATCTCTTTAAAACAAAAAAGATGCAGGAAAAAATAATTCAACACCTGCAAGACAATGCGAAGATGATCAACATGAGACTTACAGACATGAATGAAAAAGAAGGAGTCAATACATATGATATAAAAAGAATATGGGCAGAAGTAATAGCAGTAAATTTCCCAAATGTGAGGAAAAAATCTGACATTCAGATAACTGAAGGAACTCCAAATAACATCAACCCAATTAAAACCACACCCAGACAGACAATAATCAAGATCCCAGAAATTCCTCATAAGAACAGTATATTAAAATCCAGTAAAGAAAAGAAACAGATCACACTTAAGGAAAACCCATCAGGATAATGGCAGATTTCTCTTTATAAACCATGAAATCAAGAAGAGCATAGAGCAAAGTACTTCAAGTCTTGCAAGAAAACAAATTCCAACCCAGACTGATATGCCCTGCAAAACTCTCAAGTTTGTTGGAGAAGTGAAATACTTCCATGACAAAGAACAACTAAAGACTTTCATGATGACAAAGCCAAGCCTACACAGACTACTTAAAAATATTCTAGAGAAGGAGCAAAATGACCACAGCTCCATCAATGAAAATGGAAAGAACTCACCAAATAGGGCAAACAATTAAACAGGGGAATAAGAGGTATACAAAAGCAGTCTTTTGTATACAGCAGCAAAATATTCCCATAAGCATACACTACAAATGGACCTATGGGTCATGATTCTACCTGGGTCTACAGGGTGGATATTAAGGAAATAGTAGCTCCGTCCCACAAGTGACACCTGGTCACCAATAAGCATCATGGACACTATCCATGTCCACAACATACTAGAACTTTGTGCGATATCCTATCTCCAAATTGTTAGAAGTGCTGGTCATTTATTTGCCATTCCAGTATTTATCTTCATTTATCTTAATTTCTGGGATCTTGATTATTGTCTGTCTGGGTGTGGTTTTAATTGGGTTGATGTTATTTGGAGAGCTCTTCTTTACTAACATGAAAATTTTTTCTTAGTTCAATTGTTTTGAAACATTCAATTTTTAATTAATTAATATTTAATTTTCTGAATATTCCTTAATCTTAATTTTTGTTTTATGATTTGTACTGTATCTTTGACTACAATCTACTTAAAAGACATGGTATGATATTTTCTAGTATTAGAAACTTTAAAAAGAGTATTTTCATTTTCCATTGACTTTATATTACTTTTTCCTTGTCTTTTACACACACACACACACACACACACACTCACACACACACACACGAAAAACATATGTTATAACCCAACATAAGATTGATACTGTTTCATAGAAATCTTTAATGACCTTTTAAATGGGTTCATCTATATAGTTTAATACCCCTGCATAACTATCATTTTGAGAGCTCTTTATTCTTTATCCAGGACCATACAGCAACTTCTACATCTGGAAGTATTAGAATATTTTGAGTTTGTATAACTGGAAAATATTTTACTTTTAGTTTTCAAAAGTTTGTTTGCTAAGTATAAAATTCAAAGAGGACAGATCTTTCTTTTTTCTTTCAGTTCTTTAATTAGTCTGGTTTCTTACACACTTGGTCTTTTTTTTTCTTAAGTGGAATAAGATGCTATTTAATTTTGTTCTTCCATAGCTAATATTTTTACGTATATGCTTTAATGATTTTTTATTTACAATAAGTTTCAGACAATTTCATTTTTGTATGTCTTGGTATGATTTTATTCAAATTTCTTGTGCAAAAGGTTCATTTTTCTTGGAAATGCAGTGTTATAAGTTCAACTAAAATCAGAAATTTTAAATCTTTAAATATTTATTGCCTACCCCTTTCTACTTTGAGAATTCTAATTATATAAATATAATTTTCTTTATTTTGACTCAGAGTGAACTATTATGACTGATCTGTAAATTCTTTCTTCTTCATTTTTATATTGAACAATTTTTATTGTTATATTAATTCATTTGTAGATAATTTATTTACAGTGTGCAATCTATTATTAATCTCATGCTATGTATTCATTTCAGAAATATTTCTCTAAAACTCACTCTGTATACATCTTATATCTTTCACATTTTAATATTTGTCTATAATTTTTACTATGATATGTAATTATTGATTTTCAATAAAGTTAAAAAAATTACAATAGGCACTACAGAAATATAAAAGACAATGAAAAAACTTTCAAAGGGTTATGCTCCAAATATTGGAGAACCTAAAAGAAGTGCAAAAATTTCTCAACACATAAGAATTACCAAAATTGAACCAAAAAACATAAAAGCTCTGAGTGGCACATAGCAATGATATTATGAAACAGATACCTGGCACTTGAACAGGGACATACAGTCCTTAGACTGGAAAGTTTTAGCTTGAACATACATGTAAGTTTACCTAGAGTGGAAAGTGTGGGAGATGAAGGCCTTGACAAGGTGAAAACTTTGCTGGGGACACCTGGGGAAAGGAGGGAAGAGATACATTCACCAAGAATAGAGGAAAGCCTTCCTGCTGAGAACAGCTGCTTTCATTCAGGAGTAAAATGGGCCAAAACTTTTCAACCAAAGGGCAGATACATAAGGCTGCTCCAAAGTTTGTTTAAACACTCAGGTGCTTGTCTGTCAAAAAATGCTAACAAAAATGTTATAAGAGGTAACCAAATATAATTTATAGTTTACTTAGATAGGCACTGTAGATATTGACAATTGACAAGGAGTTAGGAAAAAACATCTTAAAAAGGCACACAGTATAGGAAAAATCATTTCCTCTGAGACTTTTTCAACTTGGAACCTAGTTTGTTCAATTTCAAGTCTGTTGTATAGTTTACAGTCAAAACCTTATGACTCAGACACAGAAGAAACATAAGAGCTTTCAGCAGAGACTCTTAGGCAGGAGCAGGAGCCTTAAAAATATCCCATATAGATGTTTAGACACTTACAGATTTTAAGGGAATAGGCAGCTGCAAAAAGAGAAATCACTGGTAGGCTCCTCTTGCATCTCAGTTGGAACTCAGTGAAACGATCATAATGAGAAGATTGTTTCTCATTTGCCTTTTGAAATTTAGATACTAAATTACACAAAGTTTTGTTAATAGTGGAGTTTAGTGCCCATTTATGTCAGGAGTTCTACAGAATGTCTTGCATACAGATCAAATGACATCATATGATAACAGGCACCTAGCATAAACATGCCCACTTACTGCTAGTTTCTTCATTTTGATGTAAAATTTAAAAGTCTCATTTCAGAGCAGGCTCATACAGAGAATGGGTCCTAATTTACATCCATAAATAAATGAGGAGATGCTTTCTGGGACAGAACACTAAGTGTTCTGAGCATACCTATCTCATAAAACTCAATTAAAAAAGAGTATAGTTATCTCCACAAGCACAGTCAGATTTAGTCATTTTTACTCTAAACTTTTGAAATCCAGCCATGGATAGTAAATTGACTTTTGCAGAACTTCATTGGTCAACATCCCATAATGATGCCCAACATAGGGCTCAAGTGCTTTGGAAAGACACTGACATAGGAAAGTGGGAGTGACAATGTTAAGCTAATAACATGAGGCTTATGCTTGTATCCTCACAAGTGATGGGGTTCTGAGGGGGCTGCCATCTAGGAGTGTACAACCCTGGCAGGAGACATGGTCAACCCTGGATACAGTCCCATGTGATGACTCCACTGATCTGTGTCCTCCAGAGGACAGGCCCTTCCAACAAGGCTTGGCCTCAGGAACTTGTGAATCAGACAGAAAACCTACCACTACCCCCTGAAAATCTTTTGATTGCTTTAATGGTTCTGCTGAAGATATCCTATGTATAATATCTGTTTCAGCAACAGAGAGTCCTAGACTTATGTTAATTCACCACTACTTAGACCCATTACTTGGGCAGATTCTCCTCCTGAGATTTATCATGGATTAGACATGACTGATCCTAAATTAGATAAAAGATTTTATCTTTTCAAATTCTCCTTTTTTTTTTCCAATGAAAAGGCCACATACATATTTTTTTTTTTTAGATGACTGAAACTTCAGTAACAAATCATTGGCAAATCCATTCATCATTGAAGCTATTTAGTTTCAAATAGTTATTAATCCATACCTTTGTGTTTACTAACCAAGTGATCTGGTAACTTGAGATTTGTTTTCATGAAAAAAAACCCAAAACAGTTGGGCACAGTGGTGTCACACACCTATCATTCAGGAAAGCCCCAGGTTCAAGGCCAGTGTGGATTACAGTGAGACATTATTTAAAAAACAACAGGCGTTTAGCCCAACTTTCTGGAATCTCTTATGTTGGGCATTCATGGTTCCCATCATTTCCTAAGTTCCTCTATTTTTTAATCTATATGTGCTCTAGAATCACTAACCAAGTATTTAAGGTTACCATCACTATAGTTATGGGATCACAGGCATGTGTGTCACCACGACCAACTCCTGAGCTTGTCTTTGGTGAGCTCAAAGTCTAGAGTTTCATCTTGCTTAAGTGTCTTCTCATTTTTTGTATTTTTAGTTTACTTCCTGGGTTGATATTTGTAAATTGTTTATAGCAAATAGCTTTATTGCTAGTATTTAGGAACCTTGGAAAATGACTATTTCTCAGAGATGTCTTCCAGATGTAGTTGGCTTTCCAGTCTGTTGCCAGATCATACCATTTCAATTTACTGGGGATGAGAAGCTGCTGACCATTTCTTTAGCACTGGCCTATATTGTTTATGATTCTTTGATAATCTGTTTAGGAAGAGCAGCTGATTAGAATAGCTAAAGTAGTACAGTCAACAACAGCAGCATCAAAAACAGCCAGAACAAGTTTCTTTGGTTATTCAGTGTGACACAGGGCTGCCAGACACCTGAAGTCCTAATGGAGGCATGTTTCTCATTCACATGAAGGTTCTCTGAAAGCTGTTTATGTAGTCCACCTGCCACTATTTTCTCTCTTCAGGAGGGTAAAAAATATTGCTTTTCTTATATCATCTATAATCCCAGGTCTCAGGAGGCTGATATAAGAGGCCAAGATGTGAGTTCCAGGGCAGCCTGAACTACATAGTCAAGAACCTGTAGTCGAAAGGAGGAGGCAAAGGAGAGGAGGCAGAGGAAGAGGAGGAAGAGGAGGAGGAGGAGGAAGAGGAGGAGGAAGAGGCAGCAGTAATCCATATTCTTCATTTGGAGCCACTCTGGCGAGGGACGATGAGAAGAATCTGTGGAGCCTACCTCCTGACGTGTCCCACACAGAGGCAGACGATGACAGAATCTTGTACAATTTGATAGTTGTTTGTAATCAGCAGGCCAAAGACTCAGAGGAGTGGCAGAAACTCAACTATGATATCTATACCCTGCAGCAGATTCGAAGGGAAGTGAGAAACAGATGGAAACACATTTTAGAATATTTGGGTTTTCAAAAGGAAGTGGATTCTTTGTTGTCAGTGACTAAACTTACCACCATGAATGATTCTAAAAACACAAGGAAAGCTCGAGAGATGTTAAAACTAGTGGAAGAGACCAGTATTTTTCCAACCAGTTGGGAGCTCTCAGAGAGATACCTTTTCGTTGTGGACCGACTTATTGCTCTTGATGCTGCAGAAGAGTTCTTCAGAATTGCAAGTCAAACTTATCCCAAGAAGCCTGGGGTTCCATGTTTGGCAGATGGCCAGAAAAAACAACCCTATCTTCCACTTCCCAGTCCCTAAAGGACAAGCTCAAAAGTAGAATGGAGTTCTTCCACTGGGACTCAACAGCTAGCCAAAGTTGGATGACTGGATGTAAAAGAGAGTGAGCAAATACAGGGCTTGCTAAGTGAGAAATGATTCTGAATCCTACAGCAATGGAAGGTCTTTCTGAAGACTTTATGCTAAGAAATGCTCTGGTTACATTGAAACACCCTGATGCTTTTGCATCTAGGATAAAGTTAAAGAGTTGATTAGTGGGCTAGTTCATTGTGTGTGATCAGATTCCAACAGCCCATTGCCCAGTTTTTTATTTTTTTTCCAGCTTTGGTTTTGAATGTATAATAAGCTGTAATCATTCACCCTATTGGAGTGGGATATTCTAATTGATAAAACAATATGGTTGGGCCAGGAGATAGCTCAGTAGAATAAGCACTTCCCTGGCAAGCACAAGGGCCTGAGTTCAATCCCTGGTTCTGAAAAAAAAAACCAAACACAATATGGTTAACAGAGCTATCCTTGAGCCCCTACAATGGATTATTAATTTAAAAATAATTATAAAATATGATAATACTGGGAAGAATGCTCCAAATAGTAGTAGGCATTCTATGACTTCTGTTTGATCTGGAAAAATCTCATAGAGCATTGAAGGGTATCAGAGGCTTCATTCTGAGTATTAGTTATGACTGTTCAGAGTTGAGATGAATTGGTTAATGGAAATGTCTAGAAGTATTGCTCAAAAGTGAGTTGCAAATAGAACTCCTCGCAGCTAGATGTGAAAGGTCTATCTTATGCTACATGCACCACAAACCTCCAGCATTGTTAATAGCTGGTTACCTCATTTTTCCTTTTTCAGTTTTAGTGCAACAGCCCTTGGCATCTTCCCTGAGGTAGCATCTATGAATGAAAACGTTTGACTTCCACTTCCATGTCTTTAATCTGTTTCCAGCTTTTGAGCTGAGAGTCACATCTGCCCATGGACTTCCTGTGCAGACTTAGCCAGGTGCAGGCAGTGAGGCATTGAAAGTCATTGCTGGAATTTCTTCCGCTCTGAAGATGACATTCAAAATGGAACAGTTTGGTCAGTGCAGCTTGCTTCTGTCCACCTATTGAGAAATTCAGCTTCAAAAGTTGCCTGTCACCTAAGCAGTGAGCCAAGAGATTGGGATTCACTTTACTAGGAAGACTCGTCTGACACATCAGTAAATTTCTGAGAGTAATGGTAATATTTTAATTGTTTTACAGATTTTTGCACTTCTGATTTCAAGTTAAAACTAACTTGTATTGGTTTGTCCAGGGGATTGTAACTTGAAAATTTTCATGTCCTTTAGCTTTTATAGTAGTGGATACAATTTTAAAATATTTCTTAGCAGATCCATGTTGTCCATTTGTGAACACATTGGAGGCCAATTTAACTGATATACTTCAGAAACATCCTTCCTGGTTTAGTAAGCTAAAAGTTTTATTTTATTTTTTATACTTGGCACTTAATCCCTTGCTCATGTTGATTAAAATTATCTTAAAGATGTTTTCCCTCTCTCCTGAAGACATTTAGAACATACAGTCAAACAGAAAAAATTAAAACATGATACTATTTTAAAAAAAAGAAGAACCTGTAGTCTCCATCTACTTGAAGACTAACCATTTACATGTCCAGAGCTCCGCAGGAAGAACCTTCAAATTCTTCTTATAAGAGATCTCTGATAATTTACCTATTTAAAAAGAAACGGTAGGGGGCCTGCCCCTTAGCTCAGTTCTTTAAGTGGCTGCTTCAACAAAGCAGTCTGGCTCAGGTTGCTGTGGTTCGATCCCCACAACACAAGACAGCCA
>NW_004524717.1:6428649-6432672 GCF_000260255.1 Octodon degus
GAGAACTTGTACTGTAACGTCATGTAACTCAGTAGTATCCCAAATTTTCTGATCAAGGAGATTATGGGGCCAAAGAGGAAAGAGATCGATGATGTAGAGTGTGCCTAAGGAGAGTCACATGGAGAGAAAACATTCTCTCAGGCATGTTAGCTTACATTCCATATGTTATCTTTCATTTGAGTAAGGCAAAGTGCAAAGGACATAATAAAGATTGGATAGAAGGAAATAAATAGATAGGTCTCTTACAGATATGAAGGCTGTCTGTCTAGAGAGTGAGGGTGAGAAGTGTATGGCAAGGGAAGGTGAAATAAGTGGACTCATGATGTGCCATGTACATCTATGTCTATAATGGCACAGTTAGCAGTAGCTAAGTCTTAGAAACAACATATATCTTCACCAACTGATGGATGAATAAAGAAGATGTGACTTTTGTATACAATAGAGGACTACTCTGCCATAAGTAAGGATATGCTTGAGACATTTCTAGGAAAATAGATGCATCTGAGCCCACCTTCTTAAGTGGAATAAGTCAGACATACATGTGTAAATGCCACATTGTTTCTCTGGTGTGAGAAACTAAAAATATAAGTTATGACCAAAATATGTAATATGTATTATGAAATAGAAAGAAAGTGTTCAAAATGAGAAGAAGAACAAGGAAGAAGGAGGGGGAAAGAAAGAAGGGAAAAGTTTTCTAAAAAGAAGAAAAGAATGAAAACATGTAAATAAAGCTTTTGTAAATGAGAAGGGGAGAAGGAATTGAAGGGCAGATCGAGGAATAGGGAAAAAAACCAAGTTATGTCACAAGTATAAATTTTCCTATGATGAATGTGATTGGTATGTATATCTAAAGTGTACCAATAAAAATCTGACTTAAAAAAAGATATGCCATGTGGGCTGGGGAGATGGCTCAGTGGAATAAGGACTTCCCTGGCAAGTGCAAGGGCCTGAGTTCAATCCCTGGTTCCAAAAAAAAAAAAAAAAAAGATATGCCATTAAACAAAAACCTAATAGTCTTAATGAATGCAAATATCACATGTCATAAACATGAGATAAGAATAATAATAACAAGAAAAGAAAAGAAAAAGGAAATTTAGAGGTGCAGGGAGAGAAGTGGGTGGAAAGAAGATTTTAAAAAAATAACAAGCTGTACTATGTACGTGTACTAATACCCAAGATGAATGTAAATGCCATGTACTGAAAACATGTACTAATATTTTTTTAATGTAAGGAAAAGGACAGTCTGTTCAAAATTTGCTACTGGGAACACTAAATATCTGTATGCAGAAGTATTCTAGACCCCTATCCCTCACCATTCAAAATCAATTCAAAATAAGTAAAGACATATATAAGACTTGAGACCATAATGCTACTAGAAGAAAGACAAGGGAGAAGACCTCAAGTCATCAGCAGAGGGAATGAAGTTTGGGATAGGCCTCCAAAATTTCAAATGACAAAAATCAAAGATAGACAAATGAGATTACATGAAACTACAAAGTTTCTACACAGTAAAGGAAGCAATTAACAGAAGGAAGAAGCAGCCTTCAGAAAGGGAGAAAATATTCACAAGCTATCTCACAAGTGATTAACATCTAGAATATACAATAAAGCAAAAACAACAATAAAAGACAAATAATTCTATTTTAAGTGGGCCACATGATCTACATAAATGTTTTTCAGAAAGAATATTTAAATTACCAACAATAGTTAGAATATTCAGTTACCTTCTATTAGTTGAATGAGAAGAAAGGTTTGTATTAATACTGTTTAGACAAGATATCATGTCTGCATCTTGTCCGCTGACTAACTTCTATGAAGACAACAATATGCAATGTATTAATCATTGTAAGTGTCCTTCTAACCTGTTTTGAAACTGTTTCATTGCTATTTTTCTCATTACAATGAATAAAATAAAGAATAAAAAAATAAATTACCAACAATTATATGAAAAATTCTCAACATTACTAATACCTAAGGGAATGCAGATTAAAGTCACAAGTAGAAAACCCTTTAGCATAGCTAGAAAGGCTACCAAAAAAAAGATAAAAAATAAAAAATGATGGCAAACAGTGGAGAAATGAGAACCCTTATATGCTGTTGGTAGAAATGCAAATTAGTACAGTCATTATGGAGAACAGCATGGAAAATCCTCAAAAATCTAAAAGTAGATCGATTGCACAATTCAGCGTATACTAAATAAATTGAAGTTAACATTCCAAAGAGATAACTGCATACTTGTGTTTATTATGGATTATTCATAATAGGCAAGGCATGTAATTAACATAGACGCCCAACAACAGATGAATGAATAAACAACATGTAAGTATATGCACCTTAGAACACTACTCAGCCACAAAGAGAATAAACTTATTTGCAGCCAGATGTATGGAACTGCAGAAGGGTATGTTAAGGGAGATAAGACAGACACAAAAAAATATATACATGTTCTCTCTTTTATGTGAACACGGAAAAAGGTTAAGTTAGATGCAGACTACTACAGGTTGGGAAGAGTGGGAGGAAGAAGGCATGGTAGGAAATTGGCTAATGAATGTCAAATGCAGTCAAATAGAAAAATCAATGTTAGTGCTATAACTCAATTACTGAATACTTTATGAACGTCAAATACAATATTAAAATGACAATGAAATACCCATCTCTGACAAAACTAAACAAAAAAAGGGGATACAAATGAAGGACCATTTTTTATCTGTGTATCCAAAATAGGATAGATATACAGCTACTTTCTCTTAATTCAATGAGAAGAAAGATTTGTACTAATTGTGTGTGGACAGGATATCATGTTTGCATCTTGTACTATGAATAACTACTATGAATACAACAATATGCAATGTATTAATTATTGAAACTGTCCTACTGACCTGTTTTGAAACTGTTTCATTGCTATTTGTTTCTCAATAAAATTAATTTTTAAAAAAGTCAAAAGAAAAGAAAATCCAGTAGACAGGAGCTTGTGTCCAACAGTAATGAAGTGATATGGAGACACAAATGGTTGCTACCTTGATCAGTACACATTATATGGATATGTTAAAATATCACATTGTACTCCATAAATATACTCAATTTTGCATTTTGATCAAACAATTTAAAGACCTTTGAAACAGCAAAACAAGAACATTGATTATTTCAGTTTCTATGGATTTGCAATCTAAAAATGGCTTAGTTGAGTGGCTCTGGCTTACAGTCACTCAGGGAATTACAGTCTAACTGTCAGCCAGGGCTCTCATGTGTTTATTGGTGAAATTTAATTCTCTTAGGTTGGTAGATTAAGACCCTTGATTCTGGGCTGGGGAGATAGCTCAGCAGTCTAAGAACCTGCTTGGCAAGTGGAAGGATCCAGGTTCAGTCCCTGATACCACATGCCACCTACATGCTGGCCATTCCAGGCCCTGAGCCATACATGCTGGCACACACTTGTAATCCCAGTGTTGGGGAGGCTGAAACAGGAAGATCACTATGAGTCTAAGCTGTGTAGCAAGACCCTGAATCAAACACATAATTTTTTTTTCAAAAAAGACCCTTGATCCCTCTTTGGCTGTTGGCCAGAAGTCTCCCTTAGTTCCTCGCCACATGGGTCTGACTTAGAATGAGCAAGGAAGAAAATCAGAACTAAAATAAATGAAATTTTTGTAACCTAATCTGAGAACTGCATCTCATTATTACACTTCCGCACTACAATGTACAGCATTCCGCCTTTCGTGCATCCTTGTCAATGTTTCTTAAATATTATATTTTAATAAAATCCATTCTAGCAGCTATAGGGAACTCAATGCATTTTGAATTTGCATTTCCCTGATGACAAATGATAGTATGCACCTTTTCATGTGCCTGTTGGCCAGTTTGAAATCTTCGCTGGAAAAACATAGTTCTTTTTATTTTCTGTTAATGTTTCTTTTATTTCAGTAATTTCTAAATGCACTGGGTTTGTCCAGGTACCTATGTGTTATTTATTTATTTATACTTGTATTACATTGTGGGGCTGGGGAGATGGCTTAGTAGAATAAG
>NW_004524717.1:6441792-6445501 GCF_000260255.1 Octodon degus
AATATGCCTCACTAACTGTATTTCAGACTTTTTTATTTCTCATGTTTGGAATTTTTCTGGTAGTAGTTTTGCACATAGTCTTCTTTTGTCATTTGTGCTGTCTCCTGCTATTTCATTGACACCTATTATTCTTATTATTTTCTTTGCATCATCATGTAATTGCTGAATTGTTATTTCTTGATTCCTTGTTCATTTTAAGAGTTCTTTCCTTTAATGTTTATTAATTGTACTGCTGTCTTCAAGGTATGAAAGTTTATTTTCAGATTCATTCAAGAGGCTTTGCTAGAATTCAATGGAATTGTTAATGTCCTGGATATCCATTTGAATCTGTTTTATGTATTCTAATTCTTTCCTGTATTTTTCATTCAGGTATTTGTATAATTTTTATTTTCTGCTATGTCCTTTTTTTTTTTTTAGTTGCGCTGAATTTTTCATTCATGATTATTGTCATTTCTTTTTGGATCTGAGGGTTTATTTCTGATCTTGTTTCTTATATAAGCTGATGGACTTGTTTCTTTACTTCAATTACTATCATTTCTGAAATTTTAGGCTTGTGATTTCCAAGTTCTTATATGTCTTTGTCTCCTATATTTGTTTTGGGTGTGCCGGAAGATTGAGATTGTCTTTTTCTCCTGTATTTTGGCATTTCTGAAGCTCCCCATAATCACCCAGACTTAGCAGTGGTGGGAGAGTGGTGGTGCATAGGTCAGTAACCTTTCTGCTACAGCAGAGAGTATGGTAGGCCTCACCAAGGCTCTCTGGACAAGAAGGGGCAACTGGCTGATACTCAACACAGATTCAGTGTAGGTAGTGTGTCTGGGCCAGATTCACCAGGATCCTATGGACTGACCAGAATCCTCCTAAGTTTTTAAAAGGTTGAAACATCACAAGCACAACCTCTATGCCTGTGCACTGTGGGCCAAGGTAAGGTTTTCCACATGAATAGAAATTACAAACAGTGAAAAGAAAACCCACAAATTAGGAAAGAATCTTAGCCAATAGCCCCTCAGACAAAGAACTTCTATCTATTCTTAATCTTATTTATTTATTTGTATGGGGTCTTGCTAAACAAGTCAGATAAGGGGCCAGGGAGATGACTCAGTGGAATAAGTGCTTCCCTGGCATGCACAAGGGCCTGAGTTCAATTCCTGTTTCTGCCAAAACAAACACCCCCCCCCAAAAAAAAAGCCAAAAAATCCTTAGATTCATAGTGATGCTCCTGTCTCAGTCTCCTCAGCACTGGGAATTACAGATGTGCACCAGTACACCTTATTTCTATGGCCTGCATGGCATAACTGGGGTTCCTGTGCTGATATGGCATGTGGTTCATTGGATCAAACCTGGGTCCTTGCAGTTGCCAGGCAGGCACTTAGACCATTGAGCTATGTCCCCAGCCCAGGACTTCTTTCTAGAACATATAAAGAATTTTTAAAAGTCAGATCCACAAAATTCAAAGACCTAATCCAAAAATGGACGTCTGAGATAACTATATACTTCTTAGATGAAGAAATACAAATGAAAAATCAATATATGAAAAAGTGTTCAGCATCATTTATCATTTGAGGAATGCAAATTAAACCAACACTGAGATTCCTTCTCACCTCAGAAAGAATGGCCATCATCAAGAAGTTAGCCAATAACTAACGGTGTAGACTGGTACAACCACTATAGAAATCAGCATGGAGATTCTTCAGAAAACTAGGATTAGAAGTTTCATTTCACCCAGTTATTCCCCTTCTGGGTATTTTTCCAGAATAATTGAAAACATCATATCACAGAGATAAATGTATATTGGTGTTTATAGAAGCATAATTTGTCATAGCCAAGTCTTGAAAACAACCTAAATGCCTATCAACAGAGGAATGGATTAAAAATGTGGTTTTTTTCCATTTTAGTGATTTTACAATTTAATAAAGTTTTCTTCATTAATGTATTCATGAAAGTTGTTCAGTAGTATTCAAGTTATGGTTTTCTTGACTGGTCTGTAGTGTTCAATAAGTGTAAGAAGTTACTGTATGAAACATCTGTCAAACTAGTAAGACAGCACTGATGCATCCATCATTTTCAGGATTGTTGGTTACCTGGGCATATTTACCCCAAATAACCTTGCCTCCTTGTGTCACAAGGCCCAACTCATTCATGTTCACCTCAATCACTGTTCCTTTGGTAATAATACCCAAAATTGTATACAGTGATGATGAAGGATTCTTTTTCACACCAAGTATTGGCAGGCAAAAGGTGGCTTTCATTTCAGGATGTATTACATGGACATTCTCAAAATGTAAGCCCATTGGTCTAATGAATCTTTCATATTTAGGTGGTTTTCTTGTAAAGCCATCTCCAACAAAGCAGACTTTAGTAACCATCCTCATCCATGACTTCTTTTTTCTCTTTCCAGTTCAAATAACTTTTAATACTTCTGTTTCTCCTTGGGTATGAACTTTGGGCAGAGGAACTTCCCATTTTCCCACCTTTTCTTTTCATGTTTGTTTAATCATCTTGGAAAGAACTTTTGCATGAGACTGTCCTTCTCTGTCCAGCAGGTAGGCAGGTACTGCTCCATGTGGAGTTTTTTCATTGTCATTTTGTTTGGTCTTTCTCTTTTCATGCATCTTGATAGTATTCTTCATTTGTATTTTCTCTGAATGGCACTGTTTGTAATAGAGTTTAGCCTTCAGGTCAATCTTTTTTGTTTTTTTTTTTGTTTTTTTTTTTGTTTTTTTTTCTTCTTTGGATGTTCCTGAGCCTCCTGACTTTGCTTCTTTCTCTGTTTTTTATGGTCATCTAAGCAGTACCCATAGCATTTACAGTGTAATTCAATATACTCATTCTGTGGCATGAGAACAGCTGCAGAGCCACTGCAGGTGGCCTCAGATGTGCAAAGAAAAGTCCTAATTTTGGGGTGTCCCAGATGCATGAGCTGCCTCCGTGCAGCAGGAAACAGGTAAAATGTGGTATTTTTATACAATGGAGTATTACTTAGCTATAACGAAAGATAAACTCAAGGCTTTTATAGATAAGTAGGTGCAACTGGAGGCTACATTCATAAGTGAAATAAATTAGCCCCGCGTGTGTAAACATCGTATTGTCTCTCGTGTAAGAACCTGAATGGGTAAATAAAATCTGAAAGGTACAATAAATATAGTGAAAGGGGAAGACAGTGCTCAGAAGGAATGAGCAATTGGGATGAGGGGAAGGAGAAAATAAAGAAAAAAGAAAAGAAAAATTACACACACACACACACACACACACACACACGATAGTTAAGTTGTACTACTAATTTCTATTGGCTTTTTGAATGGAACAGTTAATGCCTAAATTTTTTTATTAATTTTATTGAGAAACAAATAGCAATGAGACAGTTTCAAAACTGATTAGTAGGACACTTTCAATAATTAATACATTGATTATTGTTGTCTTCTTAATGGTTATTCATAGTACAAATTGCAGACATGATATCCTGTCCACAAAGACTATTAGTACAAATCTCTCTTCTCATTGAATTAAGAGAAAGTAGCTGTATATCTATCCTATCTTGAATATACAGGTACAAAATGGTCCTTCATTTGTTTAGCTCCCTTTTTCGTTTAGTTTTCTCAGAGAAGGGTTTCCACTGTCATTTAAATATTGTAGGCATGTGAATTCAGCAAAATACTCCAATATAGTCCAGTAGTCCATAATAGTAGTGGGTTGTCCGTAGGACTAGCAA
>NW_004524717.1:6445601-6449046 GCF_000260255.1 Octodon degus
AGTCCCTCCAGCATTTGTTATTGGCTGACCTCTTGATGTTAGCCATTCTTTCTGGGGTGAGATGGTGTACTGGTTGACACATTGTGTCAACTTGAGAAATTTAAAAGTTTAATTAAGGGCCAGCAAGATAGCTCAGTGGAATAAATATCTACTTAGGCCAGCACAGGTACCAGGGTTCAATCCCCAGCACCACATGCCACATTAGCCCTGCCCCGGATGCACTGAATTGGTGGCTGAGTCTGGGCATGGTGATGCGCACCTGTAATCCTAGCAGTGGGAGACTTGAAGACAGGAGGATCACTGCAAGTCCAAACTTCATAGTGAGATTGTGCACAGAACACATTTTTAAAAAAACTTTAAAAATGTTTAATTAAGTAACTGAGCAGGAAGCCAGGGTTCTTACTTTGTAAATATCCTCATCCTGTGCAAGAGGAAGGCATGGACATTGTGTGAGGTCTACACTCCCATTCCAGGGTGCCCTATCTATAGTGTAAGGAGGGAAGAGAGGCTTGCAAGAAGCTGCAGGTGCTACAATTCCCTTTGCTCTTTGCTATTTCCTGTGTCCAGAAGCAGCTGCTCTCTGCCATGTGCTACTTTACCTTGAAGCCAGCTGAGTGTGGACTGAAATCTCCAGTAACTGTAAGTAAACCTTTCCTTCCTTAAATTGGGTGTCAGATATGTTGTTCTAGAAACAAGTGAAAAGTGTAAGAGATAGAAGGAAATTCAGAGTTGTTCTAATTTTCATTCCTCAGATAACCAATGATGTTGAACATTTTTTCATATATTTATTTGCCATTTATAATTCTTCATCTGAAAAGTGTATATTTATCTCAGACGCCCAATTTTGATTGGCTCTTTGAATTTGGGGAGCTTGATTTTTGAAAATTCCTTATATGTTGTAGATAGAAGGTCTTTGTTGGAGGAATAGTGGGCTCCAATATTTTTCAAGTTTGTGGTTTTCTTTTTACTCTGTTGGAGTTTTCCTTTGAAGTGCAGAAACTTTTGAAAAGGTGTGATCCTAGGTGTTGATCCTTTGAAGTATTTCCCATACTGTTTATTTTTTGTTCATGAACTCTCCACCTACCCCTATGTCTTTAAGATTTCTAACTACATTTTCCACCAGAAGATTTAGTGTTTCTGTTTCAATATTTTAAACTTTGATCTGTTTTGACTGTTTTACTGCATGGTGATAGACATGGGTCTAGTTTTAGCCTTCAGCATTGTGGAAAGCTATTTTTTCCAGCACAATTTATTAAAGAGACTATCTTTCTTTCAGTGAATATGTTTGGCCCCTTTATCAAAGATCAGGTGGCTGAGTGTGTTTACAGTAGTGCTTACATCTTCTAATTTGTTCCATTGATTCTCAGATCTGTCTCTAAGCCAATACCATGATGATTTTATTACAGTAGCTTTATAGTATAATTTCAGGTCAGGGATTGTGATACCACTTGGCTTTCATTTGTTTCCCAGGATTGCTTTTGATATTTTGGGTCTCTTCTGGTTCCAAATGAATTTGAGTAAATTTTCTCTAGCTCTGTGAATTATACTAATGGTATTTTGATCAGGATTGCACTGAACCTGTAAAACGATTTTCTGAGCATGACCATTTTTGCAATGTTGGTTCTTCCTATTCAGGAACATGGAATATCTTTCCATTTTCTCAATTTCTCTTTAATCTTTTTCCTCAAAGTACTGTAATTTTCACTGTATAAATCTTTTACTTACTTTATGAGATTTATTCCTAAGTATTTCTTTTTTTTGGATGTTATTGTAAAAGGCATGGCTTGTTTCTCTAATTTCTCTCTCAGTGCGTTCATTGTTTATGTACAAAAATGCTACTGATTTTTGGGCGTTGACTTTGTATCCCACTATGTTACTTAAATTGGTAATTAAATCTATGAGACTCTTGATGGAGTTGCTGGGGTCTTCTATGTAGAGTACCATGTCAACTACAAATAATGATAATTTCACTTCTTCCCTTACAATTCTTGTTCCTTTTATTTCTCTCTTGTCTAATTGCTTTAGCTAATGTTACCAAAACTATATTGAATGGGAGTGGACCCAGTGCAAATCCCTGTCTTGTTCCTGATTTTAAAGTGAAGGCCTTAGTTTTTGCCCATTCAGTACAATGTTGGCTGTTGTTTTCTCACAGTTGGCTTTTATCAGGTGGAGAAATAGACCATCTATTCCTTGTCTTTGTAGTGTTTTATTTTTTATCATCAATGAGCATTGGTATTTGTCAAAAGCTTTTCTGCATCTATTGAGATGATCATGTAGTTGTTTTTGGCTCTACTGAGGTTGTGTATTACATTTATGGATTTGCATATGTTGAACCATCCCTGAATTCCTGAGATGAATCCCACTTGGTCATGATGTATAAACTTCTTGATAATTTTCTTCAATCTTTTTGCCAGTATTTTATTGGGGATTTTTGCATCTATATTCATTAAGAGATTGTACTGTAGTTCTCTTTTTTAGTTGTATCTTTCTCTGGTTTTGGAATCAAAGTAATACTTGCCTCCAGGAATGAGTTTTGAAGAATTGCTTCCCTATGAATTTCGTTGCAGAGTTTGAGAAAAGTAGGCCTTAAATCTCCTCTAAATTTCTTGTACAATTCTGCTGTGAATCCATCAGAATCTGGGCTTTTTTTTTTGTTGGTGGGTTTTTATTACAGTTTTAATTTCATTTCCTGTTATTGGGTCATTAGTGTTTGCATATCTTCTTGAATCAACTTTGGCATTCCATATGTATCTAGGAAACTGTCCATTTCCTCTGTGTTTTTCATCCTGTGAGAGTAAAGATTTTGGAAGTAGATATTGCTAATCTTCTGAATTTCTTGTCTATGGCCATACCACCCTGAACGTGCCTGATCTCATCTGAATTTCTCTAGGGTCTGTGTGATTTTACCCTTTTCATTCCTTACTGCATGAATTTGGTTTTTTTCTTTCATTTTTTTTTTGGTTAGGTTGGGTAGGTCAGCAGTCTTACTTATTCTTTCAAAGAACCAAATCTTTGATTTATTTATTCTTTGTACTGTTTTGTCTTCAGTGAATTAATTTCTGCTCTAATATTTATAAATTCCTTTATTCTTTGGGCTTTGGGCTTGACTTGCTCTTCTTTTTCTAGGAGCTTGAGGTGAAGCATAAAGTCATTCATTTGAGTTTGCTCTGTTTACCTAATGTGTGAATTTACTGCTCTAAATTTTCCTCTTTAGAGAGCTTTCACCGTATTCCACACATTTTTGTAAGTTGTATCTGCATTTTCACTTGATTGTACATATTTTTGAATTTCTTCTTTAATTGCACCTTTGACCCATTGGTTGTTTAGGAAATTGCTATTTAATTTCCATGTGTTAGTCAAGGTGAAAATTCTAAACATTAACTTCGCTTTCTTTCTTTCTTTCTTTCTTTCTTTCTTTCTTTCTTTCTTTCTTTCTTTCTTTCTT
>NW_004524717.1:6457731-6462035 GCF_000260255.1 Octodon degus
TTGAGCCTTTTACAGCTCAGCATATTAATATGACCTTACTTTTTATACCTCATTTTTATACTTTTCTGCTGGAGGGTTAAGACCAAGAGAAAGCAAGAGCTATATAACAAGAAATGTCACTTTTGTATCTGACAAGGTCAGTCAAATCCCCTCAAGATTTAGCCTGAAACTCTGTACCACACTTTGTAGATCCTTTGTCAGTGTCATCCATGTGGGTGAGTCACGGCCATTGCTTTACCTATTTATTCTCTGTGAAAGCCTGAGAGAATGTTTTCTCTCTAGGTGACTCTCCTTAGGCACACTCTACATCATTGATCACTTTCCTCTGTGGCCCCATAATCTCCTTGATCAGAAAATTTGGGACATCACTGAGTACAGGTTCTCCTATGTCCTGAGTCCTCACTGACCTTGAAAGGCTAGGGCCAAAATGTTGGCTGTCCTTGCAGTACTTCTTTTTCTCTAATTTTTGTTTTGAAAACTTAAGTTGTTAAGCCTCCAGGAGAGAAGTTTAATGATATTATTACCCTATAAAATAGAATGCCTAAAATTTTTGTTTTCACAAATTTTACATGCTTATATCTGGTAATTTGAGCAACTATTTTGAAAACAATAATGTGCAATATAACAACTATTATTGAATTTCTATCATCTTGTTTGTTTTAAAAATTCTATGTCATTTCTAATGTCTTATCTATTTTTAATTCTCTTTACAATGAAGAGTTTATTCTAAACAGTCTATAATTTTCTCTCCTTTTTATTATTTAACTTGAGAATATTTTTTAATTGGCATCTCTAGACTACTTACATTAAATATAGTTTTTTGAGATAAGGTTTCTTTATGTAGGTTAGGCTGGCTTTGAGTTCACTATGTAGCCCAAACTCACCTTCAACTTGCAATAATCCTCCTGCTTCATCTTCCTGACTCCTGGGATCACAGGCATGTGCCACCATGCTTGGACTGGGATCATTTTTCTTTAGCTTTCTGTGAGCATATCTTATTTTAGTAGAATTAAAGGTTAGAACTGAGGATTTTTGGAAGATATTTGTAGAGGCAAGGATGAGAGAGGAGGGAGGTGTGCTTTGTTATTGAGAAAAGCTATATGACTGTCAGAACTTGATTAAGTTTGTTTCTCTGTAATGAGGTTAACAGTCATGAGAGGGTGCAGACTAGGAAACATATGGAGGAGCCAAAGGACTAGGTTGGAGAAGATAGAGGGTTCATATAGGGGAAGATAGCAGTGACTGAAAGAGAACAGGATATGGCAAAATAAACGCTTGAAATGAAGAGTGTATATACTGTGACACAAAAAAGAAGTAGTGCATTGTTATGGGGATTTGAGGTGAAGAAACTATACTGAGAGATGAGAGAGAAGCTATATAACAACTAAATCAAAGCAAATACAGATATAAAAATGAAAACCAAACACACACACACACACACACACACACACACAATATAAGTATAAAGACACAACATAAAATAAAACAAAACACAAAAACCTAGAAGATACCCAATGGGAACTTCATTCACATACTTCAGTGTATATGTGACTCAGGTGTACCCTTTTGCTGTAAATCCTGGGTGTTCACACTCTTTCCTTCTTGCCTAGCATGTGGCATGGTAATATGCAGCCCTGCTAATATTATCTCTGACCTTTCCACTGCAAAACTAAAGCTAACCCAGTCTCAGTCCTTCATTCTCCCAGACTCTGATACTGACCCAATTTGGGGGTTAGGAACTCTTCCTGTGTCCATCCTTTGGAGTGATGGTGGAATTCACAAGCACATTCACTGTGAAGGGGCCACCCAGCAAGTGCAGCACCTGTAAATACCTTCTAGGTGTCCTGAAGGACTGCAGAAGATGGCAGTAACAGCTGTGGAACTACTAAAGTACCAAATTCTCAGAAGTCTGCAAATTCCTTGGAGCAATTTTCTCACTTGCTGGAGCCTGCAGTTCCCACTGCTCTGCTCAGGGCAAGGGTAGAGATCCTTAGCCTTCATGAGCCTGGAGGGTGTTCGGTAGGTGACTTCCACAGCTCTATTTCTGCCTTAATCATTATTTCAAAGAGCCCATGAGTCTGCACACTCCCTTTATTGTCTTAGTTGTAGATGCCCACTATATTCTGTAAAGGTAGGTACATGTTTTTGTGACATGGCACATGGCAGGAACAGACCCCACTCAGTCTGTGGTAAGGGCTGGTGCTTATGATTCAGTTCAGTGGACATTCAGGACGCCCACTAGGTGCTTTGGATGTGCTGCTAAACTGTGTGCTCAACTGATCTTCGAAATACAGAGCTGGTGCCAGGTACTTTGTGTACACTTTCTTGTGACTCCATGGCACTCTGGGAAGGCAAGCAATGTACACATATGCAGATGAATCAGTCAGAGGCCTGACAAGCAGGCTCTGAGCTAAATGCACTCAGGTGGATGTACTATTATTATAGACAACTAAGTTAGATATAAATATAGTAGGAAGTCAGACAGGACTGCAACCTCAGGGGAGTCAGTACAAAAGATGAGAGTGCATCAACACTGTGGTTGGAGGTGCATCTGAAGAAGATGATAGTCATGATGGCTAGATTTACCTACATCCTGTTGTAGTCACAGTTTACAAGTGAAAAGATGTAATGCAGAACACAATTTATAGAATTATTTTATAATATCCACCCAAAGAGTCAATTGCAAAGGAATGTAGGATATCTGTCTACACACTAGAGACCCAAATAACCCAGTGGAGGGCCTGGATCCTACAGCAATGTACTGCATCAGCCCAGCTGAAGACCTAGAGCCTATAGAAATGTCTTATGGAAGTCCATATCAAGGATGTATACTAGGAAGGCCCAAAGGTCAGTGGTGCAACCTAGAAGGTCTGTGCCAGTGGGATGAAGGATTTGTGCCAACAGGGTGTGGGTTCTGCACTGGAGCCAGGAAGTAATGCTAAAGGTAAGAACCAGAGCTCCCCTGAAGAGAACTGCAGCCATCCTCAGTGTCAGTGAGGACCCAATCTCCTCTGACAATGAAAACATCCAAGTTCTTATCAGGAAAACCATCATGATAAGCTTCTCCAGGAAAATCAACAGCACCATCTTCCCTTCCACTTATTCTTTTATGTTGTTGACAACAATCCTCAGGTGGGCCTTCCACACCCAGAACCACTCTCATTCAGTTCAGGTGGGCATTACAAGTTGCTCATTAGTTAATTTTCCTAAAGGGTAAATAGAAGCCTGAGATTATTGGTATTAGCCTTTTGAGATTTCCCATAATTAGGGATGGTCATTCTCTCTCGACTACTGAAACTAAGACTAAAAACAAGACTAAGATTATAGATGATCAACCAAAGTTAATGATATCACCCATATCCCCTTGCTACCATTGGATCAATATTACCTAAGGATCTATACTTGCAATCTTATTGTTTAATCATAATTTTGACCCATGTTGTACCTGCATCACGATCTTGCTCTATAAAACTTTCTTTAAGAAATGGGCTCACGAGCAACTCACTCTGGACCACTCTTGTCTCTCAGGAGCTATTCCTAGTCCCCATTTCTTTTATCCAATAATTTTTTCTACTTTTAACATCACTTGTTTCTTAGAATTCATTCTTAGGCTTCAAGGAACATGAACTCAGCATATATGACATCAAGCATTTCCCCTGTATACATCCTTCACATGTGTGTCCTGTCTGTAGCCTGAGTCTGGTGGGGACAGGGACCCAACTGCTCCAGTATATGCCGCAGTAGAGAGCACAGGAATGTTGTTTTTTCTAGTGTCTGTGTGTATGGGAGTGAACAAAAATTCTGTTCTTGAATCTGGTCTAGCTTCATCCCTCAGGCTTTTTGTCTCACTCCCCAGAATAGGAGTGGGGCAAGTGGACCTGTTTGAGAGCACTGATACCCTTTTCCATTGTCGATTTCTCACTTGATCTATAAGTATTGTCTTTCTTTTATTTTTTATTTTTTTTTCAAAAATTGTATTGATAAACAGCAACGAGACAGTTTCAAATCAAATCGGAAGTATAGTTTCAACAAATAACACACTGCATATATTCATCTTAGTAGTTAATTCCTGTACAAGATGTGGACTTGAGATCCTATTTACAAACATCATTAGAACAAATTATTCTAAACACCCTAATGCTGCACGTTCAACAACTAGAAAAGGAAGAGCAAACCAAACCTAGATCCCAAAGACAGGAGGAAATCATAAGATTAGAGCAGAAATTAATTCAATTGAAACGAAGAAACCAATTAAAAGAATTAAAAAAGCAAAAAGCTGGTTCTTTGAAAGACTAAATAAAATT
>NW_004524717.1:6462135-6463765 GCF_000260255.1 Octodon degus
TTTTTTTTTTTTTTGAACCGGGGATTGAATTCAGGCCCTTGCACTTTCCAGGGAAGAGCTTATTCTACTGAGCCATCTCCCTGGCCCCATAAACATTAACTTCTATTTTCAAAAAAACTGATGGAAATTATTAGTACGTTCGTCTTAGCTATCCTGTGTATACACTTGCATTTTCCCATCTTCTTTTTTTCTCTTTTCTCCTTTCATCTTCATTGTTTAATTCTTAAGTTCAGTTTCTTTCCCATGCATGTCTGATTTATTTCACTTATGAGTATAGCCTCTAGCTGCATCCACTTACCTAAAAAGTTTTAGTTTGTCTTTCTTTATAGCTGAATAGTATTCCATTATATAAAAGTATCACATCTCCCCTCTGAGCAACTACATAAAGGACAGCAATGCATAATACAAAATCCATGGTTGAATACCTCTCATCTTGGTCTTCTAAATGTGTCCTATTTCTAATATCTTATCAATTATTATGCATCTTTAAAATAAACTTTTTAAAAAAGAGAAGGAAAAATTAAGATTTCTTGTGGCTGGAGAGATAGCTCAGGATTAAAGCACTTGCTTAGGCAAGCTTAGGCAAGTGCAGGGACTGCAGTTCAATCCCTGGCACCACATGTTGCACCGGCCTGTCTCCCAGGGCAAGCTGAGCTGGCCACAGAGTCTGAGTGTGGAGGAACACACATGTAATTCAAGCAGTGGGGAGCTTGATAATAGGAGGATCACTATAAATCCAAGCTGTTCATGAGACCCTGTAATAACCAAATACATTTTAAAAATTAAGATTTCTTGAAAGCAAGTGTTAATAGTCAATTATTTGTCCAATCTTGCATAATTATGCCTGTTAATCTGAACAACATATTTGATGATAAAATAGATAATATAACAGCTATTGTTACTTAGCTATTCCTGTTTGAAAATCTGTAACATATGTATTGTTGCATGTTACAATGTTTTTTCTATTTGTTTTTACTTATGTTTTTACTTTTCAAAATTAAATTAAAAAAACAATTTCCATGTGTTTATAGTGTTTTTGTAGTTTTTTGTCAATAATTTTGAGTTTCATTGCTCTATGGTCAGATAGTATGCATGGAATAATTTTAATTCCTTTGCATTTAATTAAGAGTGGTAGTATATGATCTAGTTTGGATAACCTCCCATGTGCAGCTGAGAAGAATGTGTATTCTGCTGTTGCTGGGTGAAACATTATGTAAAGGTCTACCATGACAATTTCTTCACAAGTTTGGTTTAGTTCTGTCATTTCTTTGCTGATTTTTTTGTATAGTTGATCTATCTCTTTGTGACAGTGGCATGTTAAATTCGCACATTACTATTATATTATAGCTCATTTGATTTTTCATGTCTGTTAAAATTTGTCTTAAGTAGTTGGGTGCTCTTGCTTTTTTTCTGATTGCTTTCCATCTTTTGACTTTTTGTCAATAGTCTCAAAAACATTGAATTAAATGAGTTTATTGTATGCAGCATATGGTTGGATTTTGTTTCTTAATCCGCTCAACTAGTCTGTTGTTTTGTTCTGTTTTTGCAAATTGAGGCCATTTGAACTGATGATTTAAACTGATAAGTATTGGTTTATCTTTGTCATGTTATTTTCCTGCTATAGGTTCAG
>NW_004524717.1:6471990-6479049 GCF_000260255.1 Octodon degus
CTGCGGAGTGGTGGGGGGCGGCCCGAGGGGGTGGGAGAGGGTCTGGCCCATGCTGCTCCTGGGCTGGGACTGGTCCCGCTGGCGCAGAGTAGCAGGAAGCTCTCTGCACACTCACCGGACCTGGGCTAGGACTGGGTCTGGGGCTTCCTGGAAATTGGCAGAAATTCCTATTCAGCGGGCGGGGTGGAGGAGGTACTGCGGAGTGGTGGGGGGCGGCCCGAGGGGGTGGGAGAGGGTCTGGCCCACACTGCGCCTGGGCTGAGACTGGTCCTGGTGGAGCAGGGTAGCAGGAAGCTCTCCACACACTCACAGGACCTGGGCTAGGACTGGGAGTATTGTGTTTCTTAATAGCTTTCCATTCTCTGTGTGAAAGCCCCTTTCACCTTCCAAATACCTTCTTTCTCAGTGTATTGTTTCTGTACTTTACTGATGTGACTCCTTTGTCAGACATGTTGAATCTTTTTCTGGACTCTAGACTTTTTATATATTAGATCACATCACCTGCAGAGCCAATTTAATTTGTTTCTTTCTTTTTTGGGTACTTTTTATTTTTCTCTTAGTTGTTTTTGAATGGGTACCCTTATTGTTTTCCTAATCTTAGAGAATAAACCTTCAACTTTGTGAGTGTGATGGTAGTTTTGGGCTTGTCATATGTGGCATATATTTTGTGGAGGTACATTCCTTTATGGCATTTGGTTGAGAATGTTTATCATGAAAAAATATTGAATTTGGTTCAATAGTATTGAGCTTGGTATTGTTGGGATGATCATATGTTTTGTGTTCAATTTTATTAATGTGCTATAAATACACTTATTTGCTTGAATGTACCAAATCATCCTTATATCACAGAGGTAAAGCCCACTTGAACATAATAATCTCTTAATGTTTGACTTATGTGTTTAGGTGCTTTGCTTTTGGGGTGCAATACGTATTTAAAATTGTTACATGCTTTAGATAAATTGGCCCATTGTTACCATAGAATGGCCTTATTCTTTCTTTTTTTTTTATAGGTTCTTATTGTTTGGTCTAAGATCTATTTAGTCTCACATAAGTATATCTACTCCTATTTTCTTTTAGATTTTATTATGTAGAAAATCAAGTCAGCTTCAATATTCCCTTAAGTTAAAGCTCAAACCAGACCATAGGCTTAACACTGTTCAATTTGGTGAAGGCTGAAAGTCATAAGGAAGCTTCAGAAGAAAAGCTGGAAGTGAGCAGAGGCTGCTTCATTAACCAGAGTGGAAGCCAGCATCTCTACGATATGAAAGGACAAGGTGGAACAGAAAGTGCTTGTATAGCACTACAAGTTATACAGATTTAGCCAAGATCACTCTGATTGTTATATAAAACAAAAGATTTTTTTCAGTGTAGTCAAAACAGCCCTGTACTGGGCTAAGATGCTAACTAGAACTTTTGTAGCTACAGAAAAGGATGTGTGGCTCCAAAGCTTCAAAAAATAGCCTGACTTGCTATAGGACTTTCAATTGAAGCCAATGTTAATCCATCATTCTGAAAATCTTAGAGTAGTTAAAAATACATTAAATGTAAAGGACCAGCCAGATAGCTCAGCAGACTAAAGCACCTGCTTAGGCAGGCATAGGGACCAGGGTTCAATCCCCAGGATGCTGTGCCAGCCCCGGCCCCGAGGCTCAGAGGCTCACTGTGATGGTGAATGAGATGGGGCATAGTGGTGTGTACCTGTAATCTCAGTGCTTGGGAGGCTGAAAACAGGAGGATCACTATAATCCTCATCTGTGTAGTGAGAACTTGTAAACCTTGTACTAAATATGTTTAAAAAAGAATATATCTGTTCTATCTGTTCTTTATAAATAGGACAAAAGAGGCTAGATGACAGTACATCAATTTGACATGTTTTACTGAAAAATTTGAAAATTACTCCTCAAAAAAAATGCTCCTTTCCAGTTGTTGGCAATGCAATTGGTCACTCAAGAGCTCTGAAGAGAATGTACAGTGAGAGTAATGTTTTTATGCCTGTTACCCTATAGCCTATGAATTAAGGTATAACTTCAGTGCTCATGTATTAGTCTTAAAAATGTTTCATATATCCATATAGAGTAATTTCTTTAGTTGAGTTGTACAAAGAAAACTGAGAATCTTCTGAAGAATATTTATCATTTCACACATCATTAAGAACATTTATAGGCTGGACATGGTGGTGCATGCCTATAATCACAGCACTTGGGAGGCTGAGATGGGAGGATTACCCTGAGTTCAAGGTGCACTGCATAATGACTTCAGGGCTAGCAACACCCTATCTAAAAAAATTTATGATTCATGGGAGGAAGTCAAAATATCAACAGAAGTTTGAAGAAACTGACCCAACTCTGCTGGATGACTGCAAACAGCTGAAGTTTTCAGTCGAGTAAATTAGAACAGATGTTGAAGAAATAGCAAGACGACTCAAATTAGGAATGGACATTGAATACATAAAACAATTGTTGCAATCTTATAATAAAAGTTTAATAGGAAAAAAATTGCATCTCTTGGACAAGCAAGAGAGTATTTCTTGAGACAGAAAATATTCTTAGAGAAAAAGTTATTAAAATTCTTGAAATTACAACAAAAAACTTAGAATATGAAGTAAATTTGAATGACAAGTAGTGCTAGAGAGGGAAGGGATGACTCCAATTTTTAATTTCTTTTTTAATTTTTTTATTTGTGTGTGTGTGTGTGTGTGTGTGTGTGGCCAGCTCAGCCCACCAGGGGGTGGGGCTGGCTGGCATGTGGTGCTGGGGGATTGAACCATGGTCCCTTTGCTTTGCTAAGCTTGTTCTAAGTAGGTGCTTTAGACCACTGAGCCATCTCACCAGCCCCCAATTTTTAATTTCTACAATGGGTAAAATGCTATTAAATGGCATTGCATACTACACAGAGATCTTTGGTGAAAGGAAGAGTTAATCAATGCAGAAAACTTAATTGTTGTTTTATTTTATGAAATTGCAGCCAGGCATAGGGGTTTGAACTATAATCTTCAGAAAGAGGATCATAAATTCCAGGCCCAACTTGGAAGCTTAGAGAGATCCTGTCTCAAAATGACATTTTAAAATGATCTGGGGATCTAGCCCAGTGGTAGGCTGAATGCATGAAGCCTGGAGTTCAATCCCTGCTATAGGAAGAGAGAGACGAAAATAGGGAAGGAGGGAGGCAGAATAGGACAGAGGAAGGAGCAGGAAATTTCCAAGTCACCATGCCCTTTAAGAACTATTACCCTGAGCAGTCAGCAGCCATCGATATCAAGGCAAGATATTCCACCAGCAAAAATCACTATGACTCACAGAAGGCCCAGAGGATTGTCAGCATTTTTAGCTATAAATTACATTTAATTAAAGCATGTACATTGTTTTCTTAAACATAATGATATTGCACACTTAACACAACACAATACAGTAGAAATGTAACATTTATATGTAATGTCTACACACATAAGCTTCATATTATGTGCTGTATAGCAATATTTGCTTTGTTGACAGTGGCCTGGAACCAAACCCCCTCAGTGACTTATAAAGAACATCATCAGCAAAGCAGTTGAGCTTTCAGGAAGATGAAATTATGATTCACACTCATTATCCCATTAATCTTCACTATGACAACTGAGGTTGATCACTGTTCTAACTGCTAAAGAGCCTGAAAGGTTGTTACCTGTCCATCATCACTTAGCTTGATGACACTGTCAGACATTAAACACAATGGTAACTTTCTTTCCTGTCCATCTTAGGTTGGCCATGACACATGGTACTCAAATGGAGGGGCCAGTTCTCTTCATTTAGAAACCATCACTAATGCTTCTTGAGGGTTTTGATACCAGAGATAAATCTTAGTAGCCTAAAGGGGGATTTGAAGTGTGATTTTCTCTAGCAATCATTCCTGGAAAGAAAGGGAATGGTTGCTTCTGGGGAGGAATTTTCGTTGTCTGTATTTGGGGATGTGAGCTTATCTTGGGAAATAGATTCTCTCTCAGGCCGCTGAGTAACAGGACAAATAACTATGGGTGCCCTATTTTTCTCAATATAAGATGGAGGCTTGATATATGGCCTCAATAAGCCTTCAAACTGATGTGTCAGAGTATAAATTAGGGACTTATCATCTACATTAAAGAAAGAGATGGTTCTACCTTCACAGTCCAGGAAGACCCCCACTTTTGTTAGGGGTTTCCTGGGGAAGATGCTGACTCTTTGGGGATCTAATATAAAATACTTATGTCCTTCCTTTAGTTCAAGAACCCAGTACCCATTGTTGGAAGAATAAGTCTCATACTGATTCCTGTGCACATTATCCTGGCAGACTCCCAAGCACCAACTTTCATTGTCTCCCACATCTACTTCCCAGTAATGTTTCCCTGTTTCAAAGCCTTGAGAGGCTACCACACACTTCCTCAAAAATCTCTTCTCCATGTAGGGAACATCCTGAGGAGCTTCATTAAATATTACCGATTTCAGATCTGAAATGTAGAGCTGCGGGTGAGCTGTGTCTGGGTCCAGAGTCACTTCCACTGTGGTGTTGAGGAGGAGAGAACATGAGTTACTAGGGACAGGAATTGATCAGTTCCCCCCAAGGTAAACTGGTCAGGATGGGTTTTGGTGAGGTCCCAGAACCAGAGTCCCCATTGGACATTGCCCTGCTATCGTTCTTCTTTACTCCAAGGCAGTTCCCAACTCCCATCTCACCACTGCCTGGAGAGTCAGACAGTGAGCTGTGTATCACTACAGTCCTACCACTATCCCTTCCAGTAAGCCTCTTACTTGACTTTGTGAGAATTCAAATGACCACTATTCAGCTTCCTCCCACTCACCCTTTCCTGGTACTCCTTCACATTTTTCCACTACAGCCTAGGGCCTAGTTCATTCATTATTGATCTCCATTTTCCAGAGTGTTGTCTGAGACCTTCACACTGGATAATCCTAGTCCTGTCCTTCCCTCTTACACCTGGATGGAGAAATGTTTCATAAAAACTGCACTCTAGGGTGGGTGGCAATGTCAAAATTAATCATTAGCAGGCCAGTCAGGCTGCTTATCTAACATCTTCTATGCCCTTCTGAAGCTTTGTGCCATAGTCCAATACCAAAGGCATTTGTACCTGCATATTTCTGGTGCTGTGTCAATTCTGAAAACAAGAAGATGGAATGGGCAGGTCAGTACTTACATAGCAAGAGCCAAGAAAAGGGAGCAAGGGTGGTCACTCTTTTTAATGCTATGGAGCTGAGATCTGATGATGATTATAAGGTCTTACTATAAAATATACCTTATATAATTCCCACCACCAATTTGTCCCTGCAGATACTATGGGTTTCAGATTAAGAGCATCTATAGACTAAGGATTTAGAAGGGAGAGGTGAACAGGGCCTATAGGTTGGAAGAACTCTTCTCACCTGCCTCTGATTGCTTCTTTCTCCATTCTGGAAACAAAACACAGAAGATGATATTATAGAAAGGGAATAGGAGAGAGTGTGGGAAGGTGGTTCTGCATGTAATAACTTTTATGTAGTTTTCATAACCCAAAAAGCCAAAAAAAAAAGAGTAGATAAATACAAAAAAGATCAAATGAGTTGAGGGCAATGTCCCACAGATTTTTCAGAACCAATGCCCATTTTAACCTCCCCATGCCTGAAGGTCAAGTCATTAGTTGGATAGAGAAAAGCAACTAGATGGAGAAAGGTCTTGTCTGGATTTTATATCAAGTCCAGAGACAAAATAACACAGATGGCTGAAGATGTGGAACAGGAAGGGCTCCAGGAGAAATGTGTGTGGGAGGCTCAGAATATGGGAATATGCAACTTACCCAGTTCTTTCAAGTTATTTCCTGAAACAGAAAGAATATTCAGTGGTCAACCCAAGATTGTCTAAGGTGCAAACACAACCATGGCTCCTTGCTTAGGTGGACAATCTGTAGGCTGAAGGACAAGGGCTCTCCCAGGACTCCTACTGTCACTCTACCATACCTCCAGCCTCTGGTCTAAGTTTCTCTACCTGAGGTAAAACAAGAAGGCATCTTGGACAGGGTAGTGGGGTTCTGGTACAGGGTAGTATCATCTCTAGGAAGAGAAAACTGGTTCTTGGGGTTTAAACATTTTTTAAAATTTATCTGTCTATCTATCTATTTGTCTGTCTGTCTGTCTGTCTGTTTATTTATTTATTTATTTATTTATTTATTTGGGGCAGGGCCAGCATCATGCACCTGGGGTTCTGGGGCCAGCACAGTATGTGGTACCAGGAATCAAACCCAGGTCCTTGTTCTTGCCAGACAGACACTTAGACTGCCGAGCTACCTCTCTAGCCCCTATGACAAGTTTTTAATATTAAAACTTTCTAAAGTTGTGTATCTCTTTAGTTTGTAACCCCAGTAGAGCAGAAAGTGTTTGACAGAGGTTGATGTTTTCTTAGGACGCTACTGCCAGCCAGCCTGGAGGAGAATAAGGAATATGCCTCGCAGTAGTCCCAGGTGATGTGTCCCTAATGCCTGAGACTAGAAGAAAAGATCCAGGATGTACACTGGATCATCCCCAATCCTGTCCCTATTGGAACCATGAGTGAACAAGGAGCCCATGATTTTACCTCTCACTTACTCATATATTTGGAAGAAAACATCTTCACTGCAATGATACCAACACTTAAAATAAAACAGAGTAACCCCAAAGCAATGGAAGCCAGGTGCCAAGATGAAAGCTGGAAAAAAGTCTCTGAAAAACAATTGCATAACAATTAGTGAGTTTTGACTAATGAAGGCAATTTGATTCTTTTTTAAGGAATTGTGTCACACCCCAAGATAAAAAGAACATGTTCCTATAATTGCTTCCATCAACTTAAAAGCTTGCATTCCTGTATAAGTCTTAATCTATTTAGCACTTTAATTGTGTATAGATTTCAATAGAGATTAATTTCATTTTCTTCTAAATGAATAAAACTTCTAGCATCATTTATTTCTATACCTACTGTTTCAGTCAGTATAACCTCACTGTATATGAAGTTACTGTTTTGCCTTGAACGTTTCCAGGTTCTAAGATATGTGCCATTGGTCAGTACACTTTTCTTTCTTTTTTTTTT